>NC_081757.1:30321075-30651075 GCF_963082965.1 Carassius carassius | reverse complement strand
ACTGCCTTTCTCAATGCTAATGTTATTCACGATTAGTTGGTATTATGCTAATCTTCGACCCACATTCGGCAGGAAAGCAGGAGCATCGTCTGAAGGCCAGATTGCTGGGAGGCTGGCATGCAGACTGACATCAGTCTCCCAGCTGCACAAAGCAAGCCAGACAGGGGGACTCTTAAAAAAAAAAAAAAAAAGACCCTTAATAAAATAATAATAATAATGGGGGACCGTAGTGTGTACCTTAATGAACGACTGTTGGCCACAGGGATTAGCGATAAATGCTGCTTTCCTCTCTTTCCAAGCCCACCCCAGCATCTGCTGACAGTTCTGACATTTTGAGCAAGTTTCTTACTCTTGAGTATCTGAGTGGTTCGTGTTTCAAAATAATCCATGTCTTTTTTTTTCTTTAGCCTATGTGAAACACAGAAAATAGAAATATTGTGTAATGTTCCAAATTCTTGATTGAACTCAGATATTTCACTGGACACTGTATAAAAAGGAAAGATCTCCCATCTGTCAATATTCAGTGGTAAACACATGGCATATTTATTTATTTATTTTATTTTTTATTAATGTATACAAATCTATTGTATAATATTCATGTATACAATAACATTTGTGACCCTGTTTGTGAAATCCAGGCTAAAGTATCAAAATCTAATTATGAGATAACGAGTTAACAAGCTTCAAAGTTTGATTTCAACCATTAATTTCACTATGATTTCAAACTTGGGCACAGCTTTTCTCAGTCAATATTAAAAATATCAAGGTTACATTTTCACAGAATGTTCTTTAAAAACAGTAAAAAAGAAAAAGAAAAGAAAAAAGGACTTCAGCTGGGTTTTCACAGCCAGGGTCACATTTATACTGGAAATGATTAACTATAAAGGCAGTGGCAGTGTTCCAGATTCAATTACTGCGTTTTTGTTTACTAATTTTCAGAAGAAAAAAATATACAAAATGCATATATATATATATATATATATATATATATATATATATATATATAAATTTAATAGTGCACACTAAAACACTTCACTAATGAGTGTGTAACCCTAACCCTATCTACAACCAGAAAAGACAAATGTTAACATTCCTTTTAAGCAAAGAACGATGGTCATTGCAAACATACTCAAATAAACACATCGAAATAATGTAACTTTAAATTATGGTAAACCTGGTCCTGGAGGCACCCCAACACTGCAGGTTTGGCATGTCTCAATAATCAAACACACCTGCAGTGTTGGGGTGCCTCCAGGACCAGGGTTTGGGAACCACTGCCTTATACAATTTAATTTTTCTTTGTTATTACATTTGTTGATGAGTCCCATAGACTCACAGACAAATGGCTCAGACAGAAGCCACAGTTTTGCACAAAATAAATGACTAATTACTTAATGACTATAACTGAAAACACAAAAGTGTTATATTGTATCCAAATAAGCAAAGCAAGTTCATAAAATCATTTTGGACTCCGTCTTTTGCAACAAAGATGATTCCTTTCTTAACACTGTTGTTTGCTATAAAATGTTTCTAATGGTAAATCATGCATATTTATAATAATAATAAAATTAAAAGTTTTAATTAAATCACTGATTTTGGAGCATCACTTTATACCTTAATTGATGTAACTGTCCTATTAAAAACACACTGATAAACTGTTAACTCACAAGATTGCTGGCAAAAGGAAAAAAGTATTTAACTAAAAAAAAAAATAATAATAATAATAATAGCATTCATAGTGGAATGAGAACTAGCAGAAGCTTCATTGAAAGCGACACTCAAACAAGAGGCTTTTGTCTGCCAAGAGGGAAAATAGACAAACACAGAGAAAAATGTCAACAAGTGCAGGGCAAGACCACATCTTGTACGACAGTGTTCATGAGTGGCATGAGCAAAACTAGTGGAGTAAGTCACGAAATCAACCGAGCAACATCAAAAACATCATCAGAAATCATCCGAGCAACGGCTGCAAGAGACATCAGACGGAATAACACTTCACTTCTTATACTTCTTCTTTTAATTTTCATCTGAAGTGGCCATGGATCATCTCCGATATACTCTCAAAATGCCCATAACAGCAATAATTGGGATTGACCCCTTGAACATGATTAAAGGTGAGTTATAAACTAAAATTAATATAGATCGCAATATGCAAAGAGAAGAGGAACCTTGACCTCCTGACACAGAGTTTAACACAGGGTCCTGACCTCACCTGACACCAGTGACATCTGTATACAACACACATTTAGCTAAATATAAACTCATTAGAAGACCGGGTATAAAGCAGGATTACACACAACCATATTCTAACATAAATGTAAAATAAATAAAAGTACAGCAGAAAACAAATGAATCAAATATATAAATACATACACATATTTGGTTTTACAAATCACAAAAATATTCTAAATAATTATGTAAATACTGCTAAATAACTTTTTCAAATGATAAAACAAAGATTTCAAATTCAAACAGGTACTATGCAAAACCTTTTCTCAAGACATGCTATGAATCGCACCAAAGGAGGAGTTACGTCACTCAAAAAATTGGTGGGAAAAAGCGTAGGAAAAAAATCCAAAAAGCACCAAACTTACCATCCACCAAGTCCTGGCTGTCATGTCATAACATAGCTGCCATTTGATGGAGCTGTCTGCCGTTTTCCCAGCCATTCTCCCGTCAGTAGCTTTCATCAGGAGCAGCTCAGGAGTAGATAACACACTAATCAAGCCTTCATCAGACGCCACTCTCTCAGCCCCATGTAGGCCAATCCTTATCACACTGCATTATGGGAGAAAAAAGTGCACGCACACACACACACACACACACGCAAGCAGCCCTGTGCTGCAGCAATGACTCCAGCCTCCAGTGCTGCCTATAATGACAGGATCAGGATCTGAATCCCTCACACACACACACACACACACACACACACAGAGAGAGAAAGCCCCCCACCTCGGCCAGGACTTTAATTTTTTAAGCTGCGCAGAACAGGAGCATACAACGTTTTTTTTGCATTTTCATTGGTTCTATATTGTTGATTATGGTTTTTGGACCCCCCCCCCCCCTATAAATACACACACACATTTTGGCCCCCTCCCCCATATGCTCTTCATGTTGATGAAGGGAGGCCCAAATGGGAATTATATTCCCCAAACAAAGACTGGGGAGTTTTATAGACATGAGAGCCGGGCACGGTTCAGATATCACAAGCTTACAGCAAATGAGGGAGAGAGAGACAGAGGGAGCAGGAAAGAGAGAAAGAAAGAGAGGCGCAAACACAAACAGGTATTCCAAGTCCACTCACTAACAAACCTGGCGTACTTCACCAAGCTTTGACCATCACTTTCTAAACATTATAGGAAAACTCTACCGATTCAGAAGAAGCAAGAGGATTTAAACATCTTCATTCACAGACAGATTGAAGAAACTAAAAATGCTCAATAGTTGATACTAAAAAAAAAATAATACAGTTGTTTCTGCAGTGTAGTAAAAATTAGTTACCTTTACATATTCTGAACTGAAACATGAGGCTGGTGTTGATAAAACATTTTCATCGGATGATTCTTTAAAAATGACCCTACGCATTTTAGAAGAGTTAATCATTCCGTCATGTTCTCAAGTATCACTGAAGCAATAACAAAATTGCTAATGTAGATGGTTTGTCAGAAAAAATAGTTAGCGCTTAAGTCAACAGTCAACAGAATTCATCCTTAAAAAAGAGAACTAGATTTTTTTGTTGTAATTATTTAATATATCAAATTGAGTGTATATAAAATAAACAATGAAGCAAGCTCTAAATTAATCTTTAAATTATTAGTTAAACATTTGACAGTTGTCATGAGTTTTAAGAATGAGTAATCTGATGCAACATGTAGGGATGAATCTTGAGATGGAGAAGACAATGGGTGTACTGTTGAAAAATCCAAATAGATGTAAAAGGATTGAAAGAATAGTGGAATAGTGAATGGTTTCTGTAGAGTTTGTTAATCTTAAGTTAATGCTTTTAAACCAGATTATAAGAAAGGTTCTATCTTAACATGGTTGAAAAATGTGTAAATATTTTTTGTTTTTGTATAATTATAATATTTCTATATTTATTCAAAATTTTATATATATTTATAATTTATATTCATATTCTAAAACTACTTAAGTTCTGTTTAACAATTTAAAACATTTTTAAAGACTTGGCAACAAATAAAATATATTAGTAAATATGACAATTATTTAGTTATTTTTAGATCACTCTGGATGGTTAACTTTTCAGTTCATAAATGAAATTTAAAATGTTCAAATGAACTTGATGGCAAAGAGCACACATTCAAAAATGTTTAACCTGAATGTGAAACCCCTTCATTTATTTACAGATTAGATGCTTTACAACTGTATCAGAACTGGTAATGATAACGGACAATTATGCTGCTCATCTTGGATCTAGATTCTGCATGAAACCCACAGCAATTCATGGACAGCTGAAGGTACACACCGCTGCGAAATCTGATGAGCCTCTAGATAGAAGGTTACAAATATTTAAGTAATCAGAATATTCTAGTAAAAAGTGGCTTTGTGGGGTGCAAAGGCATCAGCTAGCACATAATAATTGGCTTGCATTAATAGCATTAGCACAGCTTTGGTTGTTTAAAGCAATAAAAAGCAAACTTTGATTACATTAAGCAATTATAAGGAATCTCTAGACTAGCATCGGAAGGCTGAGAGATGTAAGCATCATCCAATGGATGCGTTGGAGCGACTGATTTACAGTTCTTATTCGATTCACACAACAATCTTATGTTTGAGCACTGTAAAGCAGGCTAACATTCCACTCCTTCAGAATTACATTTAATAAACATACATACAAACAAATGAAGCTCTAGTCATGCTTTTGACATTTGCAGATTTACGCATCAACCTGACTCTTTGCTGTGAGTAGTGGGATTTAACACTGAATGCCAGCTTTGTTCCATGTTTGGAACTCTCTTTGTAACCTATCCAGACCTTTTTCCCTCGGCAGCGCATTCCCAACCTCCACCTCCTCACAGAATGTTCCCGCCTGCAGCTGCTTCCCTCCACGTGAATTGTGGGATTGTGTGAGAACGTCCCGCGAGTCAGGGCACAGCGCGTCTGGCATTCAGGGGCCGAGGTGGCATTTCAGAAGCAGAAAAATACCTAGAGTGTTGTTTATCCTCCTCGCCTTTTGCATTGTGTCTTTCCATTCATTTCCGAAACCTTTCCCACATTTCCACATAGGGTCCCATGGAGATTATTCTCTTTTCTTACACTTACCTTATTACATAAAAAATCCAAAAAATAAATAAATAAATAATAATTCTGATCTAGCTCTTCCAATGTTAGAATTAGACGAATTATTCAAATAATTAGCAGAATAATAATAAACCAAAGTACAAGGTGGCTGATCCATAAAAAGGATGCTAACTGAAAGCAAACAGACTGAAGAAAGCAGAGAACAACTACACTGCTATAACATTTTTTGTTCACTGTCTTCTGAAAAGACATTCTTTTAACATTTCACTTGAATTTCTTCACCTGTTCCATATTGATTTTGACACTGCCTTGATTGGATTAGGATTACATTTTTAGACTATAGTTTTAATTGGATTTCTACTTACTTTCTGTCTAGTATTTGTAAGATTTATATGAAAAATCAATAGGCAAATCAATAATTTGAAAGGCTGGGAAGTGAAAAAAAAACAGCTGCTACAGACTTACTGTGTACTTAAATCTGTTTGTGCTATCTACTCAGTACAAATTGCAACTGTGACATATAGAGTTAAGTGCTTTTGTCAATAAATCTATGTTTTTAAATCTAATAATACTAATGCATTAAATATATTATTTATATCATTACTGTTGTCAATTCAGGATGAAAAAGATATGCCGAGTACTTCATAGTGCTTCTAAAAATGTCATGTATACCTAACAGTCAGATTTCTAATAGAGCAAATACAGCAGTCATGGCTAAGGGTCATTTAAGGTTTATTCATAGTTAAGGCTGAGCCATTGTCTGTTACTAATTAATGATAACCAATGTCCAGAGATGCTCTATAATCCCAGTCTAGCACTGTCCAAGAAACATTAGGATTATAATATCTTCAATAATATATGTCTAAAAGGGATATCATCCCAGATATCACTCCTCTAGATACCCTTTATTAGGTTCTATTCCCATAATTCTCTCTTTTGTTTAACCAGATGTCCACTCCTAGAACAATAACAGGTGGCCATTTGTTTAATTAGGCCAGTTTACTAAGCAGGCCAGACACATGGACAGGCATTAAATTTTAATTCAATATATATATATACTATAAGCATTCAATTACAACAATCAAGAGAGATATATTTTAAAGCAATTAACAGTGATTCTAATTGGTGAGGGTGTTAATAGATTTTTCAGGATGAAACAGGAATTTAATAAACAGTAAATAATGCAAGAAGAGAAAAGGATCTAAAAAAAAAAAAAAAAAAAAACATTAATTACAAAACCTATTACCATGATCTATTGGAGAGTCTAATTTGTTCACAAATGACCACCTGTTGCTCCACAGAAGAAATGATGCCTGCTTCAGGACAATGGAAAGAAATCATTGTTAATTTAATGACATTAAAACACACAAAACCAAATTAAGTGTCATTTCTGAAATAATCTATACATTTAAATCCAGTTGTCACCCATTTATGCAGAGTTTTTGTTTGATTTATTAAAATATTTCCCTGAGCTAAAAAAAAAAAAATTTCATCAAAAGTAAATTTCATCAAACGTGAAGTATTCAAATACTTTTTTTTGTCCAAAAAACTGCAAATTAGAAAGAATTAACAAAAAAAGTTGATAACAACAGATTTCAAAGTAAAGTAGCAATAAAGAACTGAAATATTAATTACAATAAAACAAAAGGAGACCAAGAAAAACAGAATAAGATAAGCTTTAATAGTTGAGGGTAGGGTTTGATTCTTCATCTTATGAAATTGTATATCAAATGCATAAATGTAATAAAAGGAGAACGCAAACAGCTTCCAACTAAATGAACCATAATAGAAAGTGATTTAGTCTCAGTGAAGATGGCCATAAACATGCTATGTTCCAGATTCATTTTGGCTGAGAAGAGCGACGCAGGCGAACACTTGCTCAGAGGTCATGACTCAGTCTCTCAGTGAGAGAGCGACATTAAAGAGTCCCAGCCAAGACTTTTTTTCCCTCTGGGATGAGGTGGTCCTGCCATCACACAGGCAATCTTTTAGGGTAATTCAAGGGAGGTACTATCTGCTGTCACTCAAGTGAAGAATGCTGAACACCAGGGAGCCAGTCAGTGCTGACAGGGGCCGTCATTCACACCACCACACAGTGCAGGACACACGCCGGGCCAATCAACAGAGGCCCCTACTGGGAATGGACAGCATCAGGGCGGGAGGCATCCAACCATGGCAGGGAGAGAGAGAGGGTGGGAGCGAGTGGGCGTGGGGCCTTCTGGGACAATGCCAGAGTTCGACAAGAGTTAATGGAAGCCACTAGACAACCACTAGGATTAGAGGTTAAGATATGGATTAGTTAAAGGCCTTGACGTTGAATCATGGAGCACAATGACTGAAAACATAATTCTCCCATTAAATGTGGAGTCCTGGAAAATATCATCCAGTTCTTATGAAATATAAAACAAATTGAGGCATTCAGCTAATTATGCACCTGAATAAACCAGAAAATGATCAAATTGCACAGAAAATAAAAAATGTCCACCCCAGGCAGAAGTTCAAACAAGGTGGGCAGAGGAAGGGGGTAAAGCTGGTTCTTACTGGCCCAGACGCCACCTTTCAGCAGGGCACAACACACACACACACACACGCACCCTGCACCGATTCATTGAATTGTTCTTTATCCGACACACCATCCAAAGCACTCTCTCTAAAAGACGTCTCCTCGCAACGGTCCCCTGTGCCGCAGTATTAGACTTGCCAGCCTAGAGGAAGTACATAAGGACCTCTTTGTTAGGTTACACTGGAGGGACATTGTGTAAAATACAGTGCCTGCCTAAGATAAAAGGCTTGCCTTTCCTCTCATCTGAGCTAAGTTTATCCTCCCTGAAGTCTCTCCTTTCTGCCCAGCAGACAAAGGGATGACTTTAGTTTTAGGACCAGCTACCTATCAATACATTCATCATTCTAGGAGAGGGAAATCATGGGGAATTTGCAAGTAATCTCTGAACGGGGGAGTGTCGTAAGCATGTATACTGAGCTAAACAAAGTACCTAAGACCAAACTTATCTAACGGATAATTGTGCTGCTTTTTTTTTTAGGGCACACAGCCCTTTTCTAAATGTCCCATTAGACATTACAGTTAAATTCTTTACAGGATTAGACTCTGCAAATTGAGTCTTGGCTATCAGGTGTAGAGCAGTTGGAAGCAGTAGTCAGCCCGTTAATGACTCAGGTAACAAAGTATTGGTATAACACTGAGCCGTGAATTGCAAGGACAACGGCAAACAGGAAACTCACTGTGCATTTCGACGGTAGACAGAAGATCCCGACAAACAGTTGGTCATGTTTATAAAGTCACAAGGCTGCTTCATTTAATTTTATTTTGTAATCAATAATTACAATAGGTTTGAATTTAGAATTTAAGAATTTAAATGAAAGAAATATACATTTGTTTATACCGCAATTAGTTTTAGTCCACCAATCTGTTCGGTCGAGTGGTGTTCCAGATGTGTCCACAGCACTGGGATCTCTTAAAAATAGAAGAAAGTCTACTGCCTACTCCCAACGCATGCAAATTACAATCTGAGTTTCTTCATCTTAAAAAATAAAAATAAATTAAGGTTGCTATTTTTACTTGCAATATTACAAAATAAAATAAAACAAATATTTGCAATAATGATTCATGTTGAAAACAGGTCCATTATAGCCCAAGTATTCTTAAAAGAAATGTATAATGATCTCTTTATTTTAAATGGACAAAAATATATTTATTCATATCTAGCACTTTGAAATATTTCTTGGTAAACTAATTATTGAAAACCTTTTCAGTGCACATAGTTCTAAATGAACTGGTTCTATGAAACTGCCAGAAAAATACACTTACAAGACTTATTCTGTGGCTAATGGACAAAATTTGTATTACAGCCTCCATGTTTAAGTTAAAATGGCTGATAGCTTAGAATTTGCTTTTAGTCCCCCTTGCATCAAAAATTTAGCATGAATGATTTGTTTTCCCTGTGTACCATTTTAGTTTTGGCCATCATGGCCTAAGAGCTGACATGCAAAAATTTGGTGCAGATCTGTCTCCAAAGATGCATACCAGTTTCCAAATTCACTGATTATATGGTTACAGCATTATTATGGATTTTCCGTGATAGTTCCCCAATATGTGCAAATTTTACATGACTCGGCATGCATCATTAGAATGTGTATCAAGCTTCATTAGGGTCGGACTCACAGACAAATTGTTTTAGTTTTTTTATACTGAAAATCGTGAAAGAATTTAAATTAGTCTGTGTGCCTGAGTATATGCACTCTCTCTGGTAAGTTTTTTGAGGGAAAACAAAGTTGTTATCAGCAAGAATTGGACCTTAAAATAAAGTGTGACCATGTCTACATTTTTTTTTATAATCCAAAATATGATATATACAATCCAGACATCTTAAACTGCCCATGTTGGCTCTGTCACATAACAAACAATTGGAGTGCTTAACTGCCACTCATAAATCATCTCCCATAGGTTCATGGGAAAATACTGTAAAGAGTTCATCAAAATGGTTCCTCCAGACTGTCTGTAAAACTAGGTCATCCATGTACTTTTTCTCCTATTGTTTTTTAAAAATACTATTTGGACATACAACTGTACTATATAGAAAGTAAGCTTTTGATTTATTTTTGATTACAAGCAAAAAAGGAAGCATATTTCTCTGTGACAGGAAGCGGAGATGAACTTGGAACTTACAGTGAAAGCCATTACAACTAAAACCATAATGCAAATATAGCTGAAACGATCCTTCAAACAATGCTGAAATACTGATGAGCAGCATAGAACAATATCATGTAAAAGCTGTGACTATTTTATTTGAAATAAATTTCCCTTGAATCCCATTCATGGCAGTACCAGTAGTCTGTCTCAACTAATAACTAGTCAACATTTTTAACGCAAATTTTAAAATGATACAGACTTTAAAGTCATTCATGTATATTTAAAAGGTTTTCATTAATCCTTTATTCATATTTCCATACCTTCATATTTAAAAGTACATTAAATACTAGCCTATCAAGGATCATATACTAGCTAATGAATCACACAAAAGTATCACTTACACAATGAAACATCACAATAAATATTCAGTGGAGTCAAAAGCAAACGTTATTGTAATGGTGTGATGTCAAAGCTCTTAAGAACACAGGTCTAATCCAGCAAACCTTGTGCACCACTGGTTAGAGAGATATTGGACATCAGTGCATCTGTGTTGCCAGGGCCTCCAAATGGAACCCCAAACTGGCACTTAACTGTCACTGTGACCGTGTGTGGAACAGTGCCTATCACCAGAGAGACCCTGGCACACACCAGGGCATGAGACACAGAGGCAGGCAGAGAGGGCACTGGGCATCTGGCCAGGCACATAGAGGGCTGCTGAGAGGCGAAGCAACACTGCCACCACCAATAAAATCTAGCCCTATAAGGAAACCTTCAAATGCCCAAATAAAGGTTATTTTGCAGATATATTAAAGCACCTCAAACTATTTCAAGCATCTTCAAAAGAAAAGAGAATAAACAGGTGTTTCTTGTAAATAAGGCAAATTTATTGTTTAACATTCTTCCTTTGTTGAGGCCAATTCAGGTGCAACTACAGAGAGTGCTCACTGTTTTCTTAGAGGTTTAAGGTTTGTCTTTGCCATAAACAGATTTGGACCAAGTGGGGAACTAGGTGACAACTCAAATCATGTCAATCATTAGATAAAGTAGACCAAGGTGTTCAAATGGCAGTTGCTCTAATCGCATTCGCAGGCCTAATTCACAAAGCTAATGGTTTAACTGTATCAAGAAAAGCTTTTGACGCAAAAGCCAAACAAGAAACTGTGGTGTTTCAACAGAATAAATCCAGCGTTAAAAAGCTTCTGTCCAGACTGCCAGTATGTGGGAGTGGATCTGGAAAGCGGATACGCTCAAGTGTACATGCACAATAATTGTTTAATAAAAGGTCAGTGGTTCACTACAAAGGAGATATGGAAAAGCATTTAATCGACTCTTTTAAGTGAAGAGAGGTTGTGTGGGGAAGAAATAGACATTAAGTGCTGTCAAAAGAGTAATCATGATAATCACATCCAAAATAAATGTTTTGGTTTAAACAAAATACTTTGCGTCAAAGCAACTGAACAACATTCATTAGGAAAACAGTGTTTCAATAATGCAAAATGACAGTTAAAGGCAGTTCATCACTGAATTCAGTTTAAATAGTGTCTGTGCATTCATTTGCAATCAAGTCAACGATATCGCTGTAAATGACATGACCCCAAATAAGCAAGCCAGAGGCGACAGCGGAAAGTAACCAAAACTCTATCGGTGACAGAATGGAGCAAAAAAAAAAAAAGGTCTTTAGAGGGGATCTGTATCTGGGGCTCTAGTTGTCCTGGTCTCCGCTGTCTTTCAGGGATGTAGAGGTCCTTTCTAGGTGCCGATCCACCATCTGGTCTGGATACGTACTGGATCCGGGACTGCAGTGACCCTCTGATCTGGACACAGACTGGATCTGGTGGCTACAGTGACCTCGGAACAAGAGAGAAACAGACTAATATTAGTGTAGATGCCATTCTTCTAATGATGTAGCAAGTACATAGGGTGTTATGGGAAGTGTCTCCGGTTCCGGTTTACCTAATTAATGCAGCCTAAAAATCCTTTAACGGATTTGGACATTAGAAGCATATTAGTGTGTTATGTGTAAGCCAGGATAAAGAGATGGGTCTTTAATCTAGATTTAAACTGCAAGAGTGTGTCTGCCTCCCGAACAATGTTAGGTAGGTTATTCCAATATACATTTCAGAAAAATAGGTTATGTTTAGATATTAAATATACTTATAAATGTTTTCAAAATATGTATTGTACGTGTGTGTATTCAAATATACATAAATATACACAGAACACATATATATTATGCAAACAAAAACTTATTTTGGACTCGATTAATCATGATTAATCTTTTGACAGGACTGAAAAATCTTCTGAAAGTGCACACTGAGCTTTAATTTTAGGGTATACCAATCAAAATTAGAGAAAAGTTTAAGGAATTACAGTCTTTTAATATGTACCTTAAAAGGATGCACTGGTGAGCTCAACTTGGAACTGTTATAAATCATAAAACATCCTCTGTGAAACATGGTGGACCAGTGTGATGACAGGGGCATGCATGGCTTCCAGTGGTACTGGGTTACTGGTGTTTATTGATGACGAGACAGAAGACAGAAGCAGCCAGATGAATTCTGAAGAGTTTATACTGTCTGCCCAGATCCAGCCAAATGAAGCAAGGTTGACTGGACGGACAATGAACAATGACCCAAAACATAGAGCAAAAGCAACCCAGGAGTTTTTGAAGGTAAAAAATTTGAATATACTGCTTTAGCCAAATCAATCTCCTGATTCCAACCCATTGAGCATGCATTTCACTTGTTAAAGACAAAACTAAAGGCAGAGAGACCCAGAAACAAACAGCAACTGATGTCAGCTGCAGTAAAGGCCTGAGAAAGCAACACAAAAGAGGAAACCCAGTCTCTGGTGATGTCCATGAGATCCAGGCTTAAGACAGTCATTGTCTGCAAAGGATTCTCAACTAAATATTAAAAATTAACATTTTATTTATTTGTTCAATTATATTTAAGACCCTGAATATAGGGTGTCTGTTTATAAAAAAGGGTTGTAATTCCTAAGCATTTTATTTTATACTTTTGTTCAACCCCTTGAATTAAAGATTTAAGTCTGCAATTGAATGTCATCTTGATGGTATCATTTTAATAATATTCTGGTGGCATACAGAACCAAAATTATGAAAATTGTGTCAGTGTCCAAATATAGAACTGTATGAATACATACTGAAAACTGAGCATATCATATAAACAATGTTAAAATAAATTATAAAAACTTCAAAAAAATATTATACATTTATTAATTATAAATAATGCAAACTATTATGACAAAGCAATGTGAAATTTTATAATAAAAACTCCACAAAGGCTATAAAGCAAAATGGAAATGACAATTGCTCATGATATTTGAAATAAATGTTGAGCTTCATGCATTTTCACAAAAATTTTTTAAATTTTTTATTAAGAATTAAATGATCTTGTAAGAATGTGCAAAGCACTTTAAGAGACTTTCTAAATGTCAAAAAAAAAATCCCTGGGTTGAAGAAACAACCAACAATTTAGAATCTAATATGCGTATCAGTGGAAAAGGAACAAACATAAATAACTGCATGTAAAGCAGAACACCATTTATTTAAAAAAAAAATAAAACTGACATCATATTTTATATCTGATATACTTAAAATTCCAATGATTACAAAATAAACTTTGTAACTGAAACCAGAAATTAAGGAAATAGACAAACACCATAACTGATATATTTCAATCATAAACCTAAATAGGGTCATCATCCTCAACAGGACAGCAATTAGTAGTTTCCTATATTATAATATTCATGTGGATTCAAATAAAATAAAGTTTGAGAAATACCTGCGCATACAACTGACATATCTGCTAAAATAGTGAATAATTTCTAGCAGGTTTTATTGCTTTACAATGGACACAAACACACGTGAACATGGCCTGTATATCAACAGCTACAGTGAGTATACTGCTCTTTTATAAGCTCTCTAAATAACTGATATCATGTTAATATAAGGATATGAAAATTGTTCTGTAATGTTAGAAATATTAAATAAATATCATATGAGTAATGGAATCGATCCAATAGCCCCTGCACTGTACCCAGTGTTACATACTACACATCATGGTTTAGCAATATAAATAACAATAATAATAAACGGAGCAATTCCAATAGGGTCCTCACACTGCAGTGCCCGGGCCCTAATAAAATGTCTTGTATTTAAAATAAGCAAAAGAGCAAAGCTGCTACAACACTCAGAAATTAAAAATAACCACAGAAGATAGTAGTTTTTAATAACCAATTATTAGACCCTCGACCATAAATATCCCGATAAAGAATGATACATTTTTTAATGAAAATTATAACATGCCAAAAAAGACACAAAAGTTAAATGCATGAGATTCACTATAAATATTCAAGTATATATCAAGTATGAAGTGAATGTTGTCAGCTTGTAAGTGAAAAAAAACGAGTAACCATTTTATAAAAATTATTCAGGTGGAGAGTAACGCAAGACAAAATGAAAGCAGGAAATTAGTTTTGAATTAGTTTTTTTCTGTACCTCTAACCTTTTTAATGGAATGTCGACTACAGCTAGAATTAGGCTAGAAAGGGCTACCTGATCAACGCCAATGCTACTGTCAGAAGAAAATGTGTCAAAATTACATAGACCATAATTACCAAGCTTTACTCGATTACATTAACTCTTAGGCCTAGTGGACAAAACCCACAATTGCACAATTAACTATTCGTGCATATTATTGTGTAATAACTGTTTCATCTACAACGGCTTGTCAAGATAAATGTATAATATGAACCCAAATGTTCTTGTGGATCATTACAGTTACCTGAAAACACAGTAAAGTAAATCTGATCTAAAACCAAAGTCACAGTGGTGTATTTGTGCACCTAACAGAATTATTTTATTCAAACTGCATGTTTAGAGGCACTTCAGAAAATTTGTGATTTGCTGCTAGATTTTGGGGTTGATCTGAATCACATAGAAAAGTTAAAAAGGTAATTTAATAACCAAGCACTTATGTGACATTGTTGTGGAACCTTCGTTAAAATCTGGGCAAAAATCATTTAAAATGACATATAATGTTTTATCCATCCTTTTTAGTGAATACTTGAACTTTATAACATTTTATCTTTTTCCAAGCATCTTTTAAGGTAATATTATTGCAATATCCTTTTCAAATATGAAACTTGCATCAAGTATTATTATTAACATTGGTTTAATAGCTCCTCAAAAATCAAGTGAATTGAAGTTTATATAAAAAAAAAAAAAAATGTAATAAAAAAAGTTAAGTTCAAAACTTGTAGACTGTAAAAGGCACACAAACATTAATAAAGAAAAAAATAAAGTAAAAGTGATCAATCACATTAATAGTAGTCAAACGCTCAGCAGAGGCATTAGCAGTGCTTGATGAGTTATGCAGAATTATATGCATGATAGTGAAAGTTATTGTAAACTGTTTGTGTGTGTGTTCTTCAGCAGTGTCTTTTAGTCATGCCAGAGGTCACAACTCACCTCGAGAGCCATCAACCCTTGGTGCCATAAAACCAGACAATCTCCGCCCACTTGCATCCCTACTCGCATGAAAACCATTCACGTGATCCAGGCCTAGGGGAGTGGACTGGGCCGAGGTCTCAACAAATAAGGATTACCCAGGAGACAACCAAGCCCCACAATAAACTATTCCCTGTAATCCTATTTCAGTAGTAAATACAATCCTGACCCAGCATGTGCAGTCAAAACTGAAAAAAGAATATGTTTTTGACACCGTTCAACTACAACTGTATTCATTCTGTTTTAAAAGATATGTGCCAGATTATTCTCAAATGTTATGAAGAACCTGAAAAAGTCTGATCCTTTAGAGATACCAAGCTATTTTGGAGAGGATTTTGCTGAAGACAAGGGGTGGGGAGAGGGGTTGTCGGAGGGTGACCTTCCCCACTGGAGTGATGTGTGCATCTCTGTCAGTCTGTCTGTCTACACATGAGGGCGGGAGGTCAAGTTGAGCCTTAGAGGCTGTCTGCTCCTGAACGGCAGGAACCACAGGATCTTCCAGCGAGTGCCAAACACCTCAGCCATCGCTTGCTGCCACGACCGGCACGGTCCACTGGGGGCATAGAATAAATTAAAGTATGCATCTTAAGCTGATGCAAAATAATATCATATTTGAAATATGAATTATGCAGAGAACTGAAGAGCTTTAGGAGAGACCAAGTCTAGTTGTCACAACATTTCTCAGTGCAAGTTGATTTTTTTTTTTTTTTATCAAAATATATATGTTGTTTTAAAAGTCACACACCCTATACATTTTGGCTTTAAAAAAAGCTTTTGTGCAAAGTTAGTGCACTAGATTAAAGAAGGTTTACTGAACACAAGTTATGATGAATCCTGCTATTAAACAGTCTAACAGAAATTTTCCAGTTAATTTTCAACCATTTGTAAATACAGAACAATTGTAAATACAGAATAATATCAAACCACTTTTTTTAGCCATAAATGTTAATTTTGAACATTTTGAACCTGGTGTTTGACATTTACAATACCATTCAAAAGTCTGGAGTTAACAATTTTTTTTAGTAATATTGTGAAATAAGATTACATTTTAAAATGATGGTTTTCATTCATTTCAAGAAACACATTTTAAAACCGTTGTCCTGCTTACAACTTTTGTGGAATTTGCAAAAAAAAAAATATTCTCTGATGAACAAAGTTCAAAGTTCAGCATTTATTTGAAATGTCTTTAATATTTGAAATAATTAAATTAAATATAAATAAATAAATAACAGACAGAGACCAAACTTTTGAACAGTGCACATACAAAACCAAGATATGAATTTTGACTCATATTCAAGCTATGACAACTAGTCCCAGTCTCCATGTCTACATGTAATGACTGGGTAGAGGACATTACATTATTATTAAATGGCTGATATGATGCTGTAAGTTTTGATACTTACATGTCTTCCAGTAAGTGGGACATCTTCTCTATAGTAGTTGTGTCCTGTTGTTGAAAACAATGAAAGATATTGCTTTGTATCACCACTGAACTATGAACATGTCATTTCTTATAAATTTAGGAGACAATACAGCGACAACTCATGAAATTATTTATGACAGCAAGCCAGTGGATTCAAGGGGGTGAATTGGATCGGTTTTTGATCTTTCCCACGCTGGGAGTGAAAACTGCAATAGTATACACTGAGACAAAAGAGAGACAGTGAAGCCGACAGCAGCAACACTCCCTTGGTGCCCTCCTCACCTTGCCAAGTTGGCACAGGGGCAAAAGGGCATCTGCCTGCGGACAATGGGACCGCGTGCATAGGGATGCTAAAATCCCCCCTGCTTGCCAGGTGAAGAGACGCGGCAAAGAGAAAAAACAAAATCTGAATATGTAAATAAGGTAGGATTAACAGAGGCGAGACTGAAGGGCCTGTTTGTGTGAAAAATGGTGGACGTGTGACTGACAGTGGCTTTCTAGAACAATAGGTGCTTTGTGTGTGATACACAAGACAAATACATAAAACGTCTATTCCCAAAGCCATAAGACATTATGTAAGAAGTCAGACTTAAACTGTTGAAGTCGATGACTGAAGTCAGATTCACATTGTGAACTGCTAGAGGACACACTCTTGGCCTGGAGCAGCCAGTGTCATGCCAACTGGACCTGGCTGCTGTTCAGGCTGATCTGATCTGGGCTCAGAGAGCATGCGTGAGGAAAAGATCTTTGCAGGGATCAATGGTTAAGTCTGCTTCCTCACTTGCTATGACTGGCACGAGGCTACGCGCTAACCACCCTGTCAGACGCTAAATCTTCTAAGACATCACAACACAGGATAGATGGGAGAAGGTGTCGCTTGTGTGTTAAGGCACTGCAAGGGACTTTTCCAGCCTTCGGATAAGGAGATGGCTTTAAGGCAGGACAGGACACAAGATTAGACAGCTTAACATGGACTTTTTGCAACACAAGATTAGCGTTGTCTAAGGAAGTCTTCTGTAGGAATGGTTAGTGTCAAAGGTCATCTCAAAGAATGGCTGTGCACAGCTTGTGTAATATCTAATGAGTAAACTATTATGTTTACAGTTGTTGGAAATACACAAATGAGCACCTGTAGGAAGACTCAATTGTCTAGAGGGTTTGGAATGAGGTTAGAATTGGGTGAAGTGAACCAAAGTAAGTGTTGTTTCATTTAATGGTTGGACATTTGTACTGAGAAGATGGAAGACCCTCATATTCAAATCACAGAGGATAGGATGTGAACTGAGACGTGTTCTTCCACACTTCCACAGCATATGGTGGACGGGTGGGGGTCAAGTGAACATGACTGGGAACCAGAGAATAAGATTAAGGGGAGGTGTATGCTTTTTAAAGGGCTGCACTTTTTACCGAATTTAACTAGGTCACTACTAATCCTCTTTGCCCTGGCTATCACATGAAGTCATCAGTTAAAGGATCAGAGTTAAACATGATTATCTCGCTCTCCCCAATCATAGCCATGTTTCAGGCCTAATCAGAGGAAGGATGGAGGACATAACAGAAGTAGAAGAAAAGAATGAAATACTGTACTTGTTCTTTTAGCCAAACAGGCCGTTGTTGTTGTGATGGCCAGCCCTTTGGTTTTTACATTACATTGAAGGAATAGTTCACCCAAAAATGCTGTCATCAATTATTCATCCTCACGCTGCTCCATACCCTTAAGACTTCTTAGTAACACCTTATGGTGAGTATATACTTATTTAATCATTACTTATTTACAAATAACTCATATTATATAAATTGTAGTCTTTACATTGTTAATACATTAATGGCACAGTTCACCCAAAAATTACAATTTGATGTTTATCTGCTTACCCCCAGGGCATCCAAGATGTAGGCGACTTTGTTTCTTAAGTAGAACACAAAGTTTTTTAGCTCAAACCGTTGCAGTCTATCAGTCTTATAATGTAAGTGGATGGGAATCACAGCTAAAACGTACAATAAAAAAAACATACACAAACAAAACCAAATTAAACTCTGCAACTTGTGACAACACACACATGATGTGTAAAGACACAAAATGATCGTTCTGTGCAAGAAACTGAACAGTATTTATATAGTTTTACCTCTGACCAGTGTTTGGAATAACGGCGTTTAAAAGAACGGCGTTAGGTAACGACGTTATTTTTTCAGTAACGGGGTAATCTAACTAATTACTTTCCCATCGTTACAACGGCGTTAACGTTACCGAACATTAAATGCAGTGCGTTACTATGCATTGATTTAATATGCAATCCGAACGCAACCCTGGCTCACACAGCGAGTGAGCAGGTGGGTTAATAACGAGATAAGCGATTATGATTGGCTAAGGCAGAGTCATGTGTTTCATGGTAGCCAATCAGAGCCAGTGTTTTTACACACACGCGCCAGTGGCGCCAAACACACACACAGTCACACACACGCAACAGCTACACAGAGATTCGCAGCAGCAGCAGCAGAAATGGCGAGTCAGGAGCAATCCGATGAAAAGTTGGCATTTTCAAGGTGGAGATATAAGCACTACTTCAAATTCATTGTAGTCAAAGGCAAGAATGTGCATGTAATGTGTGACACACGCATCTACAAAGCTAGTGGCCAAAAACACTTTTCTTACAAAGAGTGCAGGATAAAACTCTTGCTGTCTGTTGACGTGCAATAAATCTCGAAAGTTATGTACGAACACCTGTCTGTTCTACTTATTTCAACTGACTTATGAAAACTGCTAAAAAAAAAAAAAAAAAATTCTTTGACATTTTTTTTTTAAATAGTTACTTTCCCTGGTAACGAGTTACTTTTATTATAGAGTAATTCAGTTACTAACTCAGTTACTTTTTGGAACAAGTAGTGAGTAACTATAACTAATTACTTTTTTAAAGTAACGTTCCCAACAGTGCCTCTGACACATGCAATGTCCCAACTGTTAGAACTCTCCTGAGCACGTTCTCAAGCATACTGTTCAGTTTCATGCACAGATCAATCGTGATAAGCCGCATGGTTTAATTTGGTTTATGTATGTTTTTTTATTTATTTATTGTATGTTTTAGCCGTGTTTCCCATCCACTTACATTAAAAGACTGATAGACTGCAACGATTTCAATTAAAAATCTTAGTTTGTGTTCTACTGAAGAAAAAAAAAAGTCACCTACATCTTGGATGCCCTGGGGGTAAGCAGATAAACATCAAACTTTAATTTTTGGGTGAACTATCCCTTTAATAGGCTAATTTAAATAAAACAGTATAGTTTCTCATTCATTGTCCCTTTAATTTACAAATTATTATTTTTATTGATGATTTACTGATAACTGAAGCATTTTAATGTGATCTCAGGAGCATTTATATATATTTTATCTAACATATATTTACATACATTTGCAGAGACACAAAAACACAATAACTGACATAACTACTTATGACTGTACATTTGAATTTTTCATTCATTAAAAAGTGGTTATGTTTAAGGAATATGGTGGTTCATAAAAACATTAAGTCTTTACTTGTAAAGAAACTTAATGTTCATGTGTAGGTTTCTAACATTTCAGGAATGCAATTAATGTCTAATAAAGGTAAGTTATTGCCATTTATTTAGTATTTTCTGTGACCTAATCTAAAGTAAGAACAATTTGCTCCTTGTAACTATAGCTCACATTCTGTCATTAACACTGTTAGCACTGTTAACACTTGATAATAAAACACTTTAATCTTTACATGTGAGCTAATTAAGCAATAATAATTTGTAAACTATTTTGACAATGAATAAAGAACTCACTTTTTGCCCATAACATGAACTTATTAATGTATAGACAACCTTTTATAAACTGTGTATTCACTATGAACTACTAGTTTGCAAATTAAGTGTCTTGTTACTGTATACTTACGTAGTGTTACTAAGTCGGTTACCCCAAAACGCCATTGATCAAAGCACATACATAAAACTCATCATAACTGTGAAACACAGAAACTCAACCATACTTGCATGACAGGTCAGAGCAAATCTCACTGCATGTCAAGCAATCTTGTTCAAACTTTTGTTTACCATTTATCATCTGCTTTATTTATGACCTCTGATCAATGTTTAAATGTAAATAAAATTTAATTGAAAATTAAATCCAAAACATTATTTAAATAAATATAAGGCAATAATTTCTTTTCAGAACACCTGGATTTGAAACTGCTAGATATCAAAAATTCAGTATGTGAGTAATTACCAAAATGATGCAGTCTCTTCTGGTGGGACTTTTAAAGGCGAACATTTTATGAATACATCAAACCTTAATGTTCTTAAACTGTTTCTACAAAAAAGTAAAATAAAAACACTTAAGACTGTAATTATCTACAAAAAGCATTAAAGTAGTCCGAGTAGAGTTGCCACACAAGATGACGAATCTCACCAGAGCAAGTACAAGTAATCTCCATGACCAAGTCAGTTAAAGCTGCCAAGATGACAAACTCATTTACTTAAAGAAAAAAAGAAAAAACTTACTGCAAGGATTCCTTTGACTTGTGTGTAGAAAAGGCTGCTCATCCCACCAAACATGATCAGCCCCATGAAACAAGACCCACGTAGAAGAGCCAATTCATGAAGTACCGCAAAATCTGCCTAAAAAGACATGTTACACATGTGTTATAAATGCTCATGGACAAAAGAGACTATTTCCAAGTTAAATCGTTATGCTACGCATGCACAAAGAGGATTTTTGCACTGCAGGCAGTTATGGGAAGCGATATGACATATTTTGCTTTTACTGCTGAAGGCTTTTCTGTGTCTATTACACTAAACACATAGAAACACACACAAATACACAAAATCCACAGTATTTAGCTTCTTGTGGGAAAGCTTTTCCAAGAGATAACGTCACTATCTCTCCCATACAGCCGTTTCTGTGCCCATACTGCATCTCTCGCTTCTCAGCTGCATTTGTTTACTCACACACAATGCTCCACAGAATAAACAAAAACAGGAAATTGAGCATTATGGGCTTTTATTTGCAGGCGGTCTGCCGTTGCCATGATGGCTCAGCTGTTCAGCTGCATTCAAGTTGGAATGATGCTCCTTTGAATTTAAATGCTCTGACAGAAAATACACAACAACATTCCTGATTCTCGTGACATGCAACAAAACAAGTCCCATAACTTTACCTGCCATTCGTTTGTAAAATAGCCACTCTGAAATTTATCAGAGATGATCACCTGTTCTTAATAAAAATGTATAACTTCTTTTGATTTCATCTAAAAAATTCTCTCTCACTACCTCAATGCCACTACAACTCTAAAATATAAGATTAAAGATTAAAAACTGTAACTTAGGAAAAACAGAAATATAGATATTCATCCTTAAACACTAACATTAAAAACAAATTCACTACTATGTTTTGACAGCAAGAAGACAGTCTGGCAGCCGTCTCTACTTTTAGTCAATCCAGACTTTACCCTGAAGGTCTTATTTCCATACGTCATCTGCTTTAGTTCATAAAGGTCACACATGTTCCTGTTGTTATATTTATATTTCTCGGTCTTGTGTAACAACTATGCACATTCCAAGCATTTCCAATCAATTTTTATTATCAGTCTGTAAAATATTACATAGCAAATTATGGCTATAAAACATGCAATAAAACCGAAAGCTTGGGGAATTTGCTGTTTGCAGGTGTGTTTTGGATGAAGTGATATGGCATCAGACCAGTATAACTGATCAATGCATGCAAATACAACTTGTATTAAGTTTCTCTCATTCTAAGTAACAGCTTATTCTGTACTTAACAGTAAAGCTGATGCCACCTGCAGGTCCCTAATCGCAGTTAAGTGCTGCAAATCTAATGTTAATCATCTACCTCCATTGAGAAGATTCTACTGAACCACAGAATAATAAAATTGGCTAAATGAAAAAAGGCATACTACCATATAATATGTCTGCATAGCAGTATACATCTAATAAAATGTTATACCTATTGTACTGTATCCCACAATGCAATGCTCCTGACTTGACCATACAGATCAAATGTTATGAATGAACTTAAAAAAATAATTTCCAACTTGATTGTCTTGTGGTATTAATTGTAATCATAACCATTCAAATAATAAGTAAACATGTAAAACGTAACTGAAAAGTACCATGCTATTACTATGCCAGACACATAAAACATAAAAAAAGCTTTTTCATGGGTTTTACCATATCATGGCCCATATGTACTATGTTTGCCTAAAAAAATGTGTGCACTGAAGTTGAGGCCCACCCACATGTCAAGTGTACTTTAAAACCACTGATCTATAATAGTCATTATATAGAGAGATAGAGAGAGATCAGTGTTTAAAACTATAAAAACTGTGATTTCAAACTATAAATGTTACAGTGACTTTAAGCACTTGAGCAGTATAAATGGAGGTACGTAAATGAAAGACCGTCTTACCCGGTCCACCGAGGACAGAGGCTGGAAGTAGTAGTACTCGCAGAAGTCCAACACCAGAGTGTAGAGACTCAGAACCTGAGTGTAAAAACACAGCTGCAAAAAGAGCCAGTGGTTATCCTCCCCAACACAGTTATTAATCCTGCATAGACAGAGAGAAAAGAAACAGAGACATTTTTCAGGCATTTTTAATAAAGTGTACGGTAATAAGCGAAAAGCATTACTGTAATACCTAAACTAACATAAAAGTGAAAGAAAAATCTATTATAAAGCCTAGTGAAGACCATGCAACAAACCTGCTCTAAAGCAGCATCCTAAACAACAACAAAACTCAAATTACTATTTTGAAGCACTTTAAATAGTTAGGAACTCCACAAAGCACACAAGTAGTGCTCCGCACAGGAAACTTGACTTAATTTGACAACCGATTTTTTTATGTTATAGGTTAATGTAGCAAATGAAAATTGTTCAAATGACCAAAAATATTTTGAGACAAAGGTTCATGCTTTTTAATGATTTTCCGTTTTGTTCAAGGTAATTAAAGTAAATGTTTTTTAACATAAGAATATGAAGAAGTATGGTACTCTGAGTGAAATTAACCCCTATGGTTGGCGCTAAAGGGACAGTAAGTAATGTTATACGTATATACGCACACACAGATTTACTATATATATATATATATATATATATTAGTGCTGTCAAATGATTAATAGTATCCAAAATAAGTTTTTGTTTCACTAATATATGTATATGTACTGAGTATATTTGTTATTATATAGAAATACACACATATGCATGTGTATATTTCAGAAACATTTGTTATTTAAAAAAAAATCCATATTTATATTATAAATTAAATTAATATATAGACGGTAAATACATGTAAATATTTTCAAAATGTATACTGTGTGTGTATTTACATATACAGACGTGGCCAAAAGTTTTGATAATTACATTCTTTTTCAGGACCTCTGCAATTCGACTGGGCATGCTCTCAATCAACTTCTGGGCCAAATCCTGACTGATAGCAACCCATTCTTTCATAATCACTTCTTGGAGTTTGTCAGAATTAGTGGGTTTTTGTTTGTCCACCCGCCTCTTGAGGATTGACCACAAGTTCTCAATGGGATTAAGATCTGGGGAGTTTCCAGGCCATGGACCCAAAATTTCAACATTCTGGTCCCCGAGCCACTTAGTTATCACTTTTGCCTTATGGCACGGTGCTCCATCGTGCTGGAAAATGCATTGTTCTTCATTGTTCTTCTTTGGAGAGAAGTGGCTTCTTTGCTGCCC
The DNA here is from genome assembly GCF_963082965.1 of Carassius carassius. Classification (NCBI taxonomy): domain Eukaryota; kingdom Metazoa; phylum Chordata; class Actinopteri; order Cypriniformes; family Cyprinidae; genus Carassius; species Carassius carassius. Next base: position 30,626,482 of record NC_081757.1, on the reverse strand, counting down.
TTCTTGACACCAGGCCATCTTCCAAAAGTCTTCGCCTCACTGTGCGTGCAGATGCACTCACACCTGCCTGCTGCCATTCCTGAGCAAGCTCTGCACTGGTGGCACTCCGATCCCGCAGCTGAATCCTCTTTAGGAGACGATCCTGGCACTTACCGGACTTTCTTGGACGCCCTGAAGCCTTCTTTACAAGAATTGAACCTCTTTCCTTGAAGTTCTTGATGATCCTATAAATTGTTGATTTAGGTGCAATCTTAGTAGCCACAATATCCTTGCCTGTGAAGCCATTTTTATGCAACGCAATGATGGCTGCACGCGTTTCTTTGCAGGTCACCATGGTTAACAATGGAAGAACAATGATTTCAAGCATCACCCTCCTTTTAACATGTCAAGTCTGCCATTCTAACCCAATCAGCCTGACATAATGATCTCCAGCTTTGTGCTCGTCAACATTCTCACCTGAGTTTACAAGATGATTACTGAAATGATCTCAGCAGGTCCTTTAATGACAGCAATGAAATGCATTGTTAAGGTTTTTTTGGGATTAAGTTAATTTTCATGGCAAAGAAGGACTATGCAATTCATCTGATCACTCTTCATAACATTCTGGAGTATATGCAAATTGCTATTATAAAAACTTAAGCAGCAACTTTTCCAATTTCCAATATTTATGTAATTCTCAAAACTTTTGGCCACGACTGTACATAATAAATATACACAAACACACATTTATTATGCAAATGAAATCTTATTTTGGATGCAGTTAGTTAATTCAATTTATTGATTAATTGTTTTACAGCACTAATTATATATATATATATATATATATATATATATATATATATATATATATATATATATATATATATATATATATATATATATATATATATTTTATTGAAAACTGATGGAGCAACATTTTGTGTAAATTTTGGTAAATCATATAAATGAGAAGTGGGGGTTGTATTTTCTAAATAGGGCATTTGCCCCATGCGGATTAATCTTTTGCCGCGATTATCACATTAATTATTGTCCCTTTAGCCCCTACATTTGGGGTGCTGTTCATCCCGAATATCATACTTGTACATGATATTCAGTTATTAAAAGGTTTGATTTAATTACCTTGACCAAAGCAATCATACAGTTATTATTAGTATGTATTTTTGTCTCTGTATGATATTCAACAGCAACTGTTTGGTTACCCATATTCTTCAAAATATCTTATTTTGTATTAAGCAGAAATTCCTATATGTTTAAAACAACTTGAGGGTGAGTAAAAGAACAGAATTGCCATTTTTGGGTGAACTATCCCTTTAAGACAGATCACGCCACAGGAAGAAGCACCAGAATAAAGAACACAAGAGAAGAGAAAAAGGGCAGAGAGGGCCAAAAGAGAGAGCAGGATGAACTGTTAGTAAAACGAATACAGAAAATGATCCGGCCACGTTTTTTTCCTCCTTTTCCCTCTGCTATTACAGGCGATGACAGGGAGTCACGATTTGCTGAGTCCGGACAGATAGCAGCCTTCTTCAGCTGTACTGTAGGGCTGGACTTAACACAGGCTTCTCTGGTCACTTGATATCGCCTCTCCCTCTGTTTTACCTCTCTACAGAGACTTCATTAAACTTCCTCTATATAAAACCCACCAGGAATGTAAAGCTGTCTGGGGTACAGGGTCTTTTAAGGTTATACTGTGAACTTGGGTCAACAGGCCAGATTTCAGTTTGGATCCTAAGCCACTGTAAAAATCTCAACATGTCTCACACAGAGATAACAAGCATCAGAGCACCAGTAATAAAATGCACTATTTTTTTTTTGGTCACTTAATAAATAAGTTATTTGTGTTTTTACATGCACAAAATATAGATACAGAACTTTTTTAAAGACTACTGTGCTTCAAACAAAAGCTTGCAGTAGTGTATTGACTTTATTATTTCTTGTTAAAAGTTTTACCAGGGACAGTGATGGTCCATGCGGCGGACACAGTGGCCACAGCGGCTGCAGTGGTGTGACCTCTTTGGCCTCATCATGTTGCATTTATTGCACAGTTCCCAGTTTTCTCTCTCTGAAATTATAAGAAAATTACTGTAGAATAAATCTCAACTCATTTGCAGCGAAGCTACAAAAAAAGCTACAAAACTGTAACAAAAAAGGTCTTTGCTGCCATCTAGTGGTACTCATAAAAAAATTTTGTTGTTCAGAAACTATTTTAGTCTCATACAAGTTCAGGACAAATGACTGTATAATTGCTCATCCATGTGAACAATGACATGCCTTAAAGTTGAAAACTGCTAAAATAATTAAATATGACTAGTTTTAAGCAGGTTTCCTAAACACTGTTTTTCTACTATTGATCAAATAGCGAGTCCCGGGCTGATGGGAAGCTTAATTATACCAAGTATTTGCACTTTTCAGGAAAAGCAACCTATGAAAAGTTACTTACAGCTGTCTCTACAAACAGCTGCCAATGTGTGCTACATAGTGTTCACAAATTACTATCACCAGACAATGTTACTCTCAGCATTACTATTTTGCACCTGTGCACCAAAACATGCAAGCCTATATTCTGTAACATAAATTTATATTGCATTAATCAGAAATGTTGTCATAAACTGGAACATTAATAAATATAATAAATATTATAGTGTTCCTGTAGCTCAATTGGTAGAGCATTGTGCTATCAAGTGAAAGGTTGGGGGTTCAATTCCCCGGGAACACATGATAGGTAAAAACTGACAGCCTAAATGCACTGTAAGTCACTTTGGATAAAAGGGTCTGCTAAATGCATAAATTTAATTAAATTTTTAATTTAAATATTAGTATTGTCATTTTCTTATTTTCAAATCTCTCATTTTGACAGATAAATGTTGTATATCCCTGCTTTAGATTTTTTTTTTTTCTAAAGGGATTTAAGTCTGTTAAATTCACAAATGTACCAGACTACACGGTCCATTGAATCACTTGTACATTACTATAACATTCTGTCTAACATACTAAGCGAAGGTATTAAGACTCAATGGTATACTGCCCTCATCTGGTTAGTAAGTGGAACTTCATTAAGTATGGTAAAATTTGGTCTATGACTTCACACTTAGCAAGGCCACACTTATTAATAAATCCTTTAACATGTGCTAAAAAAATTATTTACTACATTATAGTAGTATGAGAAGTATAGAAGGGTCCTATAAGGTGGATGAGAATAGTTCAGACACAGACTGTGGATAAATAACATACAAGAATTGGTACAATTCTTAGAAAGAAACGAAACAAAACTGAGATATGTTTGAGCGTTAGGTTTCATACCTGCGAGAGGAATTTTGGGGTCCTGAGCAAGTTTTCCGGGGTCAGCGGTGGAAGCCCTGAATAATGCTGAGACGCACAGAAGTGATGCTAGATAGTAAACTTGAGAAAGAGAAGGAGAGAAATTTTTACATTTATCACAAAAGTCACTATAACCAAAAAAATAAACTATTTCAAACAGAAGCAGGACACCTAATTCTGAAGTGATCTAATCTTAGTTTTTGTAAGATTTTACATTGTTACAAAGGATTTATATTCCAAATAAGTGCTTTCTGTTCAAAGAATCCTTAAAAATGTTTCATGGTTTCCACTAAAATTTTAAGCAGAACTGCTTTCCAAAAAAAAAAAAAAAAAAATACTCCTTTTTTGATTTGCCTGCTTTCTTGCTCACTCATAAATCACTGAGGTGGCACATTTAATAGTATTTATAGCAAACTGATGTCGAGGGTGAGGTAATCCAAACAAAGTAAAGTAAAGTAAAGTAATCATACAAAACAAATGAATATATACCAAGTGGAAACAGTAAAGGCATTTCGGCTCTGACAGCTCTTGGCTGAATCACCAAAAATCACCTTGGAAACAGAGCTTCTCTCTCACATTCACTCATTTAGAGATATTGTGTATATATATCAATTGTCCTTCTTTCTTAAATCTATCTTTATATTAAATCATGCTTAGCCTTGTCTGTTTAGCATTTATTTACTAACTTGCCAACTTTGCCATTTACAAAGGAACAAAGCATAAAGGGGTAGACATACTACATTTTTCATACCACTGACTTCCCTTGAATGTGGGAAACAGGAAACGCAAGCTCATGCATTCCAAAGTTCAAGTTTGGTAAACTCTGACCTGCAAATTTATCACATGAAGATGTGTGACCAATAGAAGATTGGTGTCTCACAGCCTGGTCTCTTAACTGAATTAAAACAATGTAAACTTTAAATCGGCAGTATTGCAGTAAAGTTTTTACATTTCATGTGTATGTTAATTAGTCCTGTCAAAACGATTCATCGCAATTAAGCGCATCCCAAATAAAAGTGTTTACATCAGTGGTTCCCAAACTGGGGTGCACAGATCGACCAGCAGGGGTGTGCGAAAGAATGCTTTTGATGATCTGTCTGCATTTTTTTGAGGGATCAAGTGAAAGAGAACTTCAGTTGCCTGACTGGATAACTAATCTAATCTAATTAAAACACTGAATTAGGGAAGCACCAAATTTTCAGCGAAAATGATTCTGATTTTATTACACTTGGTGTAAATGGCAATTCATAATGGATAATCAATTGTTACAAGGTCATGGCAGTTGAGACTCATGTGAGAATGAACACAACTGCACACAGAAGAAACATACTGCAGTAAAAAAAAAGTTATTTAAATTATTTAACATGGCACGACTAAGAGAGTGCAGTTTTCCCCGAAAATCAGTACAACTGTAAGATCAGAATTGATTTTAAACAAAAAAAAAGAAAAGAACTTCAAACGAATAGGTAATATTAAGTGACTTATGGCATATATTTTAGTACAGTAATGTCAATGTGACTGTTTTAGCTTGATTCGTTTAACGAAAATAGTTCCAAACAAACTTAGCAGCAGAATTGTCACGCCTCTCTGAGCAACACACAGCGGTGTTTCGTTACTGAATTAATCATTCGAGGCAATGATTCGGTGGTCCATTCATAAAGATTAATTCTAGAATGAATCAGCCATCTGAAGGAATCGCTTGAATGCCTTAATGACTCACTCATTAAGACATACACTTGCTGCCACCTGCTGGCGGGTTACTTTCAAAATTAAAAGTTATAAAAAAAAAAAAAGTAAAAAAAAAATGATGTAAACACCAAGCTCACCGGATTATTTTTGCTGTTGTAATATGGCAGTGTGATTGCATTCATGCTACATTTCAGCTTCATTAAACTGTCTGTGTAAACGCATCTAAATGCCACTTCAACTGTGTCTGTTTCTCCAGCAGTGGAAAAATTGGTTTAATACTGATTTCATTTGATTAGTAACAGCCCTACAACCACTGGTTGTAAATATCTACATGTAAATATTTTCAAATATACATATATACTGTATGAGTGTGTATTTATATATACATAATAAATCTACACGGTAAAACACATTATATAAACAAAAGCTTTTATTCTAGCACTAATTTTAAGTTAAATTCAGGTTTTTTTTTAAAGGCTCTGCATACAACCTTTGCATTGTCCATAAAAGTTTTGCATGCTCAAAGTCTAGTGTAACCACAGCCTAAACATTTAACACTATTCTCTTGTTGTCTAATATTTCCTTTATAAATGTAAATTAAGTTTCTCTTATGCTCACACAGTGTCAGGTTTGTAATTAGTTCTGAACTGTTGATGTGTCGGGATATAAAAAACCTGTCCTGCTACTCTGCTTACTCTCACAGTGAACAAGACCTCGTTATCTCAATGCTCTGCTCTAATCTAAGAAGAATTCACGTTTTAACCGACTCATTTAAAGCTTGTCCCCCATGATCTGCACAAACCAGATTTTAGAACAATAAGATTTCAGATAACAGGGACTGGTTTCAGTAGGACATGGTCATAGAACTTACAGGCCACAACTGCAGCAGGTATGTGTCCCTCTGCATAATGTGGCAATAGCACTAGTTTGGGTATCAGGAAGCTGTTATAGAGCCAGACAAACAGCACCATGCTAATGCAGAACCAGCCCATGGGGTCCACCACAAAATGCAGTCTTAGCTTCATCCTTCCAGATAGTATATGTGCCAGGATAACCAAAGCAGCTCCTGATAACAGACAGAATGCAGAGTTTGGATCAATGGTAGCCAAAAGTACCCTTTAATATGGAACATATTGATTTGTTCAAGGCCAAAAAAGGACATGAAAAATTAACCAGTGTATACAATAATGTCTTCACAAGTACATCCATTAAATGAAGCAAGTCAACAGTGTGGTTCAGAAGTCTAAGACCTTACTGAGTTCATGCAGTTCAGGAGATATCAAACAATAAGACATTCTGAAATGCACAATATTTTAATAAATAAATAAATACATTTTTATCCTAATAATATATTTAAGAATAAGGTATTGGAAGTACTTTCACAAATGGTCTTAGACTTTTGGATCTTACTGTATATGAATATCACATCAAAAATATCCAATCAATATGCTCATTACAACACAGATTGCGGGGTTAAAAAATATTGATAATATAAAAAATACTGAAAATTATAAAGTGGGACACTTTCTGATATTTTGTCAGTGGTATAGTTTTAATATATTGTCCAAATGTTTAAATCAATGTAGAATTAACTCACTGTGCTGATTTTTTAGAAATGGATAGTTGTATGCATAATGTTAGATGATGCTTAAGGGTCTCAGTATTATAAAATCTTGCATAAGAAGGAAGTGTATGGATGAAGCTTTACATGAACCAGTAGTACCTTTTAATGATGTCAGTCCACAGAAAGCAGCAGCATCACAGTGGCCCTAGACATGACAACCTAAAACACACAAAACAAAACAAAACTATTTTATCAGTAAGCCTATGTGTGTCAGATATGTTGTCTGTAGTTTTGCACACACACAAAAGAAAAACAAATCCTGTCAACTCACAAAAAGAGTGATCTTGAAATAGTTAGATCAAGAATGAGTTCGGTTTTCTGCTGATTTTCAGTTAAAGTGACGAATGAGGTCAAAAGAGAGACACCTACTGGACTACACTGGCTTTGTTGCACACGCCCATGTATTTAAACTGATCTTGCGAAATATTTGAGCAATGCTAAAAGGCACAAAAATAATAAATGAATGTATAAAAATAAATGATTACATTGTTGGGATTTCTCCTCTAAACGGCACTTCCCTGCAGCAGAAATGGACTGACAGTTCTCCTTATGTTGTGAGAACAGACAGTTTAAGAACAAATAAATTCAATTCACAAAACACATAGTCACAAAGTCACATCTAATAAAATAACTAATGTAAACATGTTCTAATTTTAGGGCATCTCTGCCCTCTTCATGCCTAATGTTACTCATCCTATAAATATGTCCTGGCGGTGGCTCATGATGAGTGAAGCCCACGAGGATGATACACAGCCGAATAAAGACCTGGTAAACAAACCCAAACCTGCGAAAAAAGAATATGAATATATCAGATTACCGAAGCATAATAATACTCACAGATTTTTTCACACGGTGTTTTCTCAGTTGGGTGTCGTGGGTTTAGCGTCTGATTCTACGATTGAAAGATATCAGCTCTTCCTGACTGTGATTGTACGGAAGCCGCGAAGTGCGGAACTCTTTTTGTGGGCAGTGCCACCGAACTGTCAAAATGGCTCACGAGCATAGACAGTAAAAGAAATGGCTCACGAGCGGAGAAGGGTCTGGCTCATAGACTTGCACTTGCACTCAGACTTGCATTCTCAGACTTGCACTCTCAGACACTTGTGCTTCCGCTAGCGACGTCACTTGCAGTCTTTATTATTTTTTTTATTATGTTCTATTTATTTATAACTTTTTGTTTGAATCTCTCAACATTTTACAACAGTAGCCAGGTGGTGAAGACTTTTTTTTTTTATTGAAAACAAAATTATACATACAACCAAGGCAACTGTATTCCTTCTACAGGACTTAAAAATATCGAATGAAAGGCTCAACACAATTTAACCAAAGAATTACTTTAAAAAAAGAAAGAAAAAAAAACACTAAATCATATCTTACATCTCAGTTAGTGTCAGATAATTAAATTAAAGATCAAGCAGCTTCACCGCACATCCACCTCTCATTCTCTCAAGGGCTTTAGAATAACACTTTAGATCATTTTTGAACACCACAAGTAGTGGGAGGGATTTAAAAAAATCTACATTTGTGAATGAAATATTTTGCCATTATTACAATGTTATTAATCAAATAAAAATGAACACAGCAGTCTTTGGGAATTCCAAATAAAATATGTTGTGAAGTAAAAGCAAAACCATCAACAACCACCTTTTTCTCTATCAACCAGTCCTGAACTGATATCCAGAAGACTTTGGAAAAATTGCATGTAAAGAAGATATGGTCAGTGTCTTCAGAATGGATATTACAGAAGGAACAAGGCACAGTATCTATTTTAAATTTTTGATTTAAGAATTTATTAGAGGGATAAATCTCATTTAAAATTTTAAAGTGTGTTTCTTTTGCTTTAGGAGGAATAGGAAAACTTAAATAAGCTGTTCTAAGATATTTTACAGTATTCTTATTAAACATGTGATCTAGCTTATTTCTTTTAATTTGGCAGGGATAACATGTTATTAAAACAAACTGTCTTATATATTTGTTAGTACAATGAACACTTTTAAAATTAATATCTCCAATGAATAAAGTAGGAAGAGCTGGTTTAACTTTAGCATAAGAAAGGGAGCATCTCATCAGCATTTTTAAGCCAGAAGGTATTGCATTCATGACAATGAAGAACTCCTTCGGGTGACAGGTAAATCCATGCTTCAATGTAAAAGCATTATAGTCTAAGAGGTTGCCCTTTTCATCCATTAGATCCTTCACCGACCATATACTTCTGCTTAGCCAATTCTTAAAGCATAAGGATTTGTTCCTGTGCAATATATATTTGTTGTTCCAAATAGAAACAGTATGAGATGTAAAATTGTGTGTATGTGCCAATTTCCTATATAAGAGAACTTGTTGATAGAACGTTGATGGTTTCACCAGGAGTTTCGATAAATCAAAATCACAAGTCAGCAAAAATTGAATTCCACCAAATTCTTAAAACAAAGCTGAGGGAACTGTAAACCAAAAACTATCTTCATTACATACAAACATTTTTAGCCATTTGAGTTTTAACAAAATATTAATGTTTTCAAATTCAATCACATTCAAACCACCTTGTTCATAAGATTTAACAATGTCAACTTTTTTAATATAATGAGCTTTTTGCCTCCAAATAAAATTATACATTTTCCGGGAACAAGTCTTAATAACATTTGTGGGGGGAGCTAAAGAAAGAGCAGGATAAATCAATCTGGATAAGTATTCGACTTTGGTTAATAAAATTTGACCAAAAATTGAAAGGTCTCTTTGTAACCAGCAATTTAAGATTCGGTTTGCTTTTTGTAGATTATTCTGAAAATTATATTTCGTACAAATTTTCTGATCTTTGGTAATTGTAATGCATAAATATTTTACCTTATTTTTTTACCGAAATATTACTCAGACAAGTGATATCACTCTGATGAAGAGCTAAAAGTTCACATTTGCTTAAATTTAGCTGGAGTCCTGATGCCTTAGAAAAAGTGTTAACTAATGAAATAGCCAGAGGAATTTGATCCTTGTTTTTTAGGAATAACGTAGTATCGTCTGCCAATTGACTGATTGCTATACTTTTATCAAATACATTTAATTTCTGTACTGTTCGATCATGAATAACTAAAGTAGACAACATGTCTGCAGCCAAGATAAATAAAAGAGGGGATAGAGGGCAGCTGTCTTATTCCACGACTAATAAGAAATCTTTGTGAAGTACTGTATGGAAGAGAAATGGAACTGTTCATATCTTTATAAATAATTTTTATAATATTGAGAAAGTGCTTACCAAAACCAAAGAGCTCTAAAGCTTTAAATAAAAACCTATGTTCTAACGTGTCGAAGGCTTTCTTAAAGTCTAAGAAAAGAATATATCCATCATCCTTTATCAAATGATTGTTTTCAATCAAATCCATTACTAGTCTTACATTATTGTGAATAGATCTACCTTTAAGAAATCCCGATTGAACCTCATTAATTACCCCATTAAGGCCCTCTTTCAATCTATTGACAAGAACGTGTGTAAAATTTTTATAGTCATTGTTAAGCAAGGTGATTGGGCGGAGATTATCTAAATATCTTTGATCTTTATCTAGTTTGGGAATTAAAATAATCAATCCTTGACTCATTGTGGGGCACAAAGATCCATCTTCAATAGATTCAGTAAGAGCATTAAATAATAACATTTTTAAATCATTCCAAATTTTTTTATAAAAATTTCCTGTAAGGCCGTCGGGACCAGGGGATTTGTTTGACTTAAGTTTCTGAACTGCTAGATCGAGTTCTTCCATTCCTAATTGTGCATCACAAAGATCTCTTAATTCATTGTCAATCCTAGGAATAAAATTAACAATTTTTCCAAAGAAGTCATCACACTCTTTAGGAGAAAAATGAGATAAATACAACTCACTGTAGAAATTATGAATTTCTTTGCTTATTATTGTAGGATCAGTATTTTCAATATTATTCACTATTAGGGAAATAATACTGTTTTTAGACTGTCGTCTTTTTTCTAATCTACAGAAATAGGACGTGCTTTTCTCACCCTCCTCCATCCATTTGGCCTTTGAGCGAATGTATGCACCTTTACCTTTCTTGATGTATAAGTTATCCAACTGAGTTTGAAGAGAAATAAAATTACTTTTTTCAACGCTACTTAATGCATTTTTACTACAGTACTTATTAATTTCAAATATAATCTTGTATTCATGTTGTCTTCTTAATTTAGCAAGCATTTTACTATATTTTATAGAAAATTCACAAATTTTAAATTTAAGAAACTCCCATCAGCCAGGTGGTGAAGACAAGAAAAAAGAAACTAAATTACAATGTCACTTGCAATCGCCACTTGCACTCTCTGCTACCTGTGACGTCACTTGCAATCAACACAAATCGTGCGTGTTGCCAATGGAGACAAGAGGCTGTGGTGGTGATTAAACTATTAAACTAATTAAACTGGCAAATCCGTGGCCAGAACATGAACGCAATGCACAATATCTTTCGTTAAGCGTTTTCCTCCTGTAGAAAAAACAAACACTTAATATGGCATAATGTATTAAGATACATTAAGTTCAATTAAAAAACCAAATTCGATATGTAGTTATTATTTAATGTACTACAAGGCAAGCAGATGGCTATGAACACAATGCGCAAACTTTGTCCTCCCATACGGCAAAACGCTTAATGTGGCCCAATAACAGACTAAGATGATAAAGACAATTCAGTAGGCCTAGTCTATATGTCTTGTTGTTGACTCAACATATATACAGACCAGCAAATATGAACGTGCATTATGAAATGCATTAAGTGATTTTAAAAGGATCAACTCCGTACAGGCAAGCAGTCGAGTACAGAACGCAGTGCGTTAAATTGTACATTAAACATTCCCCGGTAACTCAACATTACGTCCGCTAAGACATATATGGGAACTCCTCCCTTCTCCACTTTCGCTGAAATCTTATTGGCTAACGGCAGCTGGGGGCAGCTGGCCAATTGACGCGAAGCATGCAAATACTGACAGGTCAGCGGGCAGTATAAAATGCATGGGCGCGAAAATTACGTCAGAATCTCTTTCTTCACACTAGAAGTCTTATCTAAGTCATCGTGGAAGTTGCAATAGAGGACTACTTACCCTGTTTTTCCTCTCCGCATCCGATGGCTGCTAATGCTAGATTCGGACCTTCACCAGTTCTGTGTGACCTGCCTGGGAGCCTCACACGGACCACACGTGCGCCCACTGTGCCGAGCTGCCAGTGCGCGCCCTCAGAGCCAGAGTGGCTCGGAAAAAAGTGGGAATGAAGCCCACTGCCGCCAGCGAGCCGCTGGTAGGCCCTCCCCCGCCCGAAGACGAGTTTGACGTCGGCGTCGCTTTCGACGTCGGAAAAGGTTTGGGCTTCTCAGTGGGATCACCCCGACCAAGAGAGCCCTGCAGACCTCCAGGAGGAGCTCGTCAGGGTCTTCGGAAAGGCCGTCACGGAGCTGGGTCTCGCTTGCAACGCACCTGACGAGCCTGTGAAAGGTAGCTGGACTCGTGGCTCCTCCAGTCGAGCTGCTGCCAGGCGGCATTGAGGCATGCAAGAGCTCGTGTGAAGTCGTGGGCTGCACCCCATTCGGCGTGCACCCACTCTGCCACGCAGGCCATGTTCACGCACGTGGACGGGGCGGAAACCCTCCCCCCATCGAGGAGACTGTTACCGCGCACCTGTGCCCGTCTCCCTCTGCATTGGGTTCGGACAACAGCCTGCCTTCCAAGCCGTGCGGTTCACCACCCATAGACGGACAAAGCCTATACTTCTGAGGGAAGGCAGCTTCTGCTCTTCATGCCAGGGCAATACTCAAGGTGTTTCAGGCAGACGGTGCTGACGTCATCAGGGATCTGCGCGCGGCAACTGATCTCACGCTGATGGCTACTAAGCGCTCTGCTCAGCCGTTTCATGGGGCTCATGGTCGTCCTTACAGGCACCTATGGCTTACCCTAGCTGACCTGGAAGACGCAGACCGTAGGACGCTGTAAACGTTCCAGTTGCTCCCTCCGGCCTCTTTGGTGACGCCATGGAGTAATGGAGCGTTTCTCAGAGACGCAGAAAGTGCGCCAAGGCGATGAGCCACGTGATGCCCCGTTGCTCACTCCAGTCATCATCTGCGAGGTTCCGCTCTTCTGCACCTCGTCAGGCTCTAAGACCAGCTAAAACAGCCCGCCGTGGCACCCCGCTCTGAACCGGACGCTCGTTTTGGGCGAAACCAGCAGTGGTAAGAGCCTGGGAGGAAACGTCAGGGTCAGTTGAGGACCCCGCGCCGCGAGAGAGCCAGTGCGCCATCCTTTGCCACCGAGCCGTCTCCCTGACTGACCGATAAATTGAAAGAGTGAGTGCGCGGGAGGCCCCGCCCCCAAGCGCCATGTTCAAATGCATCATGTCCCCCATGTTCCTTCGGGTGACGATTGCTATGTGTGTTTAAATGCTGTTTGTGTGAGTTCCACAATAGAAGCATGTACACAATCAACAAAAGAGCTTTACTTCCTCTTACACTCAACACTGTGTCACTTGCCCTGTCTCAGAACAGTGCAGAGCCACAACCTATGATTATAATGGCCTCGCGAGGGAGCGAGAGTGCCAACACCACAAAAACACATGCATCATGCATCATGTCCCCCATGTAACTATGGGTGACGATTGCTATAAGTGTTTAAATGATGTTTGTGTGAAAAAAAAAAGTTTACTATAGAAGCATGTATCCAAATTCTTGCACCCAACACTGTGTCACTCGCTCTGTCTCAAACAGCGCAGAGCCACAACCCATGATTATAATGGCCTCTCGAGGGCGCAAGAGTGTCACACCATTATATAGCCGACGCGAACCGCCCTCCCACCAGTGCTTTTAGCCTTGCGGGGGCGGGGCCCTGGTCAAAACAAGTCATCAGTGGCTGTACACCTAACTCCCACGGTGTCATTTCATGGACGGTAGTAGGGCTATCCCAGTTTCACCGTGGATACTGGGAATAATTCACGACGGATATTCTCTCCAATTCAAACGCAGACCTCCCTACTTCAATGGCATGGTCCCATCACTGACTTTGCCCCAAAACCGTCCTGTTCTGCAACAGGAAGTTCTCAGTCTGCTCGAGAGGGAGCGATAGAGCGAAATTTCCCCTCAGATCAAGCGGAATGCGCATGTTGATTTATCTGGACGATTGGCTGATTTTAGCCCACTCAAGAGATGTGCTATCAGTCACGTGGAAACAATGCTTCACCGTTTGGATATGCTGGGACTGCGTGTGAATATGCAGAAGAGCGTGTTTTTACGAGTCGGACTGTAACATATCTGGGAATATGTTTGGACTCGATGGCGATGCGAGCCCATCTCTCTCTAGAGCATTTCATCGACTCTGCGCAAGCACATACGGTCATTCACAGTTGCGTCAACACTCTGAGACCGTGGAACAGCCCGGATATGTTCAACCAAGGAGTTCTTTTCTCTACAAACGCGTCTACTTCAGGCTGGGGAGCAGTGCGTCTGGGCGTACCTGCCTCAGGCCTGTGGTCGGAGTCACAGAGAAGGTGGCACATAAACCGTTTGGAATTGGAAGCGGTGTCCTTAGCCCTGCAAGCCTTTCAGTCGAAATTGGAGTGGCAACATGTACTGATTCAAACTGACAACACGTCTGTGGTCTGTGCTGTCTCAGGCGAACGGCACAATATGGCACCCCAGCCCAGAGCTGTGGAACCTTAATGTGTGGCCGCTGCGGGGACCCTAAAAAGCAGGACGCTCTGCACTCACGAGTGCTGAACACACTTACAGAGACGCGCGCACCATCAAACAGTTGCTGCTACGCGCAGAAGTGGGGAGTTTTCACAAAATGGTGAAAAGATAAAAATGAGGACATTTATATTGACCCGGGGACCTGTTCCGTGTCGGATGTTTTGCGCTTTCTACAGCACAGTATGGATAGCGGGAGTTTAAAACCATCCACGCTGAAGGTGTATATGACTGCTATTGCCGCTTTTCGTTCCCCGGTTGACGGGCAAACGATCGGTAAGCACCCTCTGGTAATCAGTTTTCTCAGGGGAGCAAGGAGATTGTGAACTCCATGGCCGCCCTCCGTGCCGCCGTGGGATTTAGCTCTAGTTTTGAGGGCTCTATCTCTTACTACCGTTCGAGCCCTTAGCTTCGCTTGCGGTTAAGGAGCTTCCCTGAAATCTGCTTTGCTTCTTGCTCTCGCCTCGGTGAAGCGCCTTGGAGACTTTCATGAGTTTTTGGTGAACGATATTGCATCGGTTTCGGACCTGGCGACTGTAATGTCACTCTCCGGCTGAGACCGGGTTTCGTTCCGAAGTCACTCAATACACCGTTTTGTTTCCCTGCCCACCTTATCTGTTGAGCCCTCAGCCTCGCGTGACGCTGATGCTCAGTGCGCCGGGACCCTGTTAGGGTTTTACGGATGTATATGGATCGCTCGGCCGCCTTTCGTCAGTCGGACGAGCTGTTCGTGTGCTTGGTGGATGTAATAAGGGACGTGCTGTTTCTAAACAGAGACTTTCTCACTGGATCGTGGACGCTATCGAATGCCAGGGGAAGGATTATCCCCTCAACATCAGAGCTCATTCTGCGAGGACAATATAAATGCTTCCTGATGGGCCTGGTCTAGAGGTATGTCTGTCCAGTATTTATGTTTTGCTGCTGGTTGGTCTTCCCAGATCACAATCGCCAGGTTTTACAAGCTGGATGTGCCCTCTGTAGCGTCACATGTACTTTCGGTGAGTTAAGTTTTATTAATTCTGTTATAACCAGCTATACAGTAGTTACCATGGCTGCTAACTCTGTGTTATGGTTTATATGGTTTATGCAGTAGTCACCGCAAACGCCGTCGACTCTGTTTAACTCTCATGCTTGAGTGCTTATTGCGTTGTATCTGCCTTGGTTAGTGCAGACTTCGATTAATTGCTTGAAGTTATGCAAATTTTGTTAGGGTCGGAGCAGATGTCTCATTGGTCTAGTTCCGCCTATCAGATGCAAGCACTCTTAGCGACACGGCCATTGGCTAGAACTGTCCTGCTTATGTGTGGGGGTGATTGACTCCGTTCAGGGCTTATCTTCACTGCTGTCACAGCGGGATTTTATACAGTTCCCATATATGTCTTAGCTGACGTAATGTTGAGTTACCGCCTCGAGAGGGAACGTCTCCGGTTACTATCGTAACCTCGGTTCCCTGAGAGGCGGGAACGAGACATTACGTTAACCGCCGTGGTCGCTGTTTGATCAGCTGTGCTAGCGTTCAGTCGTGATTTTGACGTAATTTTCGCGCCCATGCATTTTATACTGCCCGCTGACCTGTCAGTATTTGCATGCTTCGCGTCAATTGGCCAGCTGCCCCCAGCTGGCGTTAGCCAATAAGATTTCAGCAAAAATGGAGAAGGGAGGAGTTCCCATATACGTCTTAGCTGACGTAATGTCTCGTTCCCGCCTCTCTGAGAACCGAGTTTACAATAGTAGCCGGAGACGTTTTCCTCCTATAGAAAATCATTATAAATAAAACACGTAATGTATCTTAATAGACAAAGACAGTGATATAAACGAGTTGTAGACAGTTTATTCTATATGGAAAAAATGCTTAACGTGAAACTTTGCGTGTTGGGTTTATTCTGGGCTCGCCTGACGCCACGCCCACTGTGTCGGTCTTGTGCTCCTCCTGTCACAACATATTCATTAAAATAATGAACTGTATATTTAATTGATATTTTAATAGCATCTTAATAAATTAAGCAATGTTAAGTGTTTATGTTTTTCTACGCTTAGCGAGAGACTTTGCGCAAACGTTCATATTCTGGTGTTTTGGCCACAGATTTGTCGGTCTTGTCTTTTTCTTGCAGGACCCTGTACGTTATAGTACTAACTTAGTTTTAATCGTTTAATCACCACCACAGCGTCTTGTCTCCATTGGCAATACGCACGATTTGTGTTGATTGCAAGTGACGTCACAGGTAGCGGAGAGTGCAAGTAGCGATTGCAAGTGACATTGTCATTTTCTTTTTTCTTGTCTTCACCACCTGGCTACTGTTATAAAATTTTGAGAGATTCAAACAAAAAGTAATGAAAAAAAATTCAACAAAATAAAAAATAAAGACTGCAAGTGATGACACTAGCGGAAGTGCAAGTGTCTGAGAGTGCAAGTCTGAGAATGCAAGTCTGAGGGTGCTTCTCAATATCCCTCCCTATGATCCCTCCTCGTCTCCTCGCTCCTCCGTCCTCCATCCTATGACCCGGAAACCGATCGAGCACAGCCATCTTGAAGGACATCTCAATTCTCTAATTGCACCAAGAAGAGGCGAGGATCGAGGAGGGAGGAGGCTTCATGAGGAGCGATGAGCAGGGATACACAGGTGTTTTTTATTTTTATTTTTTTTTTTTATTGCTCAATAACATAAGAACAATGTCAAGGAATTACAAAAGATACATATAATAAAACAAAACAAGGATTATAAGAAAGAAAAAAAAAAGGATGACAAGACAAAGAGAATACATACATTACCGCAACTGATACAATAACATAAAAACCTTAATATACAGGGAAAGCTTTTAAATACATGTGTTTTCTTTAAACATTTCCTCATGATATTTTATAAATCTTAGTGATTTTTTGTTGTTTATATAACTAAGAGATTTAAGAAGTGATATTTATTCATTTTTAAAATGGGGATAGGATGGAATATTATTTGCAAACTTTTGTTTATGAATAAAGAATTTGCCATATAAAATAAAGAAATTAACGATATACTCTAGGGGTCTATTTTTATCATTAATATAATAAAATATAATGTCTTTCAAACTGAAAGAATAAGTAACATTGGCAGAATCAAAAATATATGAGCCAAGATCAGACCAAAATTGTTTGGATATAGGGCAATCATAAAACAAATGTGCAAATGTTTCTTCTGATTGCTTACAAAAAGCATATGAACTGTCAATGTCCAGATATTTAGAAATGTTAAAGTTTACAGGATATATTTTATGTAAAATTTTGATATGTATTTCTTTAGCTTTATTGGAAATACAGTATTTACCAGGTAAAAGCCAGGCCCTTTTCCAATCTATATCTTCTACAAAAGATCTCCAATAGAACTTTCCTCTTGGCGAAATCTTTTCCTTGAATTGAAAGATTTGGCGTACATGTCTATCGGTACATTTTTTGTCTAAAAAATCAATTCCATCCAAGAACAAAATAGATTGTATTGTAATTTTTCTCCTTGGATTATATAGGGCGTGGCTTTTAACAAGATGAAATAACCCAGGTGAGATTGCTTTAACTACTGTATTAAACTCTTTTGGAGGAATTGGGAAATTGTGGTAAGTCATAAATTGCTCATGAGTAAAAAGGTTACCCGAGTTATCAAATAAAGAGAGAATACCGTTAATATCATTTTGCAACCACCTGGGGAAAAATAAGGATTTATTTCTAACAGTGATATCACTGTTATTCCATAACTGTTTAATGAGGTGAAAAATTATGGACATAACACAGTTTCCAAGCAAGAAGACATTGCTGATGAAATTTGGACATGGGAATAGGTAGCTAAGAAGGTAAATAGTTGCATTTTAAAAGAAAGGAAAGGCTACCAATTTTTTCAAATATTTGGTTGGGGATAAAGTACCAAATGGATCTAGGATTGGCAAGACATCTTTTGAGCCAATTTATTTTAAACACATTTATCATGTCAGAAAAAAAAAATCAACACCTCCTTCCGCTCTAGAATTGGAGAGCACCTCTTTTTTTAATTTATGAGATTTCTTTTTCCAAAGGAATCTAAAAAAAATTTATTGACTTTGGCAATTTTGTTATCAACAAATAAAGATAAAGGATGATATACAAAATAAGAAAGACCTTCGGCCTTTGATAGGAGCACTCTGCCATATAACAACAGGTCCCGCTGTAACCAAATATTAAGAATATTTTTTGATTTAATTATCCTAGCAGAAGAATTTAAGTGTTGTCTTGCCATAAGATTTTTAGTAATATAAATACCTAGGTATTTCACTGTGGGCTTAACAGGAATATTTTCTATTGAATTGTCACAGAGCTACCCTCTGCTCTTGTGACCCCTTGTTAGCCCTTTCAACAAACACATGTACACACATTTGGTTTGTAAAAGACTCTTTATTTACCTTGAAGTACCAGCAACAGGAGAGATGGATTAGCCACAAAAATGTATACCTACAACTATACTGTTGTGTTTCAGACTGGCCACCTGAGCACTAACTCAGAGGACATTTAAAGTTTGCTATAAACTGTTGATTATCGCATGGATCAGCATATATGGGGGCGGCCATCTTGATTTGAGTAAAAGACTGGAATGGACTTTTCTCATGCTTTTTATACCTGTACTGTGTTGCATCATGGGGAATGGGAGATACCAAGTATGGTGGGAAAAGAGGGGGAAGTGGTTTGATGTTATTGATGTTTATTTCCTCTAATTACTATTGAAGTTTATGTATAGAAGCTGGTACTGTTATTTAAATTTGTGTGGTGAAGGAACTGGTTACTTGATCACATACTATTGTGACTTGGAATGTATTACATGTTTATGGTCTTAATTACTTTCCCATGTGATTATTGCTGAGAAATGGTTGTACCCAGGTGTATAAATTCTCACAGAATTGATTGATCAGGAGGGGCTAAGACTGTTGGTAGTGAATGCAGTATCTGCTGAGTACTCTGATTGAAGGAACCGACCTGATACAAGGTTCTTGTGTTTTTATATTGAAGTTTTTTTTTTCCCTCTTTTTGAATGTTTCATGCCTTGGCACCTGTGAGCACCCTGCACTTTGCTGGCTTGGGAGAACCTAAAATAAATACTTTAATGGCATTTAACGACCTCCATGCGTTATTCTGAAGAACAGTGAATGGTCCTTGTGACAAGTGGTGTCAGAAGTGGGATCGTTATGCCACCCAAGACCAGACAAGACCGGGTGGCGGTCACAGAGGCGCAGTTGGGAATGGATCAGGAGCCGCCCAGTTCTACGGAGGTACAAGAAACAGGGGCTGCCAGTAGGAGTGACGCAGTAACTACTCTTGCAGCGGGTCCGGCAGAGGGAATTGTCTCAGAGCTGGCCGGCCTGGTTAAAGTTCTCCTGCAGTCCCAAGCCGCCCGTGATGATCGAATGGAGCAAGTAATGGTGAAGCAGGACCAGCGTTGGCGAAATATGCAGCACCAATTTCAGCAAATACAACATCAGGTGATCCAGATCCAGGCTGAAGGGGACCAAAGGGAAGGTCAGGCTGCGTCTACAGCTGCAAGCCCAGTGCCAACCGGAGAAGGTATGTCATCAGGAAGCATCGAGCCAAGATTACATCCCTTGACAAGAGATGATGACATCGAGCAGTTCTTGACAACATTTGAAAGGAGGGCCACTGCGTGCAGATGGCCTCAAGCCAATTGGGCAATCAGACTTGTTCCCCTGTTAACGGGTAAGGCATGTGGTGCCTATGTCGCCATGGATGGTAATGATGCGGAGGACTATGATCAAGTTAAGGAGGCGATACTTAAAAAGTATCAGATAAATGCAGAGATCTACCGGCAAAGGTTTCGCTCATCAGAGATTCTGCCAGACGAGAACCCCCGTGAGCTTTATGTGCGATTTGAAGGATCTCTTCTCAAAATGGGGGAAGCCAGAGAAGTGTACTATTCAGCAATTGTCCGAACTTATTATCTTGCTGTGTACATGGAGAGGTTAAGGAGTATCCGATCGCAAAGATTTACCTAACAGTGCAGGGGCAGACTTTTTTCTTGCAGGTGGCCGTAGCGTCTCAGTTGCCTCATGCAGTAGTATTAGGGAGAGATCTTCCCATTCTTTGTGATTTGGTACCCAAAGTTCAGCCTGGTTATGCAGTAACTCGAGCCCAGAGTATAGCCAATTTCAATGAGATGCCTTTTGCTGGTGTTGACTTTCAGGTAGCCGTTGAGAAAAGACGCAAATCTAAAAAGGAAAGGCGTAAACGTAAGTTTGAGGGTAGTGTGAAAGAGCAGGTTGAGGAGCTGCCTTTGCCAGAATGCCCTCTTAGTATAAAAATCCCTGAAGACATAGCTGAAATGCAGAAAAATGATCCTACTGTGCAGGACTGGTTCCAGAAGGTATCTGTGGTAGATGGTGTTAGAAAGGAGGTTGGATCGTGTTTGATGGACGAAAAGTACATTGTGAAAAAAGGTATCCCCTATCAGGTGAAAGGGGAGGTTGAAGCATTGGTAGTTCCGGAATCAATGCGCCATACCGTTATGACTTTGGCGCACTCGGTTCCGTGGTCAGGACACTTAGGCAAGCATAAGACGTTAGCCAGGTTGTCAAGTCGGTTCAGTTGGCCTAAGATGTATACGGATATCACAGAGTTTATTCGTAGTTGTACAGAGTGTCAGATGACATCTGGAAGGAGAGTTGCACCTGCACATTTGTTACCATTGCCGGTCATTGACACACCCTTTAGTCGCCTCGGAATGGATATAGTGGGGCCCCTGGGAAGAAGTAAGAATGGAAATCGGTATATTTTAGTAATCTGTGATTATTCCACCAAATACCCGGAAGCTTTTCCCCTTAGAAACATCAAAGCTAGACAAGTAGCTAACTGTCTTGTACAGCTGTTTTCCAGAGTAGGGATTCCTGGCGAAATCTTAACAGATCAGGGTACAAATTTTATGTCCGTGCTGTTAAAACAGGTGTACCAACTGTTGGGAATCAGGGCCATTAAGACCACACCGTACCACCCCCAGACTGACGGCTTGGTTGAACGTTTCAACCAAACCCTCAAAAGCATGCTGCGCAAGTTTGTTTCCAAGTCAGGGTCTGACTGGGACCAATGGTTACCTTATCTGTTGTTTGCTTATAGAGAGGTGCCGCAAGCATCCACAGGTTTCTCCCCATTTGAACTTTTATATGGCCGGCAGGTGAGAGGACCATTGGACCTGCTGAAAGAGCAGTGGGAGGGACCCAAAGATGGTAGGTGCAGTGTGGTCCAGTACGTGGTCCAAATGAGGGAGAGTCTGGAAGAGATGACCTCATTAGCCCAGGAGAACATAAAAAGATCCCAGCAAACTCAGAAAGTCTGGTATGATAAGAGGGCAAGGGAGAGATCATTTGAGCCTGGCCAAAAAGTGCTGCTGCTGCTACCCACCAATGAGAACAAGTTGCTAGCTAAGTGGCATGGACCCTACGAGGTTCTGCGGAAAACTGGTAGAGTCACCTACGAGATCTCAATGCCAGAACGGGGTAAGAAAAAGCAAAACTTCCATGTTAATTTGTTGAAAGAATTCCACCACAGGAAAGAGACGGGGGCTTTGCAACTTTTCGTTCGGGTGGTCGGGGAGGAAGAGGAACCCACAGAGCAATACTTTCCAACCAGCTCCACCCAACAAACTGTGGATATATCCCATCTAGAGCAACCCCAAAGAGACCAGGTAAAGCCGCTGTTGGATCCCAGTCTGTTCCAGGAGAAGCCTGGGTGTACCAATTTGGTACTACATGATGTCATCCTTAAGGAGACAACTCCCACCCGCCAGAAGAGTTATCGAATTCCTGAACGGCTGGTGACAGTGCTTAAGGATGAACTAGACATTATGCTCTCCATGGGTGTGATAGAACCATCCCTTAGTGAGTGGTGTAGCCCCATTGTTCTAGTCCCCAAGAAAGATGGAACCCTTAGATTTTGCATTGACTTCCGACAATTGAACAGCCTGTCTAAGGTAGACCCTTATCCAATGCCAAGAATCGATGAATTGGTGGAAAGACTGGGCAGAGCCAAATACCTATCCACTGTGGACTTATGTAAGGGGTACTGGCAGGTCCCTTTAACTGCCAGAGCCAAGGATCTGACAGCTTTTAAAACCCCATTTGGGCTATTCCATTTCAGGGTTATGCCCTTTGGCCTGCAGGGGGCGCCAGCGACTTTCCAACGTTTAATGGACCAGATCCTGCAAGGTACAAGAGAGTTTGCGGCCGCATATCTAGATGACGTGGTCATCTTCAGTGAAACCTGGGAAGAACACTGTCAACATCTGCGGCAAGTCCTGGGGAGGATTAAGGCAGCCGGTCTTACCATTAACCCAAAGAAGTGTACGATAGCCAAGAGAGAGATCAGCTACTTGGGGTTTGTCATTGGAGGAGGAGTCATTCGGCCACAGCAGGAGAAGATAGAGGCCATTCGAAGTTACCAACCCCCCACAACTAAGAAACCGGTGAGATCATTTCTGGGCTTGTTGGGATGGTATCGCAGGTTTATACCTAACTTTTCTGCCAGGGCCTCTGTGCTTACAGATCTCACTAGAGCCACAGCACCCAACAAGGTTGTCTGGACGGAGCAGGGGGAGCGAGCTTTCCAGGACTTAAGAGAGGCAGTATGTGGAGACTCTGTTCTGCTTAGCCCGGATTTCCAGAAACCTTTCATCCTGCAGACGGATGCCTCTGGTGTCGGACTGGGGGCGGTGTTACTGCAGGAAGTGGATGGAGAACGCAGGCCAGTGGCATTCTTGAGTCGAAAACTCTTCCCTCGAGAAACACGCTATTCGACAGTGGAGCAGGAGTGCTTGGCCATTAAATGGGCCACTGATTCACTTCGGTTCCCATCTCACTTTCCCATCTGCTGGGAAGACCCTTTGTGTTAGAAACCGACCATCGAGCTCTGCAATGGCTGGAGCGCATGAAAGACTCTAATGCCCGGATTACGAGATGGTCTCTTTCTCTACAGCCCTACCAGTTCACTGTGAAATACTGCCCGGGAGCTAGGAACAAGGTAGCTGACTTTTTGTCTCGAATTCCAGAGGAGGTACATACTAAACTGGGTTCTTTGACCCCGGTTCATGGAGGGGTGGAGCTTTGACACTGGTGACGACAGTAGTCGTCTGCAGAAGGAGGGAGAAGTGTCACAGAGCTACCCTCTGCTCTTGTGACCCCTTGTTAGCCCTTTCAACAAACACATGTACACACATTTGGTTTGTAAAAGACTCTTTATTTACCTTGAAGTACCAGCAACAGGAGAGATGGATTAGCCACAAAAATGTATACCTACAACTATACTGTTGTGTTTCAGACTGGCCACCTGAGCACTAACTCAGAGGACATTTAAAGTTTGCTATAAACTGTTGATTATCGCATGGATCAGCATATATGTGGGCGGCCATCTTGATTTGAGTAAAAGACTGGAATGGACTTTTCTCATGCTTTTTATACCTGTACTGTGTTGCATCATGGGGAATGGGAGATACCAAGTATGGTGGGAAAAGAGGGGGAAGTGGTTTGATGTTATTGATGTTTATTTCCTCTAATTACTATTGAAGTTTATGTATGGAAGCTTGTACTGTTATTTAAATTTGTGTGGTGAAGGAACTGGTTACTTGATCACATACTATTGTGACTTGGAATGTATTACATGTTTATGGTCTTAATTACTTTCCCATGTGATTATTGCTGAGAAATGGTTGTACCCAGGTGTATAAATTCTCACAGAATTGAGTGATCAGGAGGGGCTAAGACTGTTGGTAGTGAATGCAGTATCTGCTGAGTACTCTGATTGAAGGAACCGACCTGATACAAGGTTCTTGTGTTTTTATATTGAAGTTTTTTTTCCCTCTTTTTGAATGTTTCATGCCTTGGCACCTGTGAGCACCCTGCACTTTGCTGGCTTGGGAGAACCTAAAATAAATACTTTAATGGCATTTAACGACCTCCATGCTTTATTCTGAAGAACAGTGAATGGTCCTTGTGACATGAATCATGAATCAAATCATGGATGGGCATAATCTCACATTTCGAAATGTTTAAATTTAAACCAGAAGCACAAGAAAAGTGGTTAATTAAATCTAAAGCCTTTGACACATATGTTCCATCTTTTAAGAACAATGTGGTGTCGTCTGCCAACTGTGAAATTGTAATTTCCCTCCCAAAAACACAGATTCCTTTCAATTCTTGATTCTGTACAATGCTCACAGATAGCAACTCAGTGACTAATTACAATAAAAAAGGAGAAAAAGGGCAGCCCTGCCTAACACCACATTGTACATCAAATCTGTGAGAAGTGTCAAAATTAATAATAACAGAGCTGTTGATTCCTTTATAAAAAATAGAAATAGTAGAAATAAAAGAATCCCCAAAACCAAACAATTTAAGCGATTTTAAAAGAAAATGGTGTTCTATCGTGTCAAAGGATTTGTAAAAATCAAGAAAAAGAATAAGACCTTGAGAGTGCATGGAATCTGCATAATCTAACAAATCCAAGACTAGTCTTATATTGTTGGATATATGACGTCCTTTTAAAAAAACAGACTGTGTTTCAGATATAATAGAATTCAAATTCAATTTTAATCTATTTGCATAAACCGAAGTCAAAATTTTATAATCTACAGTAAGAAGCGTAATCGGGCGCCAATTGTCAATAAAAAGAGTGTCTTTATTGGGTTTAGGGATGAGGGAAATAATCCCTTGTTTCATAGTTACTGTCATCTCACTCTGAGTGATGCATTCTTTGTACATATTGTTACAAACACGCCAGGTTCCACCTCCACGCAATCACTACGCACGCCCTCACCGGAATACTAAGCACATCCACCTGATCCTCATCACCACCCAATCACCTCAGCACCATAAAAACCACACACACACTCAATTGATGTTCGGTCTTGTTCGCGACAAGGTCTTACCTGTATGCTAACTCTAAGGACTAACTCTTCTTCTACTTACCTCTCTCCAACGATTCTCCGAAGATCCAGATCCCCAGTGTGTGTGGTTCACCTTCCTCCTCTGACGTCTTCACCCAGTCTGCATGGATCCATCCCCGCCATCGACTACTGGTTCCGGGAGAGCGAGAGGGTCTGGGACGCGGCACACCACCAACTCCAGCGGGCTTTACGCAGACGTAGAACGACAGCCGACCTTCGCCGATCAGAGGCCCCAACGTACCAACCCGGTCAGAAGGTCTGGCTGTCCACTCGGGACATCCGCCTGCATCTGCCCTGCCGCAAACTAAGTCCCAGATTCATTGGCCCATTCACCATCATCCAGCAGATCAATCCGGTCACGTACAAACTCCAATTACCCCCTGAATACCGGATTCACCCCACATTCCATGTGTCTCTCCTTAAACCTCACCATCCTTCTGTCTCTCCCTCCACAGAACCTGGCGAAATGGAAGCCCCCCCCTCCACTCCTCCTAGACGATGGCGCAGCCTATGCAGTGAGTGACATCCTGGACTCCGGGCGGCGTGGTGGACAACTGGAATATCTAGTGGACTGGGAAGGATACAGTCCAGAGGAACGTTCCTGGGTCCCACGCAACGACATCCTGGATCCTAACTTACTCGACACCTTCCAATCCAATCATCCTGACCGACCAGCTCACAGGGGAAGAGGAAGTCCACCACGTCGTCGGGGTACTCGGCCCTCAGGAGCGGACCGTGGGGAGGGGGGTACTGTTACAAACACGCCAGGTTCCACCTCCACGCAATCACTATGCACGCCCTCTCCGGAATACTAAGCACATCCACCTGATCCTCATCATCACCCAATCACCTCAGCACCATAAAAACCACACACACGCACTCAATCGATGTCCGGTCTCGTTCGCGACAAGGTCTTACCTGTATGCTAACTCTAAGGACTAACTCTTCTTCTACTTACCTCTGTCCAGCGATTCTCCGAAGATCCGAAACCCCCAGTGTATGTGTGTGTGGTTCACCTTCCTCCTCTGACGTCTTCACCCAGCCTGCACGGATCCATCCCTCACTCCACCCTACACTACCTGCTCCTCTGCTTGTGTCTGTTCAATAAACCATTCTGTCTGTTACTCCTCAGCCTCCCGAGTGATCCGTAACACATTAAGTAAAGGGTATTTAATAATATCTCAAAAATGAGTGTAAAATTAAATGGTAAGGCCATCGATGCCCGGAGATTTTCCTTTTTTCATTGAATGAAGTGCTTTCCACACTTAATCACAATTAATATCCGAATCATAATGAAATTTATCATAATCATTAATAGCAGGGATAAAGCACTGTATTTTATCTATAAATTTATCACAATTATTAGCATCGAAACTAGAAGAGTAAAGGTTACTATAAAATTTTGTAAAAAATTTAGAAATCTGAATGGGATCTTTACAAATTACTCCATCAATATTAATTGCAGTAAGAGCTTTTTTCTTTCCATTTCTTTTTTCAAGTGCAAAGAAATAGTTAGAATTTCTCTCACCTTCTTCTAGCCACTTGGCTCTTGATCTTATGAACGCCCCCTTGGCTAATTCTAAATAAAGTTCATTAATTTGCAAATTTATACTATTCATCTCCAGTTTTTCTTCTTTTGAGATGTTCTCTTTTAATAATAACTCATTTAACCGACAAATCAGTTTAGATTCTGATTGATGTTTACTGGCTTCTTGTAATAGCAATTAGTCTAATTTTGTATTTGAAATATTCCCTTTTTTTTTGTAACCATTATTCAAATCAGTAAATAATTCTTTTGCAAGGTTTATAATACTATCATTGAATTTGCTGTCCTTTAATAAAGTATTATTAAATTTCCAATAGCCCCTCAATTTAGAATTAGTCTGCAGACAACCAAGTTTTAATATTATTTGCTTATGATCTGTTAGGGGAGCAAAAGCATTACAAATGTCTTTAGTAAGATGTAGAATTGAAGAGGAAATTAAAAAAAAAATCTATTCTAGAATGAAGAGATAAAATTTTTATTGGACCAAGTATAATCCTGGGAATCTGGGTTATAAAATCGCCATGCATCAGTCAAAGAAAGATCAGAACACAAAGAGAGAATTAAGTCATTTCTCAGTGCAACATTGCACTAGGAGCTAAATTTTGCTAGGCCTGGGGGGGTATCGATCTAAAGCGTCATTCATGCACTCATTAAAGTCACCTCCTAAAATAACATAAGAACCTTTATATTCAGTAAGTAGTTCTTTGATTTTAGCAGAGATTTGAGGAAAAAGAATCTTATTAGATGAATGAGAATTAAACCCGTAGATGTTGCATAAAATGAAAAAAGTGTTGTCTTGCTTAATTACCATTATAATCCATCTACCATCATTTGATTCCACCACTTTTAGAATATCCCCTTTAAATTTGTATATGAGAGTCATGACCCCTGCAGAATGGCTACTGCCATGACTGGCAACAATGGTATTTCAGACAAAGACCTAAACGTATAATCCATAAGAACAAATAAACATGAACAGCCTAGAGAATAGTTAAATAAAAATAAAATTCACAACAGATAAGAAAATTCCCAAGAATTTAAGAAACACCTAATGAGGATACACAGGTGTATCCTATGCGGAAGTCTTTAATCGACTTAACGTGACGCATGTATAAATTCTCCTCCCCCTTCACATCTGTTGTAATAATTTTTATTTATATTTTACCTTTTCACTTCAAATAAACCATGCATGTCATATATTTCAAACAGAGCATCTTGCTTCATTAATATTTATTATGAATGTCTTAATTAACAAACTTTAACAACATAAGGGCAGATCCCTTTAATCCCAGCTGATGACACTTTGAAGTAACGCTGAAGGGAGTGAGGATAAATCATTTCACTTGATTCAAGTCCTCCATCCTCACGTCTTTTCCTTGCGTCCTTCCCTCGCATCCTGAAGAGGTGGAGCTAAGACACGAGGAAAGGAAGCGAGGAAAGGAAACGAGGATGCACAAATAAGAATTGAGAAGCACCCTGAGAGTGCAAGTGCAAGTCTGCAGCTAGACCCTCTTGCACGAGCGCTGTCACAAAGCCCTTGTAAAAATTACAGGGGTATCAATAGTTTCCAAAATATAGCTATTATATATATCTACATGAGCATTTGGTATACTGATACTGCTATACTGCTACTACTTTGTGTGTGTGTGTGTGTGTGTGTGTGTTATGAAGCTTATTCAGTTCGATTCAATTATTTTAGCTAATAAATATTCATTTTTATTTTATTTTATGAAGTGTACATTTTACCACTAATTAACCAATATTCCCCCCCTAAGTAGCAGTCTATTAGGAGTTTTAATATGTAGACATATAAGGTTGCATAAATTGCAAATCACAAATGTTCTGATTAAAGGACAATTATTTTCTTTAGTTGACCGAAAATAAAGCAGGTTCAAGAGTTTTTATATTTGGAACATAGGCTACCAGTAAATAGCCTAATTGGAGCATTGAGTCACATTTTACACTAAATTTTATTTACTGACTTTAAACTGATATTGCTTTTTCTTTTTTCTTTTTTCACCTTAAACCTGTTGATTTTCTAAATTATATAATTTATTTGACTAAATATGCAATCCTGTCTTCAAATCTTTCATATTTATATATTAACAATTGTGCTAAATTCATACTAAAATGACCAAAGCAATTTTATTTTATATAACTTATATATAATAATATATATATAATAATAAATATGGAGCAGTGTGCAGTTGAATGTTGCCAGTTGCTTCAGAGATGTTGAAGAAAGAAATCTGCTTCTCACTCTTCCTTCCAAAACTGTCCACACCAGAGTGGTTTGATTAGACTCAAGTCAGGTGGACTTATCTGGCCCGGGCAGATTTTTAAAGGGTTAGTTCATCCAAAAATGAAAGCTAAAAATATAACTCTGACTGTCACTTTCTAGTCAGCTGACCAATCAGAGTACAGGAGGGGTGAGCCAAATTCCACACCAATCAACGGTCACAACTGTTATTTTGTTACAACGACGTGTCAACAAGCGCAATAACGAGAACAATGGAATATAAATTAATATTGCTGGTTTCTGAGCATCCAGAGCATTTAAGTCAGAAAAAAAATTATTTACTAAATCAGATACAAGTAACAGATTAGTGGTTATTCTGTATCATAGCAACCAAAGCGTCTCAACCACTGACCTATAATATAGATAACATATATAGAACAGTGGTCTCAACTGAAAAAACGCAGCCCACAAAAAGCGCTCTCAAGCGCTCACAGGTTGGCATTTTCAGCAGAGCGCCTGGCTTTTTTAGCTGCCTAAAAACACTTTGGTGGACACAGGGCCTAACTGCTCAAAAACAGTGTTAATTTAATTTTTAAGGAAATTATTACTGATGAACATGTTCACCAGGTGAATGCATTTTTTGTGTCAATGATGACACAGCAGGGTTGCTAACTCTTACAAATACAAATTGTGCGTGAGACACACATGCATTGATTATTATGCCGAAGACATACATGCAGATCAACTGTTTTTGTTATGAATTGTATCCTATTTTCCATTATTATGTATAGCCTAATACAATTAGTATTGTAAGGTTAAATGGAGACAAGGGTTTTAAATTCAATGCAAAGAGGCATATTCATTAATGCAAGAAAACACTGAATTTAACCCAAGAAAAGTAAGTACAGTAGGCCTATTCATGTGAATTGATAGTGAATCAAGAGATTGAAATTGATGAATGGTCATCAGCATCGTAATCGTCTCAAATTCTTTCTATTTTTTTTATAGAAACACTATTGTGACAAAACATTTATTTAATGTAGGCTCTCATTCACCACTATAGAAGTTTACCCAACTATGACAACTTCCGCTACAAAATATGAAAGGGTTATGTAACTACATTCAAGATAAATTAGTTTTTTAATGAAATAAAATGCATACATGTGCACTGTTCAAAGTATATAGAGTTTTATTTAATTTTACATATAGTAAATGCTCAGCTGCAAAAACATGTTCTGAAACACACAAAGTAAATTAAATTCACAAGTAGAGTAAATGAAATTATATTATTATATGAAATAAATAAATACAAATATATATTATTAGTTTTTTTGTTGTTGTTTTTTTTTTGGGTGGGGTGGGGTTTGACACAATTCGAACACTGTTTCTGTACAACCAAGTGTTGGTGAATGTAACTCTATCCAAAAGAAACTGCTAAGACCAGTATCCTCTACGATGTCAGGAAAGGTTGAACACATTATGATGTGTATTAATTAGCTTAACCTCTACTTTGTCAGAGAGGTTATTGGTGTATCTTCTGCTTGCCAGGAAAGTGTTAGAAGTGTCCTTTTGTGTCAGAAAGACTTTACAAAATGTTGAGAAGGAATTCTAAGCTGATTCCAACAACTAAGAAAGGTGGACTAGCTACTCCTTCGTGGACAGACAGTGAGTTCAAATCATTGTTAGGACAGCACATGGACTCAATAGTGACAGAGTCTGTCAGATTGGATTTGATAAAGAAATTTAGTATTCATCCAGAAAAAGTATCGTCAGTTGAAGATTGTAAAAAGGTACTAGGATCATGAATTCGTAAAAACAATGTGAAAGGCATTATCGGCTGCCACAGAGAATTTGGTTTAGCACTAGCTATGGAACATTCTCAGCGTAATTCAGAACTAGAGAAACAGAACAAAGAGCTCAGAGCTAGAGTATCCTCTTTGACTAAGAAATTGAACCGCAACAAAGCTGCAGCAAAAAGTGATGTGGAAGAGGTTAGTCAGACTGATAACAAGTATCCTGAATTACAAGCTTTCTTTGAAACAGATGTAGCCATCCAGTCAGTAACTGATGTGCCTGTAGATTCAGTAAAGGTATGTGGTGCGAGGAGGAGATCTCTTGAGGGAATTGAGGGAACTGAAAGTGTTCCTGCCAACTCTTCTGTTGTCCGAGTTCAAACTGTTGCCAATGCGCTAAGACCTAAAGATATAGAGAGACTATTCCAGAGCTTACCCTCAGCACGTGCAAATTTTACTGAATTCAGAAGAGCATTGATCAGCAAAACAATGATTTGAACTCACTGTCTGTCCACGAAGGAGTAGCTAGTCCACCTTTCTCTATGACATGTCGTTAGCAGAAGTCACACAGCTGATGTGTGAACTGAATCTGAATTCAACCGTTTTGAGTCTGTTACTTCTGAACTACAACATTCCAGTAAAGATGAATTGAGAGAGGGAGTTCTGAGAGAGTTAAAGAATATTGTTGGATTAAAAGTGGATTGGTCAAAGTTCACTAGTTGTGTACAGAACAGAGGTGGGTAGTAACGAGTTACATTTACTTCGTTACATTTACTTGAGTAATTTTTGGGGGTAACGAATACTTTTCGGAGTATATTTAAAGATGGGTACTTTATACTCTTACTTGAGTAAATTTTGGGGGGGAAATCTGTACTTTTACTTCGTTACTGTGGGCGACGCTCCTCTCGTTACTTTATCTTAATGCAATAAATGTTATAAATGCTTCAGTTTGTTCCAAACGCGCCGTCTACTTTTCTCTGGGCAATGAGCGATGCCCATTCGCAAATGATTCATTCTTTTGAGTCAATACTGTTCAAAGGCATGGTCAAACCAATTGGCAAACGAGTGAATTGGTTCATGAATCAGTTTGAATGAGTCGTTCAGTTCCCTGCCGCACGCGCTGAGCGTCTGAAGTGGTTCACTCGGAGTTGTAACGTTTAAGAACAGAAAGAGCGTTGAAAACGTGGCTGGAACTGCACTGAATTGAAATCTGCAAAGGTTATTATTTGCTAGCGATGGAGATCCTTATTAGATGAACACCGCGTGTGCTGTCTACTGTTTAACAGGTAATAACTTGGGCTACATTCGATTACAGTACACGATACCACTGTGACATTAGTTTGTTGTACGTGTGTGGCTTATAACAGAGGGGAGTCAAGTTGAATGCAGCTTCCAAAAGACAAAAAATAGCCGATTAAGATTTTATTAATTTTAATACAATCACACTGGTGCAAGTCAGCTGTTAAATTCAGATCTGTGATCGCTTGCTGGCGCTGAGCCAGAGATAGATGCGTTTATACAGCGCTGCGCATTATAACAAATCACACATGATTCTTTTGAGCTTATTAAAGCATTGGCCAATCAGAGGCGTTCAGATGAGTCATCGCTAAAATGCCGGTGCTTCCTTCACTCGCTCACTGACTGAATACCTGTTTCTGGCGAATTCTCTCGCAGGAACAACAAAGTGCAGATGTGTGTACGAATCTTTAATTAAGATATTGATTTCACAGTGTTAACAGTTTCAGTGATTTTTATGGGAGTTTCTGAGAGTGATTGAAATCTAGACTGTCAGTGAAAATTATCTTTAATAATGTAAATGTTATTTGCTCTCTTTCTGAACAATGAAAGATTAGTAGCAATATTTAAATCACATTAACTTTCAATGTTAAATTCACATTTAATATAAAGTCAGTCGTATTAAAAATATGTTATGGCATGACACCTATATCTGTTACTTAAGTAAACAGACAAGCTTTTATAATAAATTACATAAATTGGAGTAAAGGATGATGAAATATATACATTTATACGCACACACATACATTACATACATTTTATCTATATATCTAAATAAAAATAGGCTCAGTATATATGACCCAAAGTAACTAGTAACTAACTACTTGAGTAGATTTTTTATCCGATACTCTTTTACTCTTACTCAAGTAACTATTCAAGACTAGTACTTTTACTTTTACTTGAGTAAATATTTCTAGAAGTACATTTACTTTTACTTGAGTAAATATTTCTAGAAGTACTTTTACTTTTACTTGAGTACAGTTTTTGGGTACTCTACCCACCTCTGGTACAGAAGGAGGCTGAAACTGTGAGTGAATACACTGAAAGATTTTGTCAGTCAGCAGTAACTTACAGTGGATTAGTTGATGATCCTGAAAGTGTGTTAGAGGACAAGGGACCATTAGTCCGCATCTGGTCAGATGGCCTTGTAGCTGAGTACAGAAAAGCCTTGCCATTCTTAGATCTAACTTGGTCTAACAATACTCTCAAAAGTAATCTAGACAGTTTAGCTACACAGTAAAGTTCGCACACCAACTACAGGGACAGACTAGGACATACACAGACCAGTGAGGAGCCCAGGGAAGAACCGAAGTGCAACAGGCCTCAGGGGCCAATCCTGTGGTGAAGACTTCCTCATAGGTTTCCCCTATCAGTAGATTTTTCCCCACCTCACTGGTCCATAGGTGTCAAATTACTTAAAACTAGATACTGCTGGTCTGCTGTTTCTTTGTTTTCTTGTGTTGCAGGTATGTGTGCATGAGAAGTCATTTCCATATGTGGCACCCTGGTGTAAAGCATCACCTCAGACATCCATGAACAAGCTTCATGAGGACAAGGAGTCATCTGAGTGAATCAACGTGGGGAATGGACTACAGAAATTAGACTTCACAGCTATTCGGACGCCATGGACTTCAAGACTTCCACTTTTATGCTACATGATTTGTCTGTGTCATCATGTAGTTTATACGACGTGTTACCATCCATGCCATATGTGTCAACAGTTATGGTTCTAAAAATAAATATTACACCTAAATAAATCTAGGACAAGACACAGAAAAAGTTGTACGTGCCTGTAACCTTTTCAAGTTACATGACTGAATATGGGGCTTATTTTTACTGGGGAAGTCGTGGCCTAATGGTTAGAGAGTCGGACTCGCAATTGAAAGGTTGTGAGTTTGAGTCTTGGGCAGGCAGGAATTGTAGTTGGGGGGAGTGCATGTACAGTGCTCTCTCCACCCTCAATACCACGACTTAGCTGCCCTTGAGTAAGGCATCGAACCCCCAACTGCTCCCCGGGCGCTGCAGCATAAATAGCTGCCCACTGCTCCGGGTGTTTGTTCAGTGTGTGTGTGTGTGTGTGTGTGTGTGTGTTCACTGCTCTGTGTGTGTGCACTTTGGATGGGTTAAATGCAGAGCACGAATTCTGAGTATGGGTCACCATACTTGGCTGAATGTCACGTCACGTCACTTTCACTTTTTATTTTAACAAACATAGGCCATAGAATGGACTTTTGAAGGTTTAAATTTGTATTTTGTGAGAGTTGGAACTAGATGTTAAATCTAGTTTCCAATGTAATAGTATGTACTTTGTGTTTTTACATTTTGAGGTTAAGATTATGACATTCTGAGATTATCAGGTCAAGCAGCCCAGGTTCCTGAAACATTAACCTTTTGTCTTCATGATAGGGCAAGGTCCCAACATAAAGGTGCCTGCTAAACTAAAGGCACAGCTGTGCCTTTGTTTCTATGATAATGTGAAGGTATGTATCTCTTACTTACAATGTATCTCTTAAATTGTGAGTGTAGTTGCATCTGCATTTTTATTCTTTAGCTTGGGTTAAACTAATTTTACTTTGTTGGATCAGCAGCTATGCTAATGATGTCTCTATTTTGTTTCTATGTTTTGCCTAGGATTTATTTAGGATTTTAACTAGGATTTACACAAGCTCCAGTCTGCATCCAGAACACCTGAGAAGAGATGATGCTGACCCTCAGAGGACCCCAGATGATCCTAACCTTGAATCAACAAACAGAACTAACAATTATTGCTACATGTGTGACTGCATCATATAATTACTATTAATTAATAATATTGATAGTTCATCATCTAGCTGACTACGTCTTGTATTATTATTATTTTTCTTTTTCTAAAATCCTGTCAAACGTGCACAAACTACTAGCTACTACTAAATATTGTAGAAACATAATTTTCTGTAAAGTTGCTTTGTAACGATTTGTATTGTAAAAAGCGCTATACAAATAAACTTGAATTGAATTGAATTGAATTGAGGTATGGGTGATACTATCAGGCACCTCTTTATTTAAATGACACTGTTATGCTGATGAGATCAAGGCTGTGAAAATGCCAATTTCTGGCACTTTCCTGGTTGCATTTCCATGCTTTGTTTAAGTTGTCTCCACCTCTGTGTATCCCGCCCCCTTGAAATGTATATAAACTACAATGTATTAATGACTAGTCAGACTTCTGATGAATACAGCGCCACGCAGCGCGTTCTCAATAAAGAATTCTTCTGAAGATTACCCGAGAGTCTCCTGGTCTTCGTTTCTGAGTTCCCAACACAGGAAATCAATTTAATATATGTCCACTGTAGAGGACACCAGAACTTAAAGCATGTTTATTACTCATTTTGGAAGATGCAACAAATGAAAAGAGAAAAAATTACTATGTCAATATTCCTATTAAATGTTAGGTATTATGATGAAAATCTTTCTAATTATTACACCCATTATTGCACTTATATTTGCTCTTTCTATGTTGCCCCAAAAACACATTAATGTGCAAATTAGATACAGTTTATAGATAGTTTTTGGACTTTTTAAACATATTTTGCATAAAGATTTTTTTTTAAATCATCTTTATATAAAGTTTGGTATAAAAAATATATACTGATTTGCCATTAAAACAAAAATCCTACTGTTTTTGCCTTTTCATGTCTATTAAAAAAAAACATAGAATAACATAAAATATAAGTAAAATATATTTTCTATTTTTTTTTCTTATGGTCCAAACAATGTGATGATTGTGAATGTGAATTCATCGTGATGCTTCAACTGTTCAGGTTTTATGAACATGCCACCATAGTTTTTGTATTTTAACAATGGTGTTTATGATTAAAGTTGGCTTTGTAAAATTCTCTTTGGTCGGTTTTTTTGTGGAAGCGGGGTCTTCAAGTTGAATATTGATGTTGTGGGTCACTTTTAGTAGATCTGTGTTGTTTGCAAACAATCCTTTTTAGTGGTTAAAGATCATTCACGTTTAGATTTCTCCCACTTTACTGATGGAGTCTTACTTTTTGCTTTTTGTATGCACCCATAAATGCACATGTAAATGCAAAGACTGTCGTTCCTAAAACACCGAACAGCTGGGCTGTTAAGGTTACAGCTTTTCCTGCTAATCAGGCTTCCATGATTTGTCCTTTTTGCAAGTTTGATAAGTCACCCATTTCTCCCTACAAAATGCTGATCATAACTATATAGGCATAGCCTACACTTAGCCTACATACAACATAGAGAATATAGACAATGAAAACATAAAGAAAGCATAATTGCAATGTTTTTTTTCACTGTCTACACAAAGTATACCCCTATATGTAATTGTTTATTTTGTCTTGATTTGAGTTATTCACAAAGCGCGATGTACAGTATCTGAACATAAGGAGCCCAACATAGATATAGAGCTAAGTAATCTAGAAGACTTGTCATTTCAGTTT
Source organism: Carassius carassius (assembly GCF_963082965.1). Lineage (NCBI taxonomy): Eukaryota > Metazoa > Chordata > Actinopteri > Cypriniformes > Cyprinidae > Carassius > Carassius carassius. The sequence continues at coordinate 30,589,882 of NC_081757.1, read as the reverse complement.
GCATTTGAGCAATTTAAGGTAAGGAGTGAGAAGCCAGAACCAAAGGAAGCAACATTAGATGGCAGCTGTTGAAACGTCCGTACAACTTATTCAGTGTGTCAGGTGTAGTGTTGCCACTCGGGGACGCTGACAGTCCGTAACTTTTTTGTGTTCAAAATTTACAATATTTCTATAATAAGTGAGTACACCATGAATCAATTTTCCAAACAGCGATTTTGACTTGTACTGAATCACTACGGTAGACCTATAATAAGTGTTTATATTAGGACTATTTAGACTGGTTCGGGTAGGTACAGCTGCGGAGTATCCCAGGTCCTGCGTGATTCGCCATAGACATAAAAAGAGAGAAGTAGCTCCGGCTACAATGTTCTTCCGCAAGACGCACGCAGTTCTGTTTATTAACCGCTAGAGCGCCGAAAGTTACAAGTTTTTGGTTTTTGGTTTAAAAAAAGCCATTTTAAAATTGGTCTAAACATCTTTTTTCATATCTTTTTTTTCTTATCAGTTTAGTTATCTGTTTGAGGTACACAACAACATAAACCAAATAAATAATAAAGGCTAATAAAGTTGTGTGTTTGTGTGTTGGTGTTTTAGTCAAAGATAAATTTGAATGTAAAATAGTTATCAAAAGGATATTTTAAATCCTCATAAATAATCATTTTTTTTAATTTTACATTTAAATTATTTAGTTTATCTATATCACTATAAAGAAATATATTTTATACAATAATGTATTAATAAATACTGAACATGCAGTTCTGTTCAAAAGTTTGGGATATTTTTTTATCAGCATTATTGATCAAAAGTGACAGTAAAGACATTTATAATGTTACATAAGATTTCTATTTCAAATAAATGCAGTTTTTTTCTTTCTATTAATCAAATAATTAAAAAGAACAAAACATATATATTATGGTTTCCACAACAATAATAAGCAGCACAACTGTTTTTAACACTGCTAATAAGAATAAATGTTTCTTGCACATTAAGTCAGCATGAAGGATCATGTGACACTGAAGACTGGAGCAATTGCTTTCTATTTTAAATATTAAATAGTAAGACCTTCGAAATACAATTTACAGCAAAAAAAAAGAAAAAAAGAGGGGGGCCTCAGATATAGTTTTGCTTTTTAGTTAGCTCATGCTGTAATTTATTTATTTTATAATTGTGTCCTAATATGTGTAGGCTACCATGCCTCACACACCAGTAAAAAGCTGCTGGATCTGGCTGTTCATGACTCTTTTGCGTGCCCTCATTCAAGAAAAGAACCAACTCATTTTTTGTTTAGTTTTTCCCCCCAAAACACACATGCATATAAAACAAACTCAAATCCATTTCTCAGTTTCTTTCAACCTTTCAAAATGCTCACAAATCTTGACAATCCCTGATCAACTCAAATCCAAGCCAAGCTGTCAGTATAGAAGGTGGGTCACTGGTGCCAGATTAAAGGGGTCATATGATGCTGCTAAAAAGAACATTTGGTGTAACAGAAAGTGTTTATGCGGTTTAAGGTTCAAAAAACACATTATTTTCCACATATTGTACAGAATTGTTTCTCCTCTATGCCCCGCCTGAAATGCGTAGATTTTTACAAGGCTCATCGGTCTGAAAAGTGAGGTGTGCTCTGATTGGCTAGCTATTAAGTGTCTTATGATTGGCCAAATGACTCAAGTGTCTGACGGAAATGTTACGCCCCTTAACATATTGTGATGCCCTGTCCTTCCGGAGCGACGAAATATAAACATCAAACCGATTATAAAAGTGATATAAACATAATTTCTAGTCATGTTCTCTTTTGGAAGGCCAAACAAAGTAATTTTGCTTTCTCAACTAAACAGCGTCACACAACGCGGCAGCCTACAGTGAGTGGAGGCGACCACCACGGATTAGCTCCAGGCATGATAAAGTGGATATCATCCTCTTTTGGAAGGGCAAACAAAGTAGTTTCGCTTTCACAGTGAAACACACAGTGTCTATACAACGTGGTGGCAGCGGCAACAACAATACTACAACGAGAAAAAAAGGTACACCTTATTTCTTTACATGAACATCTGGTCAGCATTATGCAAATCTTCCCACATAGTGATGTGGACATGGGGGCATGTTAAAATGAGCAATTTTAGGGGTGTGTGGACGAGTCTTGAATCGGACGCGTCTGACAGAAACGGTTCTGGACTCATGAACGAGTCATTGTTTTGTTCATTATCTGGCTCGGCTTGGTGTTCATCTTCAGTTTTCTCTTCAGAGCAGTTCAGTCAGTGTACTGTTTGAGTACATGAATTACTCCGGGATATTGGTTTGTTTGAACTCCGAGGGAGTGTCAGCCACATAAAAAAAGTTAACAGCTTAAGTCATTTGTGGATTAATGTGTATTGGAGACGCGAACCGTTTAAAACGATTCAGTTCAATTTGGTGAACTGGTTCAAAAAGATCCGGTTACATTGAATGATTCGTTCGCGAACCGGATATCACAAACTGCTTTGTTTTGAACTCTATCATAACAGACACGGAAGAGAAGACAATGCTGAATAAAGTCGTAGTTTTTGCTATTTTTGGACCAAAATGTATTTTTGATGCTTCAAAAAATTCCAATTGACCCTCTGATGTCACATGGAGTACTTTGATGATGTTTTTCTTACCTTTCTGGACATGGACAGTAGACCATACACACAGCTTCAATGGAGGGACTGAGAGCTCTCGGACTAAATCTAAAATATCTTAAACTGTGTTCCGAAGATAAACTGAGGTCTCATGGGTTTGGAACGACATGAGAGTTATTAATGACATAATTTAGATTTTTCAGTGAACTAACCCTTTAACTTTGATAAAGAATATCTCTTTGGATTTGAGACTTTAGTCTTTGCAACTTTTCAGATCTTTATGCACCAAGAGCTTGTAACACTCCAAAGTTGAAATCGCATCATATGACCCCTTTAAGACCACACACTTCACCAGGGGTGGCCAACTCTAATCAAACACACCTGGACAAGCTAATCAAGGTTAAGGGTTACTAGAAAGCAAGCAAGCAGATGAGTTTTATTTTTTTAAATTTTTTTATTTTATTTGTTTAATTAAGGTTTGACTGTGGCTCTCCAGGACTTAAGCTGGTCTCCCCTGCCTTTTACTTTTGTTCCTTATTTACCCCTAAAGGGTGCATACTAGTATCTTAATACTAAGATACACGTTATTAACTAAAATGTACATACCAGTGAGATTTCTGTGGTTTCACATCCATTATGTACATGTGTATAAATATATTGCCTTAAGGACAGTCCTGCACATTGATTTACATTGCAGTCACATTTGATTTACTTTATATCATCATGCACTGAAATCGCTTTTCTCTGCACTTGTGACAGAACAGCATGTTAATTAACTTAGCCTTAAAATAAATAGTGATTTCATTGTAATATTACGGTCACACACATGTAAGTGTGAGCAGACTGTGTTTGTGTGAGACAGCGCTGAATGTCTGCTGGAGCTTTGTGTCTTTATGTCAAACAGCAGGAGGGCCGTCTGCACTCTCAGCTTCCACATATATCTTACATGCTTTTAGTTTCATGAATAAAACATTTGCTCTCACAATGCTGTTATTAATCACTTTATATCTGTCGGAACATAAGATGTTATGTCTATTCCTGAATCACTGACAGGTTGGCATCTTAACTGAAGCATATTTCTATGTTTGGAGAGCATTTATATTGTGCACTTATTGGCTGGGTATTCTAAGACTTCGATATCATAAGCTTCAAAGGTTAATTGTTGCAATAATCACCATTTGTTATTGGTTCTTAACGGCCCGGTGAGGTTTTTTTGTCTGACTTAGAAAATCTGGACTGAATGAAATAGCAACAGGATGGTGCAACAAAACAGACAAAGCTGTCACCGTTAAGTTATTTTTATAAACTCCAAATGACTTTGTTGTAAAACAAAAAGAACATGTTTTGGAAAATATTCTGTTCTTTTTGATGATGTGAAAGTTGAATGGGGACTAAACGTTTGTCTTTGTAGGAGGAAGATACTGAAATTTTAGTTGCAAGTGGAAAATCATGCTTGAAAAAGCCGTTTTTTAAAATTCTAATAAATTACTGTGAAGTTGCCTCATTGGTTCACTGTGGAAGTATTATTTAATGACATCACTGTATTCTACAGTGATTCTACATCACAGATTCTAGGGTTGAACACTAACATACAACAACAATAACATCACCAAAGTGTAATGTATTTATATAAACTTCTTACTAATTGGTAACATGTAAACATTTGTTACGTGGGTAATTCCAACCGAGTAGAGATTAAAAATAAATACATTTAAAATTTGTTGGAAAAAAGTTACATTAACAGTATTGAATGTTTTATTAGTGGCCATACATTTTATGAAAACATTTTGGCTGACCCATCTTTCAAACTTTTTGGCAACTCTAACTCCAAAAAGACAGAAATGAAAATAAGTAGCACACAATAACAAACTGGCTACAAACTACAAGTTATGTCCAGAAATGTTCTTTATTGTCAGCATACTACAATTTCAAAGATCCTTTATACAGCACATAATGCATTTCAATTATTTGCACAAGATGTTATGCCTTAAGTGACAGTTAAAACTGAAGCATAATTACTTCAGAAAATAAAGTCAACTGATTTTCATCACATATATATATATCACTGCTGTTTTATTTGATGGCTGCATAAATTAATTTTGAGTACGTGTGTGTGTGCATGCGTCACTGTGCTTTCTGTTTCTCCCACTGTTCTGGTGTCAATGTTTTCTGCTCAAACGCATGGATCTCTTTCAGTTCCTCGGCAAGACAATTATTCACCATCCTAAATAATAAACAAACAGAGATATTTATAAAAAACATTACATGAGGTCAGTAAGTATATTGTTCCCAGCATGCCTGTTCCTCACAGCTTGCCTCCACAGCTCTATCCTCTCTAAAGACAATACACTTCCACATGACTTGGCCTTATAAAAAGACTCTGATCCTTCTGCCAAGTCTGCACATCTGCGTCCGTGTCTGAGGCACTCTGAGCCAGCTGGGACTCTCTCAGCTGCAGATGACCTTTTTCACAGCATCATTGATTCCATCAAACTAAATTTTTTTTCCTACCATCTTCAGGTGTTTCATATTTGACAGATGAGACAGCATCACAATTTTTTTCTTAAAAGACCATATCCAATACTGATATGAAATGCAACTTGCTTAACACATGACAGTAAAAGCACTGAGCGATTAACAAAAGAGCAACATTTACGTAAATATTATCAACAAATGTCTACATAAACTGATTTTACATACAACTACCAGCATATGCCGTTATATGGAGTTTAACCGATCATAATTCTGTCTGTCAACTTGAAAGATAAAAGTCAGTGATTTAGACATTTTTGTTCCTTAATAAATAAGAAGAGCAGGCATTAACTGTGCACACAAGAAACTTGTCACGCAAAGAACAGAGCAAATATAGTTTGGAATATTTTTTTTTTGTTCTACAGGTGGATCTCAAAAAAATTTTATATTGGGAAAAGGTAAATTTTTTTGTAACTTATTTCAAAAAGTTAAACTTCCATATATTCTACATGCATTTCATGTAAAGTAATAAATTTCAAAAGTTTTTAGTTTTAATTATTGATTGATTAGGGCTTTATAGCTAAAAAACACCTTTGAAATGTTTTACTTTACATGTAATGCATCAAGAATACATGAATGTTTCACTAAATGAAAAATGTGAAAAACTTTTTCACGATATTCTAAATTTTTGATATGCACCTGTAGTTATTTTTAAGATGGTTTCTTAAAGCAGAGTTTCAGTCAAAGAACAAATTTTATTTTTTTCATAAATGTTAACCTTGATAAAGTGAAGTCTAAAAAGCACACTGAAAACTGGATTCAAACTAAACTTTTCGGATTTCGATTGAAACATGCCACAGTAACAGTACGGCATAAATCAATAAGAAATAAGACTCTGTACCAGGTCTGGGTCACTAATATCAGTAATATCTTGTGTATCATTTCCGACATATCATGTGACTCCTTTTTACACAAAGTCAGGTGCTCTTCCACTGAAGCACAAGATTCTGGATTATTCTTAATTTATGATCAATCAGATTTTAACTTGTGCAGTTCATGCACCTTGACTGCTGTTCTCATTAAAGCGTTTGATGTTCAAACTGAAATTGTTATTCTTATAACTTCAAATGTAAAATAAATAAGTATTAGAAAGGTGCAAAACACAAGTAGTTTCACACTTTTGTATTCCATCACGGAACATAAAAGGCATCGTGTGAAAAAGAAGCAGCTCACCTGTGTCTCTGCAACAATGGTTTCCCCTCAAACTGAGGAGACACTACAAGAACTTTAAAACTGGCTGCACATCTGTTAGGAGACGTGTCTTCTACATCCTGAAAGAAAAACAAGGAACGGGGTATGCGTATTTTCACACATATAAACGGTATGATCTGTAACTCCTTTTGATCCTAGTTTCATCTGGCTGTGCGTGTTACATACCACGTGTATAGCACCAATCTCCGCGATCAGCTTTTCACGAATCAAATCTGGGGTTACTGACATATTTCCCGGAATGAAGTATAAGCTTTAGTGACAATAATGGTTATATAAACACTGAGATTAGCGATTTAAACATACAGCAGACAGCGTTGTTGTCTTCTGGTTATCTAGGAACTACCGGTATGCCTTAGAAAGGAGGAGCTAACGTGCTAAAACCACCCAATTGGATTTTGGAATATTACAGAGGCCCCGCCTCCAGCAGACAGTAATGGCCAATCCCTTTATCGTACAGTTTACCGAACGCATTAAAACTGACCAATAAACACAAAGAATTTGGGGTCCTTGCTGTTATCGGTGTTCTCTTTCTTTTCACGCTCGAAAAAGACAAATTGATTGCAGATGATCAAATCAAGTTAAATCAATATAGATGGGCAAAATCGTATTTGTTAATAACGTGGATTATGGCAAACTATTTTAACCTATTATTTTAATAGGCTTATTAATTGACTCCTGCATCGTATATTTGCTCAGGCCGTACCAGGGCATACCTAACGGGCTAGTTTGAAACGAAAAAGGCACAATTTCAAAACAAATTTTGCACCACCAAGAGGATTCGATACAGTAGAACCAAAGTTACAGAACGGACGCTGTCCTTTTTTAGACTTTAATGGGATATCATATTTTATTTTTAACTACATAACTTTAGTTACATTATAGAATATAGCAATGACGCTTGAGATGAATGTCTTGAAAGGTGGTCTATAATGCTGATGGATATTGCCAAAGATTGCAGTGATCTGAACAGATGATATAACGTTATATGAGAAAATGAGTCAGAAATAACTGCACATCTTCTAGCCCTCCCTCTGCAAAGGTGTTTGAGCTACTGCTGCAAACAGGATGGTGGTAGAGGTGGAGAGTTTCTATGGTGTGTATATGCTGTACTGTACTAACCCGAAGTTCAAGGGTCGAATATATATTGGCTTCACTGTGAACCCAGAGCGCCGGATAGGACAACACAACGCTGGACGACACCGAGGAGGAGCCAAGAGAACCAGCGGCAGGGGACCGTGGTGAGAAATCAGCTCAACACTTAAAATGCTGGACATATTACCATCAGATCTCTGAACAGAAACTCTTGTGGTTTTTTGTGGTAAATGTTCTTCTTCTTCTTTTTTTTTCTTCTTCTTTTAAGGGAGATGGTTCTTATCGTCCATGGCTTTCCATCTGATATAGCAGCTCTTCGGGTAAATACACTTTTCTGTGTGCTATATCTTGTCTTTCATTACACCGTATATATGTATAATGTGTGTGTATATGTACAGTACAGACCAAAAGTTTGGACACACCTTCTCATTCAAAGAGTTTTCTTTATTTTCATGACTATGAAAATTGTAGATTCACACTGAAGGCATCAAAACTATGAATTAACACATGTGGAATTATATATGGAATTATATACATAACAAAAAAGTGAAAATGAAATAAAAATGTCATATTCTAGGTTCTTCAAAGTAGCCACCTTTTGCTTTGATTACTGCTTTGCACACTCTTGGCATTCTCTTGATGAGCTTCAAGAGGTAGTCACCTGAAATGGTCTTCCAACAGTCTTGAAGGAGTTCCCAGAGAGATACTTAGCACTTGTTTGCCCTTTTGCCTTCTGTCTGCGGTCCAGCTCACCCCTAAACCATCTCGATTGGGTTCAGGTCCGGTGACTGTGGAGGCCAGGTCATCTGGCGCAGCACCCCATCACTCTCCTTCTTGGTCAAATAGCCCTTGATGCCTTCAGTGTGACTCTACAATTTTCATAGTCATGAAAATAAAGAAAACTCTTTGAATGAGAAGGTGTGTCCAAACTTTTGGTCTGTACTGTATATATGTGTGTATGCAATGTATACAAACACAGAGACGGCAAGTAGCCTAGGCTTTAGATATCCAGGGAATTAATGAAAAAAAGTTCTTTATTTATCCATCCTCACTCTGACAAGGTATCATGTATTTGTGTTTACTGATGCTTAAAACCACATTCTTCCAGGTCAAGAAGAAGAGCTGAAGCAATACAAAAACACTTTCTTCTACATCACACATGCAGTTTTTTGTACCACTTTACATAGTAAAGATATCTATAATAATAATTTTAACAATTGTGTCCAAATAGCATGAATTATATATATACCTTATGAATTACATTATCTATCTATCTATCTATCTATCTATCTATCTATCTATCTATATATATATATATATATATATATATATAATTATTCTTTTTTTTTTTTATAAATAAGCTTTCCATTGATTTATGGTTTGTTATGAAAATCTGTAATCTGAGGGTGCAAAAAAAAAAAAAAGTTTCTTAGCAATGCATATTTATACTCAAAAATTCAGTTTTATTATACCTGCGGTAGGAAATTTACAAAATATCTTAATGCAACTTGATCTTTACTTAATATCCTATTGATTTTTGGTATAAAAGAAAAATAGATAATTTCGACCCATAAAGTGCATTTTTGGCTTTTGCTACAAATATAACTACTAATGGAGTATGTGGTCCAGGGTCACATGTAAGAATGATAAAGATAATGAAAATGACAAATCCAACAGTAAAACATCCAGACTTAATAATAATTAAAATTGTGAGGTCAAAATATTCAGTTGGTCTTTGTTTTACTTGTCCTCTGTTTGTCTTTCATCCATTAGTTTGAGTGGGCTTGGCAACATCCACACAATTCTCGTCGACTGTCCCATGTTACCCGGCGCAGCCGTAAAGAGTCCAGTTTGCAATTCCACTGGCGTGTGGTGACAAACATGTTGCGAGTGGCGCCGTGGAGTCGACTTCCCCTCACTGTGCGCTGGTTGAAGCAGGAGTACCGAATGGACTTTGCTCCTGAACTGCAGCCTCCTCTACACATTCCTCTAACATTTGGCTGTGTTCGTGCTAAGACGAAACCCCAGCAGGAGTGCAAGGAACAAGATGAGAGACCGGTGGAGCGGTGTGTGTTATGTGGGGTGTTTGTTAAGGTTAGTTCCACTCTGCTTTCAAAGTAGTTTTGAGAAACCAGTTCAAGATATTGCAGAAATAACTGAGGCTCAGTAGTTTTGCTTTTTTATGATTTCAGGCTATGGATAGACTATCTTGTTTCCACCCTTCCTGTCAAATGGTTAGTCATCTGATTTGCCTGGCTAAACACTTTCTGAAAGCAGACCCTTCCCACCTACTTCCTGTGGAGGGAAAGTGTCCAGGCTGTCATCACTCAGTGCTGTGGGGGAGTTTGATACGCCATAAAAATGGCTGTTATGGTGATTTGGAAGAAATTTCCTCGTCCTCATCTCAGGTTGATATTGATATGATTTTACCTATGTTGTATCATAAATTCATTTAAATCTTAACATGTGTTTATCCGAGATAGTTATTAGAGTACTTTTATATTTTACAAAGATGTTATATATTATTTTGTTGATTAACTAAATAACTGTTTTTATTCATTTAAACAGAGTCATTGGACGGATGAACTACAGTTGTGAAGAGTGTCATGAAGCTGTTTCTGTTTGAAGAAGTATCTGTTGAATAGGAGTGTCTGATCTCACAGACTGACCGCTCATTAAGGCCAAAGCATCTTTATATTCTAGGAAATGTAGAATTACCAAAGATATACAGAATAAGATGAGAATTCAGACATTTTTTAAAATAAGAAAAAATATTTTAATTCCGCAGTAATACATGTTCAAACATTGTGTAAGCTCAGTCAAGACAAGAATAATAACTGGATAGTGTGTGTTTTTAAAACAACTGTGATATGATTATTTTGTAACTGAAATCATGTGTGAATATTTATTGAACAATAAATCAGTGTACTTTGTCTTAGTGGTTTTTGTGAAGCATTATTGTTGCCCTGTTCTTTGTTGGTGCAAGTTGTTTGTAATGTTGTCTTACTACTCACAAATGTTCTTTTTGTATGTTTAAACGGGATGGAAACAGATGGTCATTAGAAAAAATCTAGAAACCGTGAGGATGACTATTGCTGCAATGAATACTGGATGAATTCCTTGAAAAATGAAAGCATTGCAGCGCAGTAGCTTTTTCAGTATTGCTCTGTTTAATTAAGTGGTTCGACAGTCAACAGAGGGAGTTTGAAGTGGGACTTTATATGTTCAGTGCCACGGGATGGACAGAAATGACACATAGACTATAATGGTTTTGCCCACTATTTAGATTATGGAAAATAAAGTTAATGCAAATCATATGAATAAATGTGATGGAATATTAGAAACATGTTGTTAAAATCTAAAATATTAAGTTTAAATTCACAGCAATTCATAGATATACCTAAAAATGTATATAACTGATCATTTCATCAATTTTCATGTTGAACAAAGCTGTTATATAGATGTACGTGGATATATATCTTTTTATAGTGCTCCTGGCTCTGAACTGCTCATCACTAAATCTTTCCTCACTGAGGATTTGGAGGCCCGTTGACCGTGATTACTGGCTGAAAGAGAGTACAGACAGACAGACTTGTTGTCATATCCTCCTTTTATAGCATGAGCTACAGCTTGAAGTACAGTTTGCATGTGTTCTTACCACATTAGACTCTGGAGAGCAGCACTGAATGACCTTGCAGCAGAATGCAGCTAAAGTGGCAGAAAGGGCAATGTGGACTGCCATCACAAGCTTTTGTATTCCCAGGTAATTTTCATAGCCAGTCTGTGGGTAAAACATAAAAAAGACAGCAATATTTGACTTGCCAGTTGTTCTCACCTTAACATGTTTTTATCTTTTAACATCTTTATCGAATCAGTAAGTGTGGATTAAGAGAAACAACTTTCAGATCTTCCACATTAGTCACTTAAAATCAAATCACCTCTATACACATTACAATATTGCACTTGCAATACAGCTTTACAGTGATAAACAGGAAAATAATGATTCAGTGTTGCTAACAGAACTAAAAAACAAAAAACGTAGTAAACAGTCATTATTCAGTTGATTGCCAGCCAACCGTGGTCTCCCTTACCTAGAATACCTTATCAGAATTGGTACGGTAAATGTGTTTCTAACTTACGTTTAAATTTTTGCATGTTGTCTTTTGGGAGGATTCTACTTCATGTGCCCAACACTGATATACAGTAGGGAAAATTCTCATGTGCGTGAATATGGTTATCACAGAGGCCATACAGGCCACCACTTGCATTCCTAAACAAGCCTTTAGCTGAAACAAAAACACACACAAAATTACGGGCGATGTTCGGTGACAAAAATTGTATTTCTCCTTATTAAATTCTATTAGTTTTAAATGTACAAAAATGAAATAAATGGCTCATAACTAATACTGTACATGTGTTTTGCAAAGGGTTAAGATCTGAAAACTTACAGTTGGGAGGTGAAGATTCTGTGCAGCTATTGCCAGACTTCCTGCAATAATGCTCTATAAGAGGGGAAGATCAAGACATTATATGCAGTACCTTCAGAAATCATTTAGATTTCAGACCCTCTACATTTCTCACTTATTGGACACATTATGATTTCAGAATGGATCTACTGACTGACTGATCTGCTGTATTTGACATGATTTAGAAAAGCACACGTCTCTATAATATGTGATTGTTTGCATTTTCAGTGGGCAGAATCACAAAGTGCAAAACAAAAACGGATATTCCAACATGGAATCCACATTTCAAAGCAGAATAACCGGGAGCACTGTTTTCCAGAGAAAAAAGCATATGACCTTGCATGTGTATTGTGCATTAAGGTATTTTTATGATTTAGTATTGTCAAAAAATGGCATACATTACCTTAATGTTAATCAAACTACAAAACAACTTTTGTAACTTTAATAAGGATTATTTATTTTATACAGTGAAGACTATGCATTGTTATTTAACATTTTATTATTTCATCACTGTAGATTATTAGTACTTTTAGACAGGCACTGTTTATCTCTTTGTTGTATTTATTTGTGCTGGTTTGGTGCTAAAAGTGTCTTTAGTAATATTGCTTGATACATTTTTATTCAATGATTTAGCAGACACTTTTATGCAAAGCGACTTACAAATGAGGACAATAAAAGCAATCAATGGCTGTGACTAGTGCTGGTGGGTTTTATGCACAGAAATAGAGTAGTATATAGAATAGAATAGAGAGTGCTAATGTTAGGGGGTCAAGTTTTTCTCTATGTAATAAATGAAAAATAGGCAGATAAAATAGAAATAGAGTGTAGAGTTTTTATATTAGTTAGTCTAATAGTTTTTGCTGCGGTATTGAAATTGGAATTGAGAATTGTGGAATCTAAAAATTTGCTGTAAAAAACCTATTAAGTAAAATACAACGTTTCAGGGGTCAAATAAAAAATAAATAAAACAATTAAGCTTTTTGTTTTTTTGTGAGGGGCCATGAAGTGAAACAATTTGGCAGGCAAGTAAAAATGTGAACCACTCTGTTCTTTCAGTAGTTCTGTAGCAAAACTGTTGAAGAGTAATTAGCTGGTGAAGTGGATTTACTTATTGTAGAGTGAATGAAAATGATCATGAGCATTGTAATGTTTAAAGCAAATGTCTTAACAAATGTCAGTAAAATGGTCCATTCATGAATTTGTACGATCTTATGTTCACACTGTGGAAATACAAGTGGAACACAGAAGACAAGAAGTGCTGAAAAGAGGCAGAGCAACATAAGATCTACAGCTGACCAACAGGCGATGGCTGCCAAGTGAAATGGTTTGCCTTAAAGCGACTGTGGTGCGCTATTATTAATATCGTTATTCAAATTACATGATCCGTTGATGTTCACATGACTTTTTGATGTATTTAATAAAAGTGTTCCCATCATAGTTTGTGCATGTTTTCTAGTCTGATAAAAAAATAATTCTGACTCAATTGAGCAGATTTTTATGTGCATTTTTAAAATGTATGCACATCTTAGAGTTTCCATCTTGTAATATGAAATATGAAAATAGGTCGATGGAAACACAGCTAATGTCAAATAAACAAAACTATCTTATCATTAAATGTGAAGTGTAGGCCTACTTACGATCACCGAGGAAATGCCACCCACGACCATGACCACATCTGTATATTGGTCCATGCCAATCATATAGAATATCACAACCATAAATGTGAAAAAAACAGCGAACGCAATTTGTGTTACCTGTAATAAACAACAAATCCCTTAAAATAATTAACCATGGTTTTGCTGAATTAACCACTCATGTAGGGAAAAAAAGAATAAGAAGAAAAGAAACCAACACAGAATTTGCAATGGGTTTACTGGTTATAATGGGAATAGTATTAGTTTTATTGGGAACTGTAACGGTCCCTATGGGTCTGTACTGGTAATTTGTTGCCTTCAATTTGTAATGGGACATGTCTCAAAATATATTACAGGAAACCATTTTTAAATGTTTTTAATGGTTGATGTTTTGTAATATTTGTGATGGTATTTGTAGTGGAAACCATTAGAATTTCTTTGATGGTTTCTATTATTTTTTTCCCAGACGGAACAGTTATTTAAGCCTATGGCATTTGTGCACAAATGAACAGTTGTTTATACTAAACCATGATATTTGTATTTAAACCATTGTTATATAAAAGATATACACTAACATTCAAAAGTTTGGGATCAGTAAGTTTATTTATTTTATTTTATTTTTAGTTATTTTATGCTTACTTAGGCATCATTTATTTGATAAAAAAAACAGGTAAAAAAACTGTAATATTGTAAAATATTATTAACAAATAAAAAAAATATAAGTATGTATGTATATATATGCCATTGCTCCAGGCTTCAGTAGTGTCACATTGATCATTCAGAAATCATTCTTATATGATGATTTAATATCAATGTCAGAAACATTTATGCAGCTTAATATTTTTTGAACCTCTGATACCTTTTTCAGGATTCTTTGATGAATAAAAGTTTAAAGAACAGCATTTATATTTAAAATACAAATCATATCTAACAATATAAGATTCTAACAATTTAGAGTTTAAAGTTTTTTTTTTTCAATTTATAATAAAATATAAATTTATTTAAAAACTGACCCCAAACTTTTGAACAGTTGTTAATATGTTAAAAAATATATATAATTTATTTCTAAGAATAAATGCTGTTCTTTTAAACTTTGTATTCATCAAAGATCTTGAATAATGTAATACAGTATCACAGGTTCCAAAAAATATTAAGCAGCACAACTTTTTTCTAATAGCCTAAATCAACATATAAGAATGATTTCTGAAGGATCATGGGACACTGAAGACTAGAGTAATGATGCTGAAAATTCAGCTTTGCATCACAGAAAAAAATTACATTTTAAAATATATTCACATAAAAAGAGCTGTTTTAGACTGTAATATTCCACAATATCTGTTTTTTTTTCTTTAATGTAGTTTTAATCAAATAAATGCAGCCTTGATGAGCATATGAAAACCCATTAAAAATATTAAAAAACCATCCTGATCCCAAACTTCTGAACAGCAGTAATCAATTTCCGAAAAAAAGAAAAACAAAACAATAACAACAAAGTTTTAGCTGTAGTGAATAGTGACCATTTTTACATCCAGTTTGTAAGCAAAACAAACAAAAAGTATGTCAGCATTTAAACTGTAAAGTGATATAGGTTCACGCACCCCTAGTATTTTGGGTTCAGCCTCCAAGTATTTGAGTTTTTGATTGGGGTTTTTCTGAAAGCGAATGTGCAGTACCTCTCCGGGATTCCGATCTTCTCCAGATTCGATCTGGGGTTCGTCTGCCGACGACAGTGTCATAACTAACGCAAATATAACACTTACATAAAAAATAAAAAAAAAATCTCAAAATGAAGCTGAAAATGCCTCACACATATTCACTTCGATTCTACAAAGCAGTAGCTCATGTAACAAAATGAAGCGGGAAAATAACTACAGTATTATACAGGCCACCTAGTATTATAAAAATAAACTCACCTTCCATTTTGCTGATCCACTAATAAGGTTAATTGTTACGAAATACTTTGAATGTTTAGGAATCTTCTTATTCTTGTTTTCTCCAGTCTTCTGTTTCGGAGTGATTTGGTCCCGCCCCGTTATGAAATCCAGTTCAACATCTGAAAACAGTTTGTCAGCTGACAGCAGACCCAGCTCTGAAGAAAAGACCGAAAAACATCAATAGAGCAGCACTGCTGGCCCTTTTGAAACGAGGCATTTTTAAAAATTCAGTATTAAATTAAAACAATATCCACGAACTCTTATCGTCTCTGAGTCAGCATCGGTTCTCAATCAGAGTTACAAACATACTATAATTTAAATATCCAAGAAGATTATGACTGTACACCATTGAAATCTCAGAGACAAATGACTTGAACATTACTACTTATACCGTTTTTTTTTTTACAGAAAAAGCTAGCAAATAATCTATATATATTTTTTTACTTTAAATATTTTGGGATGTTTTAAATGAAATAAACAGCTGACTGTTACAAACCGTAGCTTACTTACTATGTGTGTGTGTGTGTGTGTGTTAAAATCCGCAATAGTTTTTAACTGTTTAAAATTTATCAAAAGAACACTGTTTTGAGAGGTAGTTTTTATTTTATTCCAAAGGGCATCACAAGGCATTCACACATACAGCCATTCACACAAACACCTTCAATAAATGTTTGAAACACAAATGTCAATTTATCTTCATCATATATAAATTATAAAAATAGAAACTTAGAATACAACATATCTGTACATTAATGAACATATGTCTTTATTAAGAATAAACAACAAACAGCATGTAACACTAAATGATCAGTTATTTTCAATAATATTAACATAAAAGCATGTGGACAAGTTAAACTACAGCAGATTTACTATTGTACATTGAGAGGGTTGAAAGTTTATTTTAAACTATCACATAACTATCACCTCAAAAGAAGATCAGGATTTGATGAAGATGAGGATTTTACGGGGTTGAATGTACCTGTTGTCATTATTTTATTGAGTGCTGACGAAGATTTAGAAGACAAGATATATTGTACATAATCCCGATTGTTACTGTCACTTTGACATTATGTTACAAATATATATATATATATATATATATATATATATATATATATATATATATATATAAAAAATACAAAATAAATAAATGGAGAATGTAAGTAGATCCAAGTTATTCTAATGGAATATGGCAGGAAATGGCATTTAAATGTGATCCAACATTTAGGCTGGCAGAGGGACTGTTTGACACTCTTCTCCCACCCAGACCATGCCCAACAAGTGGTGAAATGAGAGAATAAAAATCTTTACTCTCATTTTCTTTTATATTCACAAATATTTACATACTCCTGAAACAGACATCATTGTGGCTAAATAAATAGAACACTTTTTGGAGTGCTTTAGGTCAGTGGTTTTCAATCCTGTTCCTCGGGACCCACTGCTCTGCACATTTTGAATGTCTCCCTTATCTGACACACACATTTGAGTCCATGGAGCTCTTTGCTAATGAGCTGATGATCTGAATCAGGTGGGTAAATTAAGGAGACATGCGAAATGTGCAGAGCTGTGGGTCCCCAGGGACAAGTTTGAAAACCACTGCTTTACATTAACCTGTAGCCCCTGATCATTGTATTACAAATCTGTAGCTCTGTATTCATGGCTACTTTGTATCATGCACTTTACTGGGGATAAATATACCTTCAAATGAGCCACATTCGCTGTCCTTAAAGGGAAACTCAAAACAATCAATTATTATGTATCAATCCTTCACTCTTCATTTCCGTTTTGACGATTTCCTTGTAGTTTCAATAGGCATTCATGCTAAACAATATAAAGCGACGTCCATCATCTTGGGGTCCTTTGTCTGTGCAGATTATTATGAACAGAACATGCTACATCTGGTCCCTGTAAGGATGACAGTGGTTTGACTGCTTCTCGTGACACCACAAAACATTGACAGCCCCACTCCAGAGAAGAACAAGTCCCTTGCTCTGAATGTGACTGATTGACTTTGCAGTGGTCAAGTAAAGTCCCATTTTCACTATTTACTATCAGTTCAGAGGTCTGACATACAGCAGAAGACTGCTAAATAGTTAATAATTTTCTCTCTTCACTCAAAATGGGGTACTATAGTCCCGGATCGAATCATGGCCATATAAGGCCCATTGGCACACTCTTTGATGGTCCATGTCAATACGGGCTTTCGCACCGCGTAGTTCTAGGAACTAGCCTGCAAGGTGGTCTCGAGAACCAGGTTCTTCCTTTGGCCGTTTTCCTGCTTGCATTCGCACCGGCTGCTGGAACTTTGAAGCAGCCGACAGCAGCATCTTTATTCAATACATTTACAAACATCAAGAACCGGTGAATGGAGAATGCCATGATTGGAGCTGTTTTTGTTTTGTTTTGTGATAACGGAGATGGACTGTAAATGCACAATTTATGTGACTGAAAGAGCAAAAAGTTGGCTAAGAGACGAAATTTCCTATGACAACTTGCAGTGTTACATGTCGAGGTTGAGAAAAGAATGCAACACTGCAGACAACAGTGGATTTTACATGGATTTTTAATGTAGCCGATAAGCATACATTTACATCACTGGTAGTTGAACTGTTTTAGACCCTATTGTGAAGTAGGAGCTAATTGAGTTCCTAGAACTAAAACCGTTCCTAGTTCCTGTGGTGCAAACACGCCAAAAAGCGGGTACTTCTGCCAATAGTTCTAGGAGCTATGAAAGGTTTCTCCAGTGCGAAAGCCCCTAATCATTCTTCTACATCAAGGAGCCCAGGGAGCCAGCTCATACTGTATGCTCTGAGGGCAGCTTTATGTTCCTTTCTCTGGCAGGGACCCCACAATCCAGTCCTACCATAGGCCACAGTACCTTCATCAGCAGTACGCAAACTGCTTTACATGTAAGGCAAAAATCACATTTCAGGTCTCTTTATCATTCATTCATTATTTGCTGCTGTGAAGCATCAATCACAGAGGGGTTTCTTGCTTGAAAGCCCTTTTTGGTGACAAATCAAATTAATTTATTTCAGTAATCAGCCCAGAATTAGCAGATTCTTCCTGGCTTTGTGCTGCTCTGGGTTGCGGAGGGGTCATATGCCTCTGAAAGTCCTTTTTGGACTTTGAATCCTCAAAGAGGAAACAGACCGTGTAACTAAGAACTACACACACACAGATGCACAGACTGTGTATTTCCATGTGGGTGTGCATGGCTTTGAGGATGGTACACAAAAGTGCCTATTCGTCTAAAAAACTCCATGCAGAAACAGTAGGATAGACACAGATCTACACAGCATGTTATGTACACAGGGATGAATGGACTGGACAGTGACTTAAAGGAGTAGTAGAGGAGCCTCCAACAAATGCAGTTTATTGGTTTGTGTGATTCTTTGTGCGACTGCGTATGTCAATCGTTTATTTGGAATGTGTATCAGTTTCTTTGATTGTCTGCTTTCCTCTTCTCCTCCAGCCCTCCATCTGTGTTTGCGAGCCTTTCACAGAGTGTAGTCGCAAAAATCACATTTGTGCTGGTTTTTAGATAGAGCTTTCTTCACACTTTGCCAGAGGTGCTCCTCTTGGACAAGGAATCTTAGAAAACTCCTCCTCCATCTTACATAGGGCCTCCCCCAATCCCTCCTCATCCCCATCTGATCCCGCCCTTTCTCTACCATCCAGCTCCTCTGCTAGGTTCACAGCTGATTCCTGCAGTTTCAGTCCACTGGAGTTAGAATAAATATGCCTGCTGTTGTTCCCAGCCAGGTGCATATTGTGTCCGTGACCATTCAGTGTCCCGTTCCTTTTCTCGGTTAATGGAACCGCCTCTGATATGAAACTGGCGCTGCTTGGAGACTGTGGTGTGTCTGTAGAAGGAAGCAAGTCCCGCCCCTTTTCCAACGTGGATGATGAGTTCCCGCCCCCTCTCATGCCACCTTGCCGTTTGTAAATTAGAAACAACAGGATGACACCCAATATAAAACCTACAACGAAAAAAATGATGTGTGAAGCCAGGAAGTGTCGGCCACCTGCAATGGCCACATTCCCCTCCATGCTGGGGTTGTCAAGGGTCAGCTGGTACTCAGCTCTGCGGCAGGGTGGCTGATCTCTGCCTGCTTCATCACATAGACAAACATAGGTGCCTAGGCTCTTCTCGGTGACCTGCACCTCCAGGTCATTGTTGTGGCGGCGGGTGTGACTATGTGAAGGATGGTCCCAGCGGCAGGGACGAGGAGACAGTTGCACACAAGAAAGCATGACACGCAGACCCTTTACAACACGCATTTCAATTACAGGCGGGGAGCAAACACCTAAAGTTACAGAGAAAAAATAGATTACAATTCATAGGTCACAATTAATTTTCATGTCTTTCCTGACACTATCTGGTCACTAAGGCTTTCATTTTCAAGGCTTTTGAAACATTCAAATTGTGAAATTGTATTATGATTTAAAATGTATATTTTCTATCGTAATACATTTCATATATATAATACACACACACACACACACACACACACACACACATATATATATATACATATATATATGTATATTTATATATATATATATATATATATATATATATATATATATATATATATATATATATATATATATTCATCTTTTCATCTATTCAAAGCCCTAAACAAAGCAAATTATTAAAATATCTACTTTGCATTCAGTTAATTTCAAATTATTGTCTACCCAACATTACAATGTAAGAGACTTTAATTAAAAATGTATATGTACTTATTACATTTAATATCTAGGAGCAGCAAAGATGGCAATAGTGTGGATGATAACATCTGCATAAAGATACAACACAAACTAAAAAATGTTATATTATAAGTAATTTCTGCTTTTAAACCTTTCAGTCTGCTCACATAATGCAATTGTAAGTATATTTACTATCAAATTATTTCTAGTTCATTTCTAAACACAGAGATGAAATGAGTGTCTGTGGTGTTTGACAGCATGCCACAGGTATGGAATATAGATATTAGGCACCACGGTCAGACTTACCTTCATCTTTGTCGCATTGCCTGACCAAATCATCTGCTTCTACCAGTTCACCAGGCCTGAAAGATAAATGTAACTATTTGACGACAATGAACAAAGGAAGACTCAATCTGTGTGTTTTGATATGCTTTTGTGTATATTAGTGTTTGTGTGTGACTTACTTCAAAGCACAATTTCCCTCTTTATGCCTCCATACGCAGCCAAGACTTCGGGCACGTGCACACACCTCGCAGGTAGAGTACAGAGAACAACCCACTATGGGTAACTTCACCAGAGAGAGAGGAGTGCCCACCAGAGCCTCATCCTATACATCAGAGAGACAGAGAGGGTCAGTTTATCCATTCACTGGTCCCTAAATATTAGTAACATGATTTAGGAAGGAGGCCAAATGTATGAAATTAGATTTAACATATTGTATTGTTTTATATCACTAATTATAATAATAATTAAATAGACCACATTAAACAACATAAAAACTTATGTCATTACTTTGTATAGCAATATGTTATTCACTGGCTCCTGTGCAGAAAACAGAGGGACTTCTTCAATAAGAGTTGCATTCGGACCAACTACAGCGACTTTGTGCAGCTCTCCATGATCTATCAACACATGTACATGTATATAAAACATACATGATGATCAAATGATTATTACATAATTATTTTTTTATTTTCTGTTTAATATCTCTTACCTGTTCCAAGGTGCAAAACAGTAGTCATGTGTTGCTTCAGGCCACTGGAGGCCATTGTTAAGGTAACAGCAAGTTTAGTGTATGTGATGCCATTTCTTATCATCAGGGGTGCTGCCACCACACTGTTCTCCATAAGCGGGTGATCACGCACGAATGTCAGCACTTTATCAGGTAGCTTCAGGGAGGACTCAAAGCCCTGCTCCATCAGAGCACTATTTAAACACTGAGAGTTATGAAAGAACAAAGGATCAAAACAGATAATTAGTGAAACATGATGTTAACAACTCAGGTTTATGGGTTTGTTTCCCAGTAAACATATACTAATACTACTGTATATATATATTTTGATTGGTTAAATGTTTGTTTGTTTTTACAATCCAGCTACTTGGTTGAGCCCGTTGGGTCATTTTGTGGGTTATTTTTTCAGTGTTAGGTAGTTTTTGACTAGTGCCCCGAATTAAATGAGGGGGATAAGTGGTCATCTGATGTACTCAAATCCAACAATTACAACGTCATTGGTGACGTGAGTGCCAATGACTAAAATAGTATTGCTCTGTTAGTGTCTGTGTGTACTGTGAATAAAATAACACATGAACTACATCTATTGTATAATATTAATTATATGGTACTGTATGGTGTTGAGTGTGCAGCTGTATACCTGTCCGGGTCTGGGTGTTGGTATAGGCTCTGGGTTTATCCAGGTCTCACAGGTCTTTTTCAATTCTTTAAAGGGTCCATTCATCACCTTAGTGATCTCCTCCAGACTGTACACACACACGGCTGACAGCTCCCCTCTTTCCCTACACATTACATATCAACACAACAGGACAAAAAACACAAAACAATGATCATGGAGGAATAAAAAGCAAAGAAATAATTCAAAAGAGTTGAATCCAGCACAGAAGGTCAAATCAGGTCAAAGAGGAAACAGAACAAAGTACCACTGTGAGGTGAATATGCCATAGAAGTGTGTGCTGCTGGGGTCTCCAGGCTGGTGCTGTACAGTGAACACATCAGTCAGAACGTTAAATCGCTGTCCACTTGCTCGATCTTCACACACCAGCTGGGCCTTCAGAAACGTCGTCCACCTCCTCTGCAAAGTCTTCATACCACCTACATCAGACTAGATAAAAGGAGAGAGAGAGGAACCAAAATAGCTCAAATATGATAGGAAATAACTGACAGATGGCAAAGAATAGAAGAACTTTGTGACTGAAGCAATCGGAACTCAACTGAAACAGTACAAATTACATAGGGACATATCAGCTGACAGCAGAACTACTGTACAACATCCCTCTGAGACTGCAACCAAGCCAAACCATAAAAAACTAGAGAGACTAGACAAGAAAACAGACCAGCTCTAGTTCCTACCTTGCAGACTCTGGCCACTCGGGGCACTTTGACCTTGGCGTAAAGGTCATATTCTTTAGCTACTTCAGTGAAGAAAAAGTAAATTTTGTCATCTTCACCAGTAGGATTGTTCTTCTCATCCTCTTGGATGAAGGCAGAACTGACAAACTCTGGATCTGAGTTCAGAAACAGGCAGAAGTCATGAAGAGTGTGGTTATAAGCAATTTAGGTGTAAATTGTCTGGATGAATGGATGGATGAGTGTCTTACCACTAAGCCAATTGATTGATTGTTCAGTGCGGATGCGTTCCTGCTCGATGCCTGTTGCCCTGGATATGTCATACATTGTGCCTAGAAAGTTACTTGTGGCAGCAGTGTAAAGGATCCCTCCTGAAAGAGAGAGAGAGAAATAAAAAATAATTTTTAATTTTTTTACCTTTTAAGTCATTTATTTGTTTTCAATGTGTTTTGTGTTAAAGCATTTTAAGAAGCAAATGTCCCCACAAGTATGGCACCCTGAAATCTCCTACACTGTGGAGGCCAGCCAATGAATGGCCCGTAAGAAGTAAACATCTTAGGGTTATGTATGAGAAGTGGACAAGATGCTACATTATGGTTTTGATGCTATGGGAAAGATTATACCAATCTTAATTGGCTACAACAATCATATTATCTCACTGGCAATAAGTATTAGCTCCACCGAAGGAAGACTGTAGTGAATCAGGCTATAGCCATGTTTACAGTACAGATGCATACCAAGTAACTAAGAGCTCTGCTGCTTAGAGGCACAAAAAAATTCTGAAGCTAAATGCCCAATACGTACCAGGTGCATACCTTAGCATTTAGGCTATAATTAGCTTTCATCATGTGCAAAAGCAATATATATCTTCAACATGGCATTATTTAGGCTATGTCCAGAGCTTTACCTATCCAATCTATTTTATTCCCCCTCATCTCAAGAAATATCTGCGTCCACACGAAACCACAAAACCGACACAAAACGATGTAGTTTACATGCCAGACCAGTATGTGGTGCTGTAATTCTGCCATAGAGATACACTAAAAACTGAGAAGAAAACTTGGAATATGCACATAAACCTTGCGTGCGGTATACAAATGAACATGGAACAATACATTTGTTAATCTGTGTTAATGTTAGTTAATAATAAGACAATCCATCAGTGTTTGTTCATGTTTTTGTTGTTGTTACATGACGTAGCCGTATCTGACTAGGGTCGAGACGTGGGCTGATGACGTCATCATTTCAGAAAATATATGGATTCGCTGTCCACACGAAAACGCAAGGGTGGCATTTTCAAATAAATCTACTCTGGGACCCGGTTTCTAAAAATATCGGTTTCACTCTCCCAAAATGCTGGATCTGTGTGGACAAACACCTATACGATACAAAATGTATGTGTATACAGCTAAACACCTATCCGTGTGGATGGGGCCTTAGGTAAGCATGTGTTTCATACCTGCCATGACTGCTGTGTAATGCTGGCTG
Source organism: Carassius carassius (assembly GCF_963082965.1). Classification (NCBI taxonomy): domain Eukaryota; kingdom Metazoa; phylum Chordata; class Actinopteri; order Cypriniformes; family Cyprinidae; genus Carassius; species Carassius carassius. Next base: position 30,565,846 of record NC_081757.1, on the reverse strand, counting down.
GGCTCAAAGGGACATTTCCCCTTCCCCGTCTCCATCTTCATGCTACCATCTTCAGTTTTCTCCAGAGAGAATGAAGAGATGTTCTAAATGAGGCAGAGAAGGCAGATAAATATAATTTCTGTCTGTCTGTAAATATAAAGAAATAAACATAAATTAGATGAAGAAGAAAATATAATAGAGAGAGAGGAGTACACGCTAACAGTCATATACCACTGGAGGCGAACAGTCAATTAATCTAAAGCTAACAGGTTTACTGAAATACTATACATAGTATAGCTGTCTTACTTTACACATTTCTTTTTAATCGTCCTACTTATTGTATGACAAGTCTTGAGTCGGTGTAGTTGTGGAAACGCACAGACTTACAATAAATGCACACTGGGGATCAAAGGCAAAGGTCCCACAGGCATATATATGTGCATCACCCAGAAACTCCAGCAGGCGGACATAGTTCTTGCAATCGTCCTGTGAGGGGCAGCAGAGTAAAGCAAGACATACTGTAAGACTAATAAAATACACTAGTTTGTTTGAAGATGTAGAAATTTTAATTTAAAATATATTCAAATGTATAACACCTGACTTATGTGAATGTGTCACTTTCAAAACATTGCCGAGAAGAACAAGAGAGTGAGATTTTCTACAGTGAGACCCCCCCTTTGTATCCTTCAAAGGGCACAGTTAATTGGTAATGACTGACATTTCACAATATAAGGCAAACAAGAGGTTTTTCATTCACAAATGCATCCTATCTCATATACCAGGCTCTAATCTTGATTAAAACCAGCTGACTTTACTTGAAAAGTTTCAATTTCAGGACTAGACAGACCATTAAGTACATCAATAAAGATTAATGAGAGCCCAGCCCTTATTGATTCAGAGTTTTCCATGTGTTTTAATCGAATGTGAATGTGTGAGAGGGAAAAGTATTTGTTCAAATGACCAGTCGCGAGTCTCCAGGGTCAATTAGCTCACTCCTTCAGATCTTTCTTTTTTTGCTTCCTCTCCTCCTTCTATCACCACATACCTTTTGTTTGCCTAATCAAACCCTTTCTGACCCTCCCCCATTAGGGCCTCAGCCCACTTGTCAATCACCCACAGACCCCACCCCCCATCAATGAAGCAATGAATACTAACCACAAATAAGTGAGCTCATTATCTCTCACACACACACTCGCCGCATGTGCCACTCTCAAGTGAGAGAAGGACAGAGAGAATGACATGCACACAATACTAAATGTAAATATGCACTCAGTATATATTTTTTACTATTAAAAAGGTTTAAACATTAAGAAATACATTTTAGTTTAGAAAAACAGCATTACTCATCTTGGTAACCCCCCTGTTATTGGACACTTTTAATCTCACAGAATAAATTAATCATTGCTTTCTGTGAATAGTGTATTTCTACAGTGGTATCTGTAACTGAAATATTAAATTTTGCAATGATACTGCATCCACGCTGCTGAGTGTCAGTGAAAGTGTGACTACTTGTCATATTGGTCCAGTGCTAATGGCACCCTTAAAAATATTCCTAAAAAAATAAACAAAAGTGGATTTTGGAAGTAGAATCTTTTCCAACCCTTTCACAAGGTTAATATCTTTTTTTTTTTTTTTGCTTGCTATTGAGCTCTTTACATCCCCCCACGTCAAACAGACACCGTACACTATGAGTTTTACCTCTGTTTTTCCTTTAGCTACACAAGATTTCCTCTTTTCTTCTGGAACACTCCATTCAATCTACATAAATATTGAGAGAGAGAGAGAGAGAGAGATCAGTACTTCAGACTGTTTGCTGGTTAAAAAGAAACCATGTGAGCCGTGACTACGCAAAACATAATGCATTAAAATGTATATTCAGTACCTGTAAAGGTTATTTTCTTATTTAGGTATCAAATATATTAATAAATTCAGCCAAAATCTGAAAATAGCATTTGTGGCCATTTACATAACATTAAACAACAGATTTTAAGGGATAGTTCTCATGAAAAATTATAATTTCTAAAAAAAAAAAAAAAAAAAAAAAAAAAAAAATTTGAGTAAACCTGTAAAAAATTCAGTATTTTTATTTGTCACATACATGGTTATATAGAGAATATGACCAGCAGTGAAATGTAAGTCAGGTCCGCTCCATGGACAGTGCAATTATTAAAGAATACAAATACAAGAAAATAATATATAAATATAGGTATGGAAAAATAAAGATAAAAAAATAAGAATACAATAAGATAGATCTGATAAATCTTACAAATTTGAATACTCAGTAAACCGTGATTTAAATTCCAGCATGTTCCTTAAACAAACCTAAAACATGGCTTCAGGTGAGTATAGTGTAGTATTAAGTAAAATTATTTTATTATTATAAATATATTAAAAAAACATAACTCTTATTTGAATTAAAATGCTAAAACATAAAAATATAAACCAACATATTTCTTCTTTTTTCTTCTTTTTTTCCCCCAAAAATTGTATTTGAAAAACACTGTTTCAATGTGCAGTCTCATTAGTGAAATGTGGCTACAATCTGGCAGTTAAAAAGCGACATTGATCAAGTATTCATTGTCAGGTGTACCAATAGACAGCTCACAAAGAAGTTTCTTTCAAACAGAACAGCTTTTTATTGGTCAATGCAGCAAATTTGTGTGACCAGCTATAACCCATAGCATAATCTAGAGTGTGCAGAAATGTTTTCCTACTCTTTGCACAAACCAAATATTATATAGCTGACAAAATATATAAACAGACATTAAAATATTGATGTAAGATTAAAGAGACAATAGAGTGACATGTGATGTTTATAGTTAGCACAGTGCAAAAACTGGTTGTCTGAGAAAACAGTCAAATATACAGTTTATAAAGACAAATAAAATCATTATACGAAAACATTTGATCACAGAATGCCGTAACTGATCAATCATAATCAAGTATTCCTGAGGGATGTGCAAACATTTGTATACTGAGATTCTACACTTTGGTATTTCCACATCTGTCATGGCACCCTGTGGTCTTTCTATTCACATAATCAAATAATTTCAAACCAAATCAATATTTCATGTCCATTTAAACCATTTATTTTGCAAATTATATCCCTTTAGGATGATACAATACCTAATTATATTCTTTAGTGAATTATTCAGTTTTTTATTTACTGACTGGTTGTCTGTACAATATTCTTTACATTGAAATGGGGTTAAAATGATAAATATATGTTCTCAATGAGCTAAAAAAAATATTTTACAGAGAAATTCTAACCCCAAAAAATCTAAAACACCTTGGGAAAAGACTGTACATACAGACTGTACAGGAAACAAGTTATCAAGATATCAGTGATATGATCTCACCACAGCAGCTCTCCTTAATCTTAATATCTAATATTACATGGCACTTCACAGAGTAATTTAGCTTCCAGACGAGGAACAGTGCAGATGGAGGTACTTTTGAAGCATGTCCTGTGCTCTGTGTGTGCTTGAGGGTAAACGGACGTGAAGACACATTACATTGTGTGATAAATTTTGACTCTGATGATAGGAGACAGTGTGATTTGGCGGCCGGGGGAAAGGGGAGGGACGTTGGGAGGGGTTAATTTGGTTAGAGAGCTGCACTAGCAACCAGGGATGAGATCATCTACTTTAGCTTGATGAAAAGCAGTGTATTCAATCCTGTGCTGGCTGTTATGAAGACTGTGTGTGAGTGTGTTCATGTGCAGTTTGGATGTTGTTATTTGGCACAATGTGTAATAGTTTACTTGATTTAATATTTTCACTTGATCTGACCAATCATTACGCTGAATCTACCATTTTGGCCGACAAACAAACCAGGGGTGCGTTTCCCAAAACCATAGTTGCTAACTAAGTTAGCAACTTTGTTGGTTGCAATGCAATTTCCCATTGCCAACCAACTAAGTTGCTAACAAGTTAGCAACTATGGTTTTGGGAAACGCACCCCAGACCGGAAAGTAAATTAATGTTGGTGGACTTGAACTTGAAAAATGGTGTGTACTTAAATCTTTCCGCATTTGAAACAAGGTACCTTCCGATGTTCATTCATGTTTATTTTGTGCTATAACTAGTAAAGAGTAAAAAAATAACCGGTTCAAAAGCCGCTTGAACTGAGGTACAGTGATCTGTCACAACATTTTAAAGAACCACAAAATGGTACTTATTGTTTGTGTTCTTAAAAAAAATTACGAATTTTGAAAGCTGCCATTTTGTTTTAAACCAAAAGTAACCTGCTCTGTCTTGTCTGTCAGCATGTTGTTAGTGTCCTCTTAGCTTTGCAATGTATTTTTCACAGCATGAGAACATAAAGTGTGGTGTGAAAGTGAGTGGCTTGAAGAAAGTAGCAACAGCAACTAAAGGCGGGCATACACAGTGCAAATTCGGATGGTCGGAAGATCGTATGTCCAAGCACACATCACGAGTGAGTTTATCTGAAAATCGTATGGACGAGGTGATATACGACATGATTTTACGAACTGCAAATTTCCGAAGCAATCGCACGAAGTTGATAGGCGTGTTTGACTTGAAGCAGCACTGCACAGAAGGATCACTGTATGACATTAAAGTACCGCGAGAGCGATAAGAGACCACACAGATCCAATGCATTCGAATCGCTCTCGTGGTACTTTGATGTCATACAGTGATCCTTCTGTGCAGCGCTACTTCAAGCCGAACGCGCCTAATATAACTGCTCTCCCTCTCTCATAACTGCATTTAAATATTGATTCGAGCCGTGACTGTTTCCTACACATACAGGTTCTTTTTAAGCAAAAGGAAACCAGGACGTCTGGTCACCCTAGTGTGTGTGTGTGTGTGTGTGTGTGTGTTCTTGTATATGGTTTATGGAGACACAAATATCTATAATGACATGGGTATTACAATGTAAACGTCATGTGCCCTCGTAAACCAAATGGCTTAAAAAAATACTAAACGGTGTTTAATTGAAATTTTTCCATGATGGATAGATCTAGTGCATGGGTATAGAATGTACAGTTTGTACAGTATAGAAAACCGTTATGTCTATGGAGAGACCCCATAAACTACATATGCGCGTGTGTGTGTGTGTGTGTGAGAGAGAGAGAGAGAGAGAGAGAAAGCGAGAGAGAGAGAGCGAGAGAGAGAGAATTAAAAAGCATGGTACACGCTGCTAGAAACCTCATACAGCGCTTGCTGTTCCTGCCAGAGTTCAGTGAGTTTATCCTCCTGGTCAATAGTCCACATTCGCTGTGGCGCTGCCGTCTTCGTCTTTCTTCTTCTGTGGTTTTCCTAGTTCGTGATTGGTCAACTTCAGATAGATCAACAAATCGGCTCATTCAACCGATAGCTCACAAACTTTTTAGACATGTTTTAAAATGATCGGGAGGTTGGGAAGTGCTCGTAAGTCACTCTGCTTGACTCGTAATTCCTCGTACATGATACGAGCCATGACCATACGAGCAAACACGATTTCCACACGACTGAAAAAAATTGCACCGTTTACGCCACCTTAAGGGTCTTTGCAAAGTGTCAGTCGCCTTAATTAGCATGAACGGTAACACCTGACAATAAGTTTAACCCAAGCTAGAAACCAACTATGAGTTTTGAAACCTATAAATACAATCAACAAAAGTAAAAAAAAAAAAAAAAAGTAAAACGGTTGACTTCGATATCACCACCACTAATCTTCTGATAACTTTTTATTTAAAATCTACAGATTGGCAGGTTTGCAAGAGTGAGAGTGAAAACCCATAAAAAATACAGCTTAAACTATTAAGTAGAATAATTTTCCTCTTTGCGTTTTATGTCATAGAATAAAATGTTAAAATATCTTGTGCTTTGTGTTAACCACAGACCATATTTCAGTGATTTATCGATAAAAGAATTGAAAAATCATTGACATGTGAAACCAGAAATGAAAAAGACATTTAGGAATCAATTCTCTAGATTAATAAATTCTATAATTCATTGCTAGTTATTTGTTAGTTCATAATACTATTAAAGCATAAACTATATTAACAAATGTAACCATAAAGTGTTACTACATGAATAATAAAGTTAAACCTTTAGGAAAATGTTTAACATTCACTGCAAGAAAAAAAAAGGGAGCGCTCACCATCTTCCTCTTTGATAGATTAGCAGTATCCACAGCGATGATTGCATCCCGTGCACCAAGGTAGAGCATCCCAGACACACGGTCCAATAGGAAGGTGCTAAAATTATTTACGCCACTAAAATCAGCGGAACCAAGTCTAGGAATGTCTGCTGAGAAAAAGAAAGAAGCATGGATTAAATCTCATATATCTAAAGATTTATCCTAGCAATTGTCAATAAGTCATTAAATCCATAAAATAATGATATTTACTACACCCAATACCAGGTCTTCTCAACTCTGGTCCTTGAGGTCCACTTTCCTGCAGAATTTACCTCCAACCTTGGTCAAATTCACCTGCCAGTAACTTTCTCATAATCCTGAAGATCTTGATTAGCTTGTTAAGGTGGGTTTGATTAGGGTTGGAGCAAAACACTGCAGGAAAGCGGACATCGAGGGCCAGAGTTGAGAACCCCTGCCCTATACCCTTACCTTCACACAAGCCTTGAAATTAAACTGACTCATCAAACTGCAGCAAAACATGATTCATGAACCTTTCGAGTATTGAAGACCACTTTAAATATTGTTACATGTTGGTTTTACTTTATTTGTGAGGATATTTTCTTACAAGAATAGCCAGACATTTACATACACATATTCTGAAAGTCCGTTTAGGATTGGTGAGGATTAGTAATTCTGTTCAGATATGTATATTTGCATGTGGGTTGAGGCTCTGAAATCTGAATGCAGTTTAAGATGTGCTATATCTGATGCCCATGGCGAATTTAATTAAGCATCTGCTCAACAGTGCATTTAATATGTTCCTCTTTATTTTAAATGTGAAACACTCATTTCCTCCATTACTGTCTGTGTATTTAAGAGATTAGAGAAATATATATAGAAACAGCGAGAGAAGAAGGACGACAGAGAAGATTTGAGAAGAGGACGGATCACACTCATCTTGTAGTGTGTTATATGAGTGTCAGAGTATCACAGTGACACTAAGAGCCATAAAAGTCTGATCCCTACGAGTTGTTCTTGCTATGAAACCAACAGATATGTTATGTAGTAACTGAATGCTCATTTTTAGAGAAGTTCAGAATGTTAATATCCTGTTCAGTGTCTGAACTCATGGGATGACATTAAACAGAGATTCTCCTAGAATTTCTGCATAGAAATGTTTGGACAAAATCAAATCAAATGATCAAATGAAGTGTACTTCGAAAAACATTTAGCTTCACCTCAAAATGGAAGTATACTTTCCTAATGGGGACCAAAAATGTTCCCAGAAGGTAAAAAATTACTGATATTACTATACTTGTTGGAACATTTAGTCCCCACAATGCAGGGAATATCAGGTACACACACACATATTTGCAATGAGCTTGCTAAGTGTGGATGAACAGTCTTTAATACATCAAGATAATCACCTCCTTCTAAAGCTTATATCTGACAGCTGCCAAGCCAAATGTGTCATGTTATAATACTTCACTAATACTCTGTTAAACACAAGGGTGCACAGACCGGACCTAAGATAAACTGCACACTTTACCTTCAACAAACAACACCTAACAAACACATACAGCACAAGTAGCCATTTTTATATGAAATTCAACTGTAAAACCTTCTGTACAGCTATAAGATATTTTTGAGGCTGACACAAAATGCAAAAAAGCTCCTGTGTTATCCAATGATGTCAGAAGAATGCCTCAGCAGTTTTCTTTGCAGTCACTAAACCTGCTTTTCAACATCAAAATCAGTTTTAGAACTCAATCTAACATACGAACAGTTCACACTCCTTCTCCATCCAACATTCTCTCAATCTGTGCATCACTATCTGCCAACTACAAACCCCACCCTCTTCCATCATTTCTAGCTGTCATTCCCAATGAGTGACAAATAGAAGTTAAAAGTGAATGATGGAGGCTGTAGATGGAAACAGACAAAGACACTTGCTTTAGGCAAGGTCCTGCTAAATGTCCCCATGTCACTCTCCAATTCCTTTTTCCTCTAGGACCTTCCAGAAATGTTTCCCCCCACTCTGCTGTGCATACCGATGTGGTGTTGGGTCCTAGAGCTAGACCATCTGCCCTCGATCCCCCAAACCAAGCTCCAATCCCTTACAACTGTGTGTCTGACCACTCGTCCGTGAGGGAGTATTAGTGTGTGTGTGTGTGTGTGTGTGTGTGTGTGTGTGAGCTAGAAAGAGACTGAGTGTGACTGAGACAGACAACGAAGACACTTTTAGAGATGCTCAGCAGGAATTGATGCAAGAACAAATGTTCCAAATTCTCTTTCAGTCTTGCACACACACACACAGGCAAGTTGAAACGGCAAAATACAGAGCAATGGATCTTGTCACTAAGGCTCCAGCGCCACACTGTCATAGGCTGATACAGCAGCCAAAGCCAACCTCCCGTCATTAATCATTCATTCAGTCTCGGCACATTAATCATGAATGACGAACGAGAAAGGGGGTAAAAGGGGGGAGATCAGGGCAGGAGTGAATTCGGTGTGCTGGTCTCTTCTCTTACCACTCTGTAAAATATTTTCTTTTTCCATTTCATGGCCAAACTCCAAAAAATCGTATTGCTTTCCATCATTCTCTTTCTCTGCCGCGTTGTATGGCCACACAGTGTGTTCAGTGGGCAGCATAAATGCTCTCTGATTGGCTCTGGCTGCTGAGGGATTTGGGGAATTGCTGTTTTAGAAGGAGAGGGGTTCACTGCTGCTGAATAATGTACACTAAAACTGAATCTGTCAATCACACAGAGAAAGACTGGAATAATATTCCAAAAAGTAGCTTACAGTGTTAATGTAAATAGAATTAGCTATTGACAGAAATAACACAATAATAATTGAGGTTTTTGCAGTTTCTTTGCATGCTTTTGAAGCATGGGTTTAAAAGGGTTAATTTTGTTAAAATGAGCTCTAATATGTCTGAAAAAGGTTTTCTAGCATTACTCTATGTAAATAATTATTTAACAATTCTAAAAATTATTGTATGAGACATTTATTTAAAAACTTATTAAAAAATAGTGTTTGAAGCATGACATTTCCAAGCAAAAAAACAAATTCTTTGTTCTTCTCAAATCTCATAGTTTTAACTAAAAATACATCACATCCAGTTTGTTGGTCAAACAAGGTCTAAACGCATAAGTTAAAATATTTCAAAGCACCCAATGCTCAAATTTGAACCTGAAATTATAAATATATGACCAGAACTCCATGCAGCTCCTGTATTACTCTTCACAGAAAATGAATGACTTCTGGTGTGTGGTTTGTGCGAGGTAGTGAAAGGCAGCTTTACACTGTCTCTTAATGAATGTTTCTCTATGTGTCAATAAGGAAAACACCTGCATTGCTCATACACATTTAATTTTCCTGTAGCCTTTCAACCTTGACTCATCCAAAATGGCAATTCCTGCTGTGGTTTCCCCACTGGGAATTTTCGGAGGCTTATCTGCTGTGTCAGAAGTAACAGAGAGAATAAAACGCTGAAGCTATGATTTATGATTTATTCCTCATGATCGGTTCGTGGCTGAACTGATGAAGCAAATTCAGAGAGTCAAAGAGAAGAAAAAAGATGAATAGCAAAGAAAAGCAAGACTTCTTGCAAGACGAATGTAATAAATGTCACCTCATGCATTTCAAACACCATAAAAACTCTAGTGTGACTTATTACAAAGGTTGGCAACAGCACACCAGACGTGGCTGTAAATGATGTCATTGTGGGTCATGGCTTGCTATATAATTATGATTCATGAATGAAATTGTTTGATTATCCTTTAAAATACTGAGTTGGTGAAGAAAGTAAAGTGCACTATACACATTAATCTAAAATCACATTCACAGTGTACATTTAAAATTGAAATTTCTATTTAACACATGGCTTTGAAATAGAGCAGATGCACATCAATCAAACAGACATAAGAAGCACACGCCTGTCTCTTCTGGAAAAAAGCAAATGTGTCATGTTATCCCAGGTAATGGAGAATATAAAAACAGTTTTGCTTTGAATTTGAGCTATAAGATTAGTATAAGTTCACAAGCGTCATTACAAAAGGCCTTGTATTTGGTTGCATCATCGATAATAATCAAGAAAAACATCTTACATTTCTTCAGACAACAATGATGCAACTAACACCTATGAGTCACAGGAAATACTTTGTAATAATTCCCCCAAGTAACTGACAAACAAATATTGTTATTTTCCTGAGGTTAAAAGGGAGATTAATTCCTACAGCTCATGTTTAAAAGTAATTCCAGAGTTGTATTCCATTTGCAAGGTGTTCATGTGAGTGTGTGTGCTTCTCCTGCTTCTCTACGTAAAGGACTTTGAGTCTGATTGTTGTGGACGAGTTATATGACAACAGTCTTGTAGTGGGCTGTGTATATGTTTGCTGTTACAGCAGAGACGCACAGAATTGTGACTAATTCAGCAGCATTTCATCTAGTCTTTATTATATTTTTTGATATACTGTTCAGTTAAAAAGTTTGGGATTGGTAACAGTTTTTTGTATTCAGGTTCTTACACTCACACAGGCTGCAGTGTGTTTAAAAATACAGTAAATACAGTAATATTGTGAAATATTACAATGGCAAAGCTTAATTTTCAGTAGTCTCTAGTGTTTATATGCTCCTCCATAACATAAATTTAATATATCGATTTGGTGCTCAACAAACAAACAATACAGTTACAGAACGCTAGTGTAACTCTACATCTTCTTCACGAAACTGGATTCTCCCTCTAATTAATCTGTCTATTTAACCCAAGACACTGTTATTGCTAATGATATGCTATGCTAATTGAGCTAGACAAAAATACTCTAGAGAAAGATTTCCAAATGAGGTCTGACTTGACCACACACAAGGTTCTGTTTGACATAATCTGTAATGACAGGTGGCCTGGAGGGGAGAGTGTAAAAACATCAGGGTTAACTTGACTCAACTGCAGACAGGCTGAGGGTTTGGAGTGTGCTGAGAGTCTGTGAGTAACAATAAAATGTATCAGCTCCACTGAGTGGATTTCTCAGGCCCCACATTAAACAAATAGAGGAAGTAAAATGCAAACACTCTCCTCAATCCTGAGAGTATGTGATTAATAGATGAACTCAAAAAATTGAACAGCTGTGTCAAGGAAAACACCAACCTTGAGCATCTTTAAGTTACACCTAGGGCTAGACAATATAGTCAAAAAAGTATCTGGATGTACAAACGTACGTGTTTAGAGATGTGTAGTAGTAAGTACTGATCTTACTTATGAAAGTGAGGATGGATCACAAAACTAATCTAATATAATTTAATGTTAATGGTGAATGCATTCAAAATAATAGCACTGTTGTGCAATTTAAGGTCACTTTATTTTAGGGTCCAATTCTCACTATTAACAAACCATTAACTATGACTTTTGCCTCAATATACTCCTAAATTGCTGTTTATTAATAGTTAGTAAGGTAGTTGTTAAGTTTGGGTATAGGGCAGGATTAAGGCTGTAGAATTTAGTTATGCCATAATTAATATGTGAATAATAAGTACTAAAAACATCTAATATGTTAATAATAGCATGAGTAACTAGTTAATAGTGAGAATTAGTCCCTATACTAAATCCAATTTTATATCACCAAGGAAATCACTGGAAACTGTGAATATCGGAAATACAGTATCTCCAAGCCCCAGTTCCATTGTTTGAAAACTCTGTTTTGGAAACTTGGTTCAATTAAAGTTCATATTTCAAAAAATCAGCATAACACTGATCTTTGTGTGCTGTTCGTACAGTGATTATATTATTATCTTTCACCCTTCCTTTCTCTAGTTCTCATCAGTCACTCTGTACAGAGTGGATCATGTCTCAGACAAACCTGCTCTTTTAACCCACCCACACACACACACACACACACACACACACTCAGAACAACGGAACACAGCTGGCGGATAGACATTCGCCAGCTGCACATACAGTATGGCTCCTGGCGTGTGTGTGTGCTGCAAAGTTTAACAATAGAAGTACACATTGTATTGTATTCTATTGTTATGTTAATTATAATGTAGACTAACTCTAATAGCTGTATTTCATCAGGGGGATCTTTTTTGCACCCCCTCCCACCCAGTCCCACCAACCCCCCCCCCCCCCCCCCCCCCAAAAAAAAACGGCTAGCTCAAAAACAGACCCATGCACACACAGATAAAATACCACAAACTATTTCCACTGTCTGCATGCCTATCCGACCACACAGACATACATGTGCACACAGTTAACCTGGCTAATATCAGTTCATAACAGATTATACACATACTCACAGATTCATGTAATGGACAAATACGTGACACATTGACTTAAGATAAATTGACTTAAGAGAGACTATTGTCCTTTGCTCTGTATATATGTGTGTGTTTGACATTAGCTAACTGCTTGTATTGTTACACCGAAGTGCATTGTGTGTGTGGTGATTGATGGAAGAGGTCAGTCACTGATCAACATCCTGTTCACAACAGGGCATGTGTGTGTGTGTGTGTGTGTGTGACAGCAGCAAAGAAAAGGAGGCTCGACTCATGCGTGCATGTCACACTGGGCTTAAAAAGGTTGCATTGTCTTCTAGTGATCCTTCCATTCTTCAAATGCTTCCGTTGGGCTAGTTATGTTGTTGTCAGTTAGCATGCACATTATTGCACAGACAACGAAATAAACTGGGGAGATATATTTTAAAAGCACAACAGTGGTAGAACAGGAAGATCAAGTAATGATCACTTAATATCCTTCTATTTTATTTACATTATTAATCCCTGTTTAACGTGCATAAACTATAAACTATAACTGTGTCCAACCTGTCTCTCCAACCAAAGGAAAAATGACTGTTTGGATGATAATTTTTTGCAATAGAATTTTGTGCCACTAGTGCCAGAGAAATGAACAATTTCACTGTTAAAATCTCTGACTTGTTGTCATTTATCAGATTCTGCAAGAATGCAAGTTTTGCCTACATTAATATTGCTGTCTCACAAACAATGTTTGCAATGCTGCAATGTTCTAACAATTCTTTGGTTTCATAATGCATGCACGCAGAAACTTCACACTAATGTTCCATTTTACCAGAATCCTTAATTTGCAAGTGCTGTGAACATCACACTTACACGCACAAACAATTAACAAATGCACATACAAAGAACTTGCTTGTTCACTGTCCATAGCCAAATGACTACTGCTAAATATTGCATGAATATTTGCTATAAAAATTGATTTGATTATTATTTGTACCCAAATTATGCAATATATTTAGAAATTTGAAATATATTATATTTATCATTTGGTTTGATTTGATGATTTTGTTATGGTTCATAATTTATTAATCAAAAATAGAAAAGATCCCAAATGTGACAATAGTTGACAAAAACACAAGGTTTTGCATTCAGAGTACATCCATTTTAATTTTAAAGATGTGCAATAGATCAATGAAATAAATGGGACAGAATGGTATTTTGTATATACTGTATTTGCTATGAAACGCACTGGCTATTAATGTAATAACTGCTATTTGTTATTAAATTAACATTTCTAATTAACATACAATAGGCACTAAACCTATGCTAATCTACGCTAAGGCTAAAATCAACTGTGCTTTCTTTGGCTTAGTGCTGGAGTCTTAAAAATCTCAGCGCTTTGGCTTTCAGTGAAGCTCTTTGAAAGTGTCTTCAACAGAGGCAGTTAGCAGCTCCTCCAGAGAGCTGAGATTACAAGACTTCAGACCGAAGCCAGACTAGAGCAGAACTGAGGAAAGCAGTAGACAGACAACAAGACATACACAGTATTTTGATAAATGGACGAGTGGCACTCCTTCCTCAAATCCAATAAGTTAGGAACCCTTTATCAAGACCAAACCAGATAATGTGTTCCTCTGAACTCATATTACTCATGTACTATTTAGATTACCATGAATATTCTTAAAATGGCCATAATAACAATAATTCATATTTTTACTGAAACAATTCAGTTGGGGTGAAAAACTTTGATGAGTTGCTGTCCTCAAAATCATGAAAAGTTAGAAAAACCTAGAAACTATTTAATTTTTTGTCTAATATTTGTCCTAATATCTTTCTTTTAAAGTTGATATTTATATATTTATCACCTGCATGCAAACTTGAAACCTCTCTAAATGACCCCGAAACCCGTTATAGCACATTGTGCAGTGCACGTCCCTGGTTGATAATCATTGCATTATGTTTCTGTTTTGTTGTATTTCCCTATACTGGTCTGTTTAGAGAATATGATAAGAGCGTAGGGCCGTCACTAATCGCACTTGCCCTAAATTCATTCCTGCTCAAGAGGATTACAGAAAAGAGTGGGACCAAAGCTCAACTTAAAGCACTTGAACAGCAAAAAAAAAAAAAAAGAGTTATCTTTACAGTTTATCAGTTAATTTTCTTTTTTTAGATATTAGAAGCATCTGGACTGAATTAACCAAACATTTGTGCATCTTTTGCACAAAAACCTGCACCTTATTTATTAATTACCTACTATTCAGTATAACCACTTCAGCTGAATTTTTCTTTTTTTTTATGAGTGCAAGTATATAAACTACCATCCTCTTGGTTGTACTCACTCAGAACTCAGATGATGTATTAATAAGAATCAGTAAACCCTTACAAAAAAGTACTATGGGAAAACAAGATTAATAATGGTTAGAAGCTAACATAATTGAATATGACTGACATATATACCACAGTATTTATTTACAAGGTACTGCAAGTTAGTTCAAAGAATAGGTACCATCTCAAAAAATATTAATAAAAATTCAAATATGACCTACTTCCATTCAGCTCTGGGTCAGTGAGCAAATTAAAAAATGAATTAAAAATATGATATTCAAAGCAGTTAAGCTGATGCTTAAGCTTTTGACTGTGATATGACTAATGGACTTGTGGTTCTATCACATTATTAATCTAATGGAAATTTCAAGAATTTGTGATGCATGAATCCTTATCATCATTTTCATAATCTCCTCACCACTATGCAATTCTGGACACATATTCAACACATGCAGGGCAAGTGCTGTGCTCCTCTGTGACCTGATTAGGACATTGGTATTAAAGCTGGATCCATAAGACAGTGTGTCATTAGGTCATCAGGTCATTTTTAAAGTGGGTCTTAGTCCACTAAATGCTGGGAGCACCAAATCCAATCTTCAGTCAGCCTTGAACACGTGTCTGTCCGTCTGTCTGTGTATCTATTTACCTGCCAATCTGTTTCCATTTATCTGTTAAATACAGATGGTAGAGTGAAACGACAGATGATTTTCAAAGAGAAAAACGTGATATGATCACACAGCAGATGGAGTGATCCATGCATGTCAATCTACACAGCTTTCTCAGAGTTCAGAGTTCAAACGTCTGTTGCCATGGATTCAGTTTTCCCAAATTTCTAATGTTTCTCCAATGATCAATGTAAACATCTACTGCAGCAGTCACTAAATGTTTAGCGTTATGCTCATGTCATTTAGAATCACAATGTGCATACCTCTACTTCAAACTAAAAATGCATAGTTAACTGATGATGGTAAATACGTAGTCTTCCTTTCAATATCAGTCAAAAGTTTGGCGACTCATTCATTATCTCTACTAGTTTCGAAATGTTAAAAAAATAGTAAATGCATAATTCCTATATTTCCATTGATTACTCCTTTATTACACTGGAATAATGGAAGTATATAAAAAATTTAGTTACAAAAACAATCAACATAACTTATATTTTACATTCCTCAAAGACGTCACCCTTTGTCTAGATAACAGATCTGCACACTCTGTTCCTTCTCTAAACCAACGTCATAAGGTGGATAATGCGATTAGGAGGAGTTCCTATATCAAACCAAGTCACTCTTTTCTCTGTATTTGCACTAGACACTTTTATAAACACTCCCTGCTACAAAGACTCAATAAGACAATGTTTACTTGTGCACTGCACTGCAAATCATCTTGCACTCTGTGCTGCTTCCCATAAAAATATCACTTTTGCACAATATCATGTACAGTATCTATGTAAAGTTCTTGTACAGTCTCTCTCAGATTATGTGTATGTAAAGTCAATTATTTATAGTATATATTATAGTATATATATATATATATATATATATATATATATATATATATATATATATATAGATAGATAGATATATATAATGTATATATATAGTCAGATGGTTAACTGTGAATAGGTTTCTAAAAAAATATATTATTTTACTTTCATTGTTTTATGTTTAATTAGTAATAACTCCATTTTCCTGTAAGTCACTATGTAGCAGAATGACAATAAATCTTGACTCGACTTGAAATAAAAAACCAAGTCACATTTATTTATATTGTACTTTATACAATGCAGATTGTTTCAAAGCAGATTCACATTAATAAAGAGGAAAATAACAGTGTCAAAATTCATCTTCAATTTGTATGTTGTATGCAGGTTGCAGGTTTAGCACTGTTTAACTTGTTTATGTTTAATAACATTTTCAAATGTTATATGTCTTTAGATGAAGAGTTAAGTGTCAAGTGTGTGTAAAATGTTTAACTGTAGTGTATATGTCTAATACGTATAAAATACCAATACATCAGTGTCTAGACATACTATAATATCATAAATTGCATCTTAATATAACATACACCTTTGTTGTCATTAGAGTATGTGATTCTAACACCTGATGTATATAACGTTAAAATTTGAGCTGCATTGCATCTGGCATACTACAGTATGTAGTATGGATAGTATGCAAACTGAAATGCAGTAATAATAAAAAATTACCTTTCTGCAAATTTCTGCCACAAGGCTGCATGGGACAGTCATAATATCACATGCATCTCACCCACAGAGCAGTGAGCATTTTAAAAATTGGTTTCTGAGCCTCATCGTTTGAAATCACTATGGGCCATTTGTGGCGCATAATCTCTCATGAAAGTCTCCAAAGACAAGCTTTCATCCTGCAGCTCTCATAAGTCATCTTCTACCCCCAGTCCCCAGAGCGCTGGATATATTCGACTGAGGATTATCTGTGCGATTTACCACATAAGAGCTGTATATGAAAAGACAAAGGTGATAGAAAGAACGCTATCAAATGCAAATGCAAACATACAGTGAGGTCCAAACAGAAAATAGAAGATGTTCCTACTTTACATATATTATGCATTTGATATGATCCATTTTTTTAATTTATTAAACAAGAAATATATTATCTGTATAATTTTATAATGTATATTAGCAATATTATTAGCAAAATTTGTTGAGAATTCAATGAACTTCACCAGTGTCAAATCGGATTAACATGATCTGAGATGGTCCTAGAAGCATTACGGTAACAATGACTAAAAAGTTTGAGTACTAAAAACTACTGAACATTCAGTTTTTCCATTAACAGCCACTAAACATTTATTTTCAGACACAGTGCATCTAGATGAGAGAAGAGTAATCAAGTGAAAAGAAATGCAAGATGTTTCTCTCAACTTTGTTTCATCAGTTTCATTGAAGGATTGAACACAGGAAACACAAAGAAACCGCCTGTGGTTTTTCAAATCATTTCCTCCATCAGTGTTAAATATTAATCTGCGTGTGTTCTGCCCGCCATCTTGAAATCAATGATGAGAGTATTCCACGCACACAGATAGCAGATGGTTTAGTGATGACTCAGTTTTAAAATCGTAATCCAGATTCATCTTGATTTAAAATTTATCAATCTTCTCTTTTACCCAGAATCCTCTGCTCTGTCTAAGTGTCTTTCGCTCTCTCTCTGCCTCCCTCTGCTTTCACTCTTTGGACGACGAAAGCCACTTGGCTAAAACTGAATTCTCATTTCCGGATTCTTGGCACAAGTGTGGGATTATATAAAACTCTCTCTCTTCCATCATCACCCCTCCTCCCTGCTCCAGCCTTGTCTAATCATTTACCCATTAATCAATGATCAGATGACCTCTGATGTTTCTTTATTGAATTAGACAGATGTTGTGTAGGTTTACTAACTTCACTAAATTGACAGAGGCTCGTTGGACCATGTCCCACAAATACCAAAATCTCATAAATACAAAAAGGTACAGAGCAAGGGAGCAGTGTAAAATGGTAAGACTGATGTGAGACAAGTGAACTCAAAGGAAAAGAGAAGATATTATCTCTGTGGCGTATCCATTCCCAGAGTGCAATGCTGGATTAAACTAATGAAACACTCTTGATAATCACCGCTGCAAAAACTACAGAATAAACTCACAGCACCTGTTATTAAGAATAGTTCCTGTAAATCCCTCCTTTCCTTCCTTATCGCTCTTTCTAATATATAATTTATAAATTATTAATTAGCATTGCTTTTAGCCAGTGAATGACAGTTATTGTATTCTCATCTCAAAAGACGATTCTCATTGTCTTTTGTCTCTCTCTCTCTCTCTCTCACACACACACACACACACACACACACACACACACACACACACACACAATGTTAAAGAGAGAAAAAAAACTGACATTAATTAAATTACTCAGAATACACTTTTATCTTGTCATCAAATTTCATTCACTACAACAGATTTCACACCAGCACCTCACTAAATGTACATCTCATTTGTTTCATCTACTACATCAAGATTAAATGAGAAAAAATAGACTTTCGCTTAAAGTCTCCTGCTTCTACTGAGAAAAAGTAAATATGACAATATTATTGAGTTTCAGAAGAGAACTCAACATTGTCTCTAACTGTGCTCAGATTTGCAAGATCAAAGTCTGTGATCAAAATTGACTTCAATATCATTGTCACTATTGACTATTTCTTTTTAAATTCCATCAAAATCATATCTGAGTTACCCGTCATATTCATTTTAAAACATTCTTACACTTTAGCATTTGTCTATTTTTATTTATTTTAAGAAATGTTAGGACTGTTGACACCAAGGACGATAATTCTAACGAAAATACTAAAACCTTTTAAAAATAATTCTAATTCTGTGAGAACAGTGAAGTCCAGCAGCAGAGTTATTTTTAAAAGACAACAGTGGAATGCACAATGGAAACAAAGAACGAAAAGCACAAGAGGAATATACACAGGCAAATGGTAATCTCAGAGAGTCTGAATCTAAACAGCAAAAGGAACATAAATGAACGCTAAACATTACTGAGACCAGACAATGACTATGGGTGAGTGAGGTTTATGTGCAGTCTATGATTGTGCAATAACAGAGATCAAACGCAGGTGATTCGTCTGTGGAATGTAAGCATAGAGATAACAATGATGGTGAAGACGGGTTCTAATATAGTTATTGTTATAGTTATGTTCCAGGTGTGAATGTGAATAAACACTGAAGAAAAAGCTGATAAATGAAGCAACCATTAATTTTTAAAAAGCAACCTCTGAGTAACTTTGATTTGACATCCAAAGAACTACGACCTGAAATTGTGTGCAGCTCTGGAAAGTCTGTTGTAAATGAGTACAAATGGAGATGACTTCCAAACATTAATATGGTGAAGACCGGAGACTCAACACACACAGGAGAGCGACCGATGATCATTAGCGTACCTAAAGGCAATTCTTGGATGACTGGGTTTTCAGTAATATCCCAGTGATTTATGAGGCTGTTATATAAAGAATTTTTCCACAATGATGATGAAATCCAAATTTTCCACCTGTGGCAAGTTAATATAAGCTGGCAGATGACTGGAGACCTTGAAATGGGACATAACAAAGTCATGCTTCACTGATAACCCAGAAGAATGAGCAAGTCAGACATAACAGACACACACACATCAACTTACTCTACCTGTTTTTCTCCATTAAAAAAAATTGCCTTACACATGCACTACTGTTCAAAAGTTTGGTGTCAGTAAGATTTATTTTTAATGTTTTTAAATTAAGTCTCTTTTGCTTGCCATGGCTGCATTTATTTGATAAAAATACAGTAAAGACAACAATATTGTGAAATATTATTACAGTTTAAAAGAACTGCTTTCCAGTTTAAAAGATTTTAAAATCTAATTTATTCCTGGGTTGGCAAAGCTGAATTTTCAGCAGCCATTGTTCCAGACTGTATTGTGCATCAGTCTTCGGAAATCATTCTAACATGCTGAATTGTTGCTCTGAAAACATTTCTTGTTTATATCAATCTCAAAAATAGTTGGGTTGCTTTTGTGGAAACTGTAATATTATTGTTTTACTGTATTCTTTGATGAAAGGAATGAAGACCTGTATTCAATCTTTTGTTAAATACATGTTTTTACAGTTACTTCTGGTCAATTTAATGGATAAAATACAAGTTTTAATTTCTTTAAAAAAATGATCTAACGCACCCTGAACAGTAGTGCACATATATAAACCTCTAACATAAACCACTGTACAGACTGCTAAACACACTCCCCACACACAGGCAGACACAAGACGCCTTATGATTCAAATAAAATCAAAAGTCACATCTGTGACTCATTCTGGTCCACCTTTGTGTGTGGTGTAAAACATCTTTAAAGCATATGCCATGTCCTCCATAAATTCTGGGTTCAGGATGGCCACAAAGCTGCCAGTCAGATTCCCTCAGACAGACAACAACAGGCCTGATGGACAAAACTACTGCACATGTCTGAATCTATTTGTAGTAACCATTTTAAAACAAGAGTCAGGTGTTGATGTTTGACGGAAAGAGAAAAACTCTCCAAGAGCACTTAGATGCAATTTTGCCATGAGACATAATGACAGACGCATTTCTGTAGGGTGCAGATTCATCAATACACACTCCCTTTCATTACACACACACATTTACATCACTTCCCAAAACCTAGAAAAGTTACTCATTGTTCTTCATTTCATAAAAAATGACTGAGGGGAACAGAGCCCCTCTGTCCATTATAGTGTGTGTGTGTTTGAACCATGGGAAGAGAAACAGCCTGTCCATTAAGTACAATTTTCCAGGGATTTCACAGATCTTCTGTTCAATGAGATCGTATGGAGCTACATATCATCCAGATCAAACTAATAGACATATACGTGCGTGTGTGTTCAACAAAGCACACTTTAATTCGTCCCACGTCATAAAACACCACCCAGCTATATTAAACCTCGTATAAGGGATGCTGTGTCCCCATTCACCCCCACATCCATACACATTCATTTGAACGCAGACCAGAGCAGCAGCCTGTTTCACGTCTGCAGAGAATTGAAGCCTCG
The DNA here is from genome assembly GCF_963082965.1 of Carassius carassius. Lineage (NCBI taxonomy): Eukaryota > Metazoa > Chordata > Actinopteri > Cypriniformes > Cyprinidae > Carassius > Carassius carassius. Next base: position 30,544,616 of record NC_081757.1, on the reverse strand, counting down.
GGCCAAGGAAGGTTTAATCTACTGCATCTGCTATATTTGTCTTTGCCTAAAAATGTGGGGTGAAGTCTAGCTTAGTCAAGGTTATGTGTTTGTGTATATGTGCCTCTTTAAAGCTACTGTATGAAGCTTTACGCAAGTGGAGTTTGCATGTAAAATGTGTTGTCAAATTGCGAGGGGGTTCTGGATGGTTGCTAGGGCATTTCTAAAATGTTCTTGGTCGTCGATAGTTGGACATGTAAAAAAAATAAAAAATAAAGCACCCGCTGTCATGTCTATATTTTTTTATATAATATTATATTACAAAAAGTAACTTGGATATTTTTTCTTCCATTTTATATAAAACTAGAACATTAAGTTGGCTCTAAATAGCCTAGCCAGAAAGTTTGAAGTAGCTTTAAAAGCTTTCAGTCTTAAAGTTTTCAGTTTGAAGGTTAAAATAGTTTAAAAGATTAAAGTTTGAATGTTTTCAAGGCAATACAGTCTATCAGAAGAATAGATTTAAAACATATTGCTAGGGTACCTGGAGTGGTTGCTATGCTGTTTCTAGCATGGCTAGTATGTTGCTGACATGTTTTTAGCATGATTAGCATGTTACTAACATGTTGCTAGCATGATTAGCATGTAACTAGCATGTTTCTAACATGGTTAACACGTTGTTAGCATGATTAGCAAGTTACTAGCATGTTTTAGCATGATTAGCGTGTCACTAGCATGTTGTTAGCATAATAAGCAAGTTTCTAACATGTTGCTAGCATGGTTCTAGCATGATTAACATGTTACTAACATTGTGTTAGGTTACTAGCATAGTGATACCACAGCTTTTGCATAGCAGTCATGGAAGCTGTGACACTGAAATAAATAAATCAGGAACAAAATCTTTATTGAGTTAAATTTTACTTAATTTGTTTTTAAAACATCTGTCACCAAAAGGCCAGGATCTTCCATAGCTGCAAATGTGCCCATATAATGATTCCCATCATTTATGACGTCATACAGGGCCAAACTCGAAAAACTTTACGAAAATGATATGAACCCTAAAGGACTGTATTTGGCTCATTGAAATGCCATATTTAGCATGAGAATCCAACTCTTTAATAGTGTAAATAAGTTAGAATGCATGAAATAGCATTAGACCTCCCTTTTTAGATTACTAAACACAGTAAAGAAACTAAACTGCTCTGTTTACTGTTCTAAATTTAAATGTTCACTTCTCGTCTTTCTTCTTCTGTTCCTTTTTGACTTTTTTTGTGAGCATTCTGTGTGTCTGGTCTGCTTGCTATTTGACTATCACCTATTTTCTTCTTTTGTTCTAACACGCAACCTCATCTATTCTGTGCTTTTTTACCATTGGCTTCCCCTGACCTCCTCATTCCCTTTTTCTGCCACGTCTCCCTCTTCTGGGTTCACACAGATCTGACTAGCTCTATTATCCCTATCCTATCCCATGCCAGCGGGAAGCCTCTCCTGGGAATCTCATCCCTGTCCCTCATTAGAGTTTCACACTCGGACACAAAAAGCTCAGGGACATTAGTGAAGCTGTGCAGGACTTTGCTGTGGGCTGCAAACAAAATGCTGATGAAAAACTGTGAGGAAAAAACTTTTGTCTTCTAGCTCCACAGGAGGTCGAAATCAAGCCAGTACTGCAGGAGAACAGCTTGGTGGAGAGAAGTCAAGTGTACATGAGAAATGGAGAGAGCTGGAGCTAGTGACTTTCAGAAGAAGAATAAAAAAATGGAACTGGGAATTATTAGTTAGTCTCAGTATCAGATATGTCCACAAACTGCCTATAGTCCGCCCATTGACCATTTGATGGATATTGCACTCAAAACTGGACTGCAAATGTGAAAATCACAAGCTCCAATTAGACTGTGACCCCTAGACTCCTAGAAGTCAATGTGAACTAGTTTTTATCAAATGGTTTTTAAATGTATACACTATCTTTTAAAAGTTTGAGATAAGTTTTTTTATATTATGTTTCTGAAAGAACTCACAAAGGCTGCCATTATTTTATCAAAAACACAGTAACAGACATACAAACAACAAATGTATTCAACAAATGTGTCCAAACAGTATTTCACACTTGTCTCGTGCACACACACAAAATAGATTTCCTGGTATCTCTCAGCTCAATGAAAGCTCAAGGAAGTTAATCAAGCATTTAGAAAGGCAAAGAACACTCTGTAGTAGAGTAAATAAAAATAATAATAATAAAAAAATAAATAATAATAATTTCCTCCACAGCAGCCATTAGTCTTTAGTGTCTCGTGATTCTTCAGAAATCTTTCTACAGTGCTGCTTTGCTGCATTTAAGAAATTTAAGAATTTCTCATTATAATGTTTTTATGTTGAAAACAGCTGATATTTTTGTAGAAACCATGTGTGTATGTGTTTATGTACACCTGTACCGCTTTATCATCCATTGTGGGGACCAAATGTGCACACAAGGGTAGTAAGACTTGTTATTTTTGACACTGTGGTCCACACAAGAGAAAAAATATTAAAAACACTGAAAGATGTTTATTTTAAAATGTAATGTAATTTGTAATAAAGGCTTGAGCCTTTAATATGCCGACTAATTATGAGAGAGACAGAGAGAGAAGCTTCTGTGCGCATTTGATTTACATGTGCATGAATATGAGTTTATTTGTGTGTGTCATAATTTTGTTGCGAAAACATGGAAAAAGTTTGTCGTTTTTTTCCTATTGTTAGATATTTATTTTCTTGGTTATTTTGGGGGGTTTGGTTCTTTTGCTGTTAAAATAAAAAGTACATGTGAGCATAGGCATGTATCTATGCTCACATGTACTTTTTATTTTAACAAATATGTCCATGTATCTAAATATGTCCCCCATGCATACTTAAGTATTTAAAGCAAATTATACTCTAAGAAGCAAGGTCCAAAACAGCATTTCACACTTGTTAGATTTGGTTCTTTTGCTTTTAAAATAAAAAGTACATGTGAGCATAGGCATGTATCTATGCTCACATGTACTTTTTATTTTAACAAATATGTCCATGTATCTAAATATGTCCCCCATGCATACTTAAGTATTTAAAGCAAATTATACTCTAAGAAGCAAGGTCCAAAACAGCATTTCACACTTGTTAGATTTGGTTCTTTTGCTTTTAAAATAAAAAGTACATGTGAGCATAGGCATGTATCTATGCTCACATGTACTTTTTATTTTAACAAATATGTCCATGTATCTAAATATGTCCCCCATGCATACTTAAATATTTAAAGCAAATTATACTCTAAGCAAGGTCCAAAACAGCATTTCACACTTGTCTCGTGCACACACACAAAATAGATTTGGTTCTTTTGCTTTTAAAATAAAAAGTACATGTGCGCATATAGGCACGCGCCTACTGTAGAATGCCTATGCATAAATTCAGCCCTGTGTGTGCTAATATACTTCTCCTCAGTGTGGTTTTCACAAACTTCTCTTTCTATTGCCAGTACAAATCATAAGCTGAAAAAGACCTGACATTCATATGTTCATTTTCTTTAGCTTTAGACTCTCTGAATAATCACCAGCACAAACGATGTTAAAATTCCCAAAATATTTTTTTTACCTCTTTGAATAAAGTTATTGTTAGACTGACTGCTTTTGACCTTAAAAGGAGATTTTGAAGAGGCAACATAAACACAACAGTATTTTATCTCTGTTCTCAGAAATAGTTCATTTATCTATATTATTTCTTGGCTGCTTTCAGTAAAAAGCAGAGAAAGGCAGACAATATTCTGCATATCACTACTGATGGAGCAGTTGCCACAGAGGGACAAACTAAACAAACAAATAAAAATGTGTGGAAAAAATGAATGCAATGGAGAGTCATTCTTTAACACAGCAGGAGACGGTTTATGATGAAATGCAAATAAGCCATCTGCAGGTGTAGAACAAGCTTTTTTCTGGTTGAGCAGATTCAGTCGACAGGAGACTGAAAACATGACCTGGGTCACAGTGAGAGGGAATGTCAGTACAATTACAACTAAAATACATGAAAGTTTTTCACAGAGAGCATAGTGATAAACGTGGAACATAGAAAATTAAACCTTCCGTGCTATTGCTATTGATGATCCAGCATAGAGTAGCAGTGATAAAGTGTATGAGAGACAAAGTGACAGTAAAAGCAGCTTATTTTGCAATATCAGGCTCAAAAGTTTACATAACTCAATAAATATTTATTAAAAATCTAAAGCAGGGTAAAATGATCTACAACAGAATGGAAGGGGTAGAATAACATTCTAGGTAGAATACTATTTTTACATGGTGAACAATACCGAAATCAGTATTCAAGTCAAAGAGAAACAGAAATAGAATTTAGAAGAAGAACTGAGAGAAGTAAAGGAAGAAAGATGAGAGGTGGTGGAAAGGAGAACTCACCATGAGAAAAACTCTGAGATAAATGAGTTTTTAATGTTTTTCTCATGCACTCCTCAACATACAGAAAGAGAGTTGAAACAGAAAAGCTCATAAGATGCTGTCGAACAGCTACCTTAAAGAGAAAGAAAACCTTTCACTTACAGTCACATCCTTCAGCAAACAGGACAGAAAGTTCATCATAAAAGTTGTTTAAATGACTTGCACTTGTTTCAAGTAGCTTTGTGTAAAGAATGTAAGCTGTTATTTAATGATAATATTTCTTTCCAGTGAGCTGTTGAAGTCAGCTTTTCTAAATGCATGTTCTTGATTGTGAATGCTGATTTTTTTAAACATTATAATTCACCTTCTCCGATCATTTAGTCCACTTAAACCACCACTGTCTTACTATTGACTCAAGATCTGCTTCTACCAAATCAGCAACTCATTGGAATACATTTTTTTTCTTTTATACAGTTACACTTAATATAAAATTTTGTCCAGTAGGATCTTGACAGTTAAAGTCACTGTAAACTCATTAACTCAAAAAAGAGTGGTAAAAATGTACATAGAAAAAAGTAAAACATTTCCATTTCTGTGGTCCATGGAGAAAATAGCCTACAGGTTTGGAACAACATGAGGGTAAGTAAATAATAATAGAAAGGTACAGTAGAAGCTATTTTGACAGTAACCCTGCCACTTTGCCTCTAAACTATGAACTGTTTGAGGCTTTAGTTTCATCATCTGATGCTGATCATGAGTTGTTTATAAGCCGCTTCATGAAAAGGAGGATTCATATCATATGATGCTAAATATCAGGTGCCGTTTTTTTTTTTTTTCCTCCAGGAGGTTAGAACACAAAAGTCTTTGTTTGAGGGAACACAGGTGGGCGTCTCAGACATAAGATCGACCTTGTCATCAGATACCGGCCTACAGTTTTATTACTCAGTGTCCTTAATTGTTAAGAGCAGTAGATGTTTATGTCAAAGATTTGGGAACAGTGCATATTTCCTGAGTACTGTGTAATGACACACAGAAGTCTCACGTGAGCTACAGTACCTTCCTGTCTACTGCCTACTTAGACAGTTTCCTTCTAAGGAAACATCCTAATCATCACGGAACCTGTCTTAATAGGAAGCCTGTTTCTGGTACATGTCAAACAAATAGATTGATGGTAGAACTGAGCAAATCTTCACTTTATCATATTGATAAGCTAACAACGCAATACTAGAATAGTCATAAAAACACAAACAGCATCCAATTATTGAATAGTTTTCTGTTTTTATTTATAGAAATTCCAGCACTGAATGAAATATAATTATAATAATGCACAATGCATTTTGGGATTGCAGTCTCCACAAATTATATATATGACACAGCCTTAAATTTTGCCAAAAAGGAATATGATTAGTAGCCTATGCCTTAAAATGTAGTCTGAATATACACCATAGTAGGTTTTAGAACAGAATTAGAGCACAAGAGTTAAATGTTCATGAATCAGATAATTTAAGATTACAATATCTTCCTTAACAAATAGACCAAGCTAAGAACAAACATAAATGCACCTAACCGTTGCAGGTTAATTATTCATATACATTTGCAGTCCAAGTAATGCATGCTCCAACAATAAAAAGCAGCACACAAAATCCATGTTTGTCTTCTTAGATCAATAGCTCCTGGATATGTTCATTGACAGTCAACAAAACCTCTTTCATGGTGTCCTGTCCATTACACTCAGTCATAGACTTTGAGGCTGTGAATATGTCAGATGCCTGCATGTCATAAAAGCATCTTCAATGAATAATTCCCGCTTCTCCAGTCTCATCAAAGAGATTTAGAGCAGGGAAGATAATGATCACAGTTGGGGAGGGTAAGAGAGTGGGTGAAATTGAGAGTTTGACAAGACTTCCCTCAAAAATAGTCAAACATGCTAGAGCTGACTCATCTCAGTTTTTCCGAACTGATTAATTCTTTCGGTTAAAATGTGTGAAATGGTATCTTTACGGTGACAGGGCCTTCTAAGCCTTCAAAGTATAACACAGGCTCAAGTGCATTTCTGCCCAGCGGTTCTCTTACACTGCAACCATTTATCACAGCCATGCCTATTTCAGCTTCGTGATCTTTGGCACTGCAAATTTCCATTTGTGTTTATCCACGCAGAAAATCCAGTAACTGAACTTATTTATTATTTTTAAAGCATCTGAACCCAAACATAACAAAAGTTTCTGCAAAGAAAAAAGTTGGATCAGTTTGTTCAAATGCATGAGTGATTTCCAGTTTGTTGCAATGCATTTCTAAGCCTGGATATACTTTTTGGATAAAGAGATATCTATTTTCCAAGTTACACGCTGTCTAGCGAACAACTGAGCTTACAAGCCATTAAAAGTGCACTGCATTAATAGAGAGTTTGGATGGATGCTTTGAGCAAAAGTAAAAAAAAAAAAAAAGCTGCACATGGACAGTGTGCATGGACATCAGCAGAATGTGCTAATGATGAAAATGACATCACATGGACAATGGAAGTATACTTCTTTTTTGTTAGCCCAAGATGAAAGGTTTGTCCTACTTTTGCATACCTTTATGAAAATGTTCCATTTGAACATACACTCTATCACAGAATGTAGTGTAACATAATTTGTGGAAGCAAATGGTGCTAGATTAGGGAAGTCGTGGCCTAATGGTTAGAGAGTCGGACTCCCAATCGAAAGGTTGTGAGTTCGAGTCCCGGGCCGGCAGGAATTGTAGGTGGGGGGAGTGCATGTACAGTTCTCTCACCACCCTCAATACCATGACTTAGGTGCCCTTGAGCAAGGCATCGAACCCCCAACTGCTCCCCGGGCGCCGCAGCATAAATGGCTGCCCACTGCTCCGGGTGTGTGTTCACAGTGTGTGTGTGTGTTCACTGCTCTGTGTGTGTGCACTTTGGATGGGTTAAATGCAGAGCACAAATTCTGAGTATGGGTCACCATACTTGGCCGAATGTCACTTCACTTCACTTCACTTATTAATAAAGTACATGCTGAAACTTCATAGCTCTATGAGAAAAATCACTATTGATGTTTGCCTTATAAACCTAATTATTGTTAGTGTATTACAATTAAACTCAAGGAGAACAAACTTTCCCTAGATGTTTGACCCATATTTAAATAAGATGATGGTCAAACTGACATATGTTTTTTAGATCTATCAGTACCACATCACATACACATACACAAAAACAAACACCTATACACTGACTTAAAAACTCCTTCTTGTGCACACACACACACACATGAAAACCATATGCAAAATTCCATTTACAATGACTAATTCATGCAAATGAAAGAGAGAAAGAGAAACTATAAGAAGCCATAAACATTTCTGATACTTGAAGTGTTCTTCACAGTTCTGAGAAAGGGCGGACTTTTATATAATGTGAATGTGTGTGTGAATGCTTTGTGGTACATCCTTTGTTGTTCTTTTGTTTGTCAGGTATTATTATATGAAGAGGTTTGTAGAGAGAAGCGCAAAGGTAAAAGTGTCAGCCCTGAACTGTGTGTCTAAAGATACATTTCTCACAGGCATGTTTGATAGGAAGCTTTTCTCCTTCCTGTTATTTTGTGGATTACCTCTCACCTTTACACATACCAGACCTCAGGCACTGATGGTTCATACACACACAAATAAAATGCATGCTAATTCCACTCAGAGGATTTACCTGTGAAAGCTTGTGGGTTTAGTCTGCGAGTACTCTCATTAAAAACACTCAAAGGCCATTCGCTCTTCTCTTTCAAACCATCCCGCTCATTCATTCCCTCTGTTCTCATCAACACATTCACAAGCACGAAACGGATGTTTTAGATCTGGTTCTTCAGAGCAGCAGGCATCTAAGGCCGTGCTGTGGGAGGGAAAATCCAGGGCTGAGGCACTGTGTGCTGGGACAAACCTGCCCTGTCACGCACCGCCCCCTACCCCCAGATGATGAGAGAGAGATTTGACTGATGGTACTGCTGCCACAGTTCAAAGAGCCTTACACACCTACAGACCTCGAGAAGAGAAGAGAAGAGAAGAGAAGAGAAGAGAAGAGAAGAGAAGAGAAGAGAAGAATTCGCTATTGAAAATATGCTTATTAAAGAGGAGACGGAGAGAGCTGCTTATTAAAAGTCTTCAAAAACAATATTCAGCTCAGGCTCAAAATAGCATTAATCCCAGCCTTTGATGGGGTTCTTGAAATGGGTAATTCAGCATACATAGACTCCAAACATCTTATTAATGGCCTTTAATATGCAGAGCCATTATAAAATGATTTTACTGCATGGCCATAATGAAATAAGAGCTGCTTTGATTCTAATTCATTTGCCTTTCATTGGTCAAAACAACAGAGAACACAGTTTTTATAGAGTCTGACTAGACGAGAGTGCATGTTCACTTTCTAAAATGAAGGGGAAACTTGATGAAGAGGATTATAGTGTTTTCTGTCTTTAATGGCAGTTTTTATGAACTAATTTACAATTTGGGATGAAAGAGCAACATAGAATAACTTTGGAAGGCGAGAAACTGATATTTTACAATGACATCATGTATCAGAAGCTGCATAGAGTTTATGTGTTTGCGGAGAAGGTGCTGGAAATCACATTAAATGAGAGATTTGATATATCAGCTACAGTTTGTCAATTATCATATAATAAAACGTTATTGTCACTGGTCCTTTCCCATATTTTTATATTTAGGTCACCTTTGTTGTCGTCATTTTAATTATCTGCAATTTATATATGCAATCACTACTGACTATTTAACATTAAAATAAAAGCTAGAAAGCCCCAGCACAAAGCTACAGCAATTATGCATTGAGAAATTTCTACACTTTTTAAAGGCTGTGGGAAGAGTCTGTAGAAGAGAGGAAAAGATAAATAATTGAAAAAGAGAGATGGTTTATTTCTAAATGGATGAACTCTCAGGTTCACAGGAGGTCGAGGATGTAGGTGATGATGATGGTTTAAATGAAAAGGACAGATGAATCTCTACATGATTTTGCTTTTGAGTTATTCTGAGATCAGAGAGGACGTGGGGAACATTTAAAATTTTAACATAATGGCCCTCATATGAAAGATGAAAGCACAGTGACTGTTAAGAGGAGCAGATTTAAAAAGTGCTTTCTCTGTGGAAACAAGCAGATCCAGCCAAAGTGTTTTATGCATAAAGTTCAGGCCAGTGGAAAGGTTTAACTTTATCACACTGCCTAACCAGATACTTTATCAGCTAGTGAAAGTAGCATGCTCTACTTGAACAAAAGCAGTGCTTAAAAAAACTTCCTGGCCTGCAGCCATGATGGCACAGACCAAAACATCAAAGCTGGAGATAGCAAACAAGACCGTAAAATACATTTACTAAACAATAATAAAATATATTAACCACATTACAGCAGCAATGGAAAACTCGATATGTACACTGGAGTTTGTACTGGAAATTCATCTGTATTATACCATGTGCACATTTTTTATCATTATGAGATTTTTGTTTTGTTTTGCTTGCTAGATTGTATGATATTAGGCCAGTGAGTTCTAGAGGGAAAATTTCACTCTACATTTGCTTTTATGGATGGCTTAAACAATGAGAGATAGAGAGATGAACCAAGCCTAAATTTGTCTCACTCAAACGTTCATTGTAAACAGTGAAGCTTTAGAGGATTTACAGCTGTGTGTTTCTGGAATCCTTCCCACCAATCAATAAAGCTTTCCTTCCACTTAAGACCCTTGCTCACATGACTCACTATCGTAGAGCATCCATCTAAAACGACACGAGAATTGCAGAAGAGATAGACAAACTGAGAGAGAACACAACTGTGAGAGACTGTGTCAAGAGCTTATTCAAAATATTGATTTATTAAATATTAGCATTTCTAATCACAATTAATTCTTTCTTTTTTTTTTGGGGGGGGGGGGGGGTTTGAAGGGGTTGAGAAAGAAAATTATTCTTTTTTATAAACATTTTAAATGCAGTGAACATATATCATTAAACTTACACTTTGCCAGCTGACACCATAACAGCTAATGTCAAGGACATGAATGATAATCAATGAGATTTCTAAATAACAAAACAGAAATACTAAAATTAATTAAAATAAATGGCAAAAGTTAGCATCTCTAGTAATGAACACAAAACAAATTTCATAACTGTAGAGCATGTAAGCACCATTTCACAAAAAAAGGCTCAGAATATAGACCTGAATCTGAAACTATATGTAAACATGGTAAAATATGATCTCCACTATTTAGGCAAAGCAACAGCATGATTCCAGAAATCTGTAAGGTCATGTACAGTACATACAGTTTGTGTTTGTCACTCTTTTTGCGGCGCTCCTCAGCAGTGCAGTGGATATATATTTTGGAGTTATAATTACAGTGGCCATAACCAACAGTGAACATTATGATATTCTCAATGGGCAAAGAGCCAATAAAGCCAATAGGTCTAAACTTACAGAGTAGGAAACGTGAGCTGGCCTGCGGGCGATGGCATGACTGTATGAACTTCAATGGCCCTCCCCCTCCTCCACAAATACAAGACATTTCCCTCACAATCCATTACAATACACACAGCCAACGCACATTCATACATGCATGCAATGATGTTTTTCAGCCCATCCTGTTATCAATCATATGTGACATAAGCCATTATCTTACCACACCATAACTTAAATTCATAGAGAGAGACACATATAGCAAGAAATGCTGACGAAGATCAACACAAACCACTCTTAGTAGATGTGAAGCACTGACTGAACACACACACACACCCTATGGCCTTCCCTAGGTCGACTACATCACTGCTTTTATGTTGTCTGGTCATTACACCTTCCATTTGCTCAGAGCAAAATGCAAAAAGTACAAAAAGCGCTTCCTGTCTGTAGACCACAATTACCAATGAAAGCACTTCATATTCCATCAACTAAAAAGCTCTTAATACACAACAATCCCTATATGTGCTAGAACATCCGTTTGTACCACTGCTCACACAGAACTCACTTTCAGTACAAGCAGCTTTCTGTTGGTCAACACAGTAAAATGACTAACTTAAACCTGTCGCAAAATCTGTCAGGGAATCATTTTCGCTCTCCCACAAAATTTCAAATTGTTTGGATTTCCTTTGAAATCTATTAAATTTGCCAAACAACATTGCAGCAATAGTGAAATAATACAATTATTAAAGGGAAAATGTCATTTTTTGTTCTAACTAGGCTTAATATTAGGGCTGCAGGTTAAATCAATGCAATATTTAATGCGCATCTTGTCAGTAATGCCAGCTGTAATTAGCTGTAAATCTCCATCCATTGCGCTTTTCACATGGAGCAGCATTTACTACACGGAGCCGTTGTTCACTGACAAGCTGCGCAAAACATGCACAAAATATGATTGTGGTTTTACGTAGCATGTCAGCGAACAACGGCTCAGTATAGTAAATGCTGCTCCATGTGAAAGTGCAATGGATGGAGATTTACTGCTGATTACTGAACCGGCTTGACAAGATGCGCATTAAATATCGCAGGCCTACTTTATATTGTATATTAATACAGTATTTCATACTAGTAAGTCATTCGTAGAATAATTTTCATTTAATGTGCAAACACTGTGACCAAGTGGCACAAACAGTTGCCAAAAAACACTCTATTTGTTTAATCACCCAGCCTGACAAAGTAACACTGGCTCATGATTAGCATGAGTTTGGGATGTTTGACCAACCAGTGGAAGATGAACAGAATGCTTGGTAAATTACTAAACTAAATCACTTTTCCATTTCATTTGGTGACATACATACACACATTTAAGATCTTCTCTACAACACGTTTCCATATTAGCATCAATGTCACTGGCTAAATGTAAAACCTCTCTCATGTTCTTGTGTTCTAGTGTGCAGTGGAAAACAAGAGCAAAAGGTTAGAAGGCATTTCCCTCAATGGGATCAGCATACTATAGGTGGTGGTTAGGAAGCCGGAGGCGGGGTTTCTTCCTTCCTTGCTGTCAGCACAATAACAACTACACTGATGGAGCACTGCTGGGAAACTGCCGCACACAAATGACAACTGAAGACTAACAGGAAAGTTTGGGAGCGATGTGGAGTGACCTGTGGCCTGTGTTTGACTGTGTGTCTATAAGCAACACTACATGTGCAGAAAAATGCAGAAACACTTTCTGAAACACAAGTACTGGCAATTCTGTGTAGGTGAATCACTTTTTTAGCCTTCAGAAATAGCTTGATAATTCATCAAGAAAACAAAAGAAAATATGTTTACCATATTTGATGTGCTCTGTATATGCATTGATCAATGTTTATATGTAAATAAAAGCCTAAATTATTACTTTCATCTTATAAAGTGGCTGTCCCATAAGAAGATTTGGATTAAACCATTTGATTCATATGAATTACTGCGATCTGTGTCACTTTTAACTATGGGTCACCATGCTAGATTTCATGTAATGAAGAAATAACATTTTGACATGTATTAACTGATATATCAAACATTTTTATATGCCTGTATTCACAAAACATTACCTTACCACTAAGAGCAGTAAAATATTTTAGCTCTTGTAACCTATTGAAAAAGCTGCTGAGACCAATTTTACTAAGGAATAGATAGAAGTCTTAAGCTAAGAGTAAGTGCAGGGTTGACCTCGTTGCTATGGATGATGTCAGCGTGCTTACTAACTATGCACCCAGTGATTGGCTGTTAGTCTCTGTCAGAGATGTATTCATATATTGTAGAGCGCAATATTATGTTGACATATTCAAATAAAGGTTTAAAAATAAATGTTAACTGCCACATTCAAATAAAGATAAAATGGGATACGAATCACTAATTAATCAAGTATATGTTCAGCTAATTGTCAGCCTCTTTATATGTATGCTTCTCGTAATTAGTGAATCAGCAAATAAGCAGCCTTTTAATTAACACAGTAGAATAATCATGGCTGATAGTAATACAGTACATGCAAATGTGAAAAAATAAAAAATAAATAAAAAACTAGACACAAGAACAGCTGTTATTTCTCACCCAACTGGTTAATTAAAACAAGCATATAATCAAAGGAAATCTGGAGTTGGATTAACCTCCAAAAACAAAAACGATACCTTTTAAAAAGCTCATTATCAAATATCAAATATTTCTAAAGTGTTATGTTCCAAGGCAGATTGTTCGTGGCTTGGTCTTAGTGACTTAAAAATCCTCTTCTTTACTCCTTAACCTTTCACAGATCACAGATCTACTTTTAGTGCTAAACACTTTGTGAAATACTCTAAATCGGTGTGTTACGAGCTGCTTTTAGTTTTAAGATGTTTTGTGAATATGGCCCCAGGCGCACTTGCCCAGCAAACACAAGTGCACAAACACCTGATCTTCTTTTCCTGGTGTCATGTTTATAATAAAACTAGTCAAACAGGTTCAGTTAATCATCTGCAGGCTTTTCATGCTTTATTATGAAAACAAGAAACACCCCCCATGAGCAGCAGATGACTTTCATTCCCTAAGTCTTACACATCAGAGCTGACAGACCTGTTTTCCTTAAATGTAACTTAAATATTCAACTACACGCGTCTTAGTGGGTGGATGAATACAGCACGGAAGTTCTATACTGTCCCTGCATTTTGTGCTAGGATGATGATGATGACATTGTGTTCTAAAGGCAGATGCAGAAATAAAACCATCTGCCTTTGAGTGTGTGTGTGTGTGTGTGTTCGTGTGTTTGTTATATAACAAAGCATTACAAGTGGACCATGAATAAGCATCCTTCAATGTGGACAAGGGACGGAAACAAGAAGATAAAGAGCAATGAGAATTAAAAAAAGAACACTAGACAGAGACTCTATAAATGTTGGGAATAAAAGGTACATCCAGAATCATTGATCAGTAATCTCATGATATTTATCTGAGGCAAACACAATTTTGTGGCACCTGCTGATTAAGATAAACAATGTTTTGTCAACACACCCAGCTAACACGAGCCAATCAAAAGACAGTTTACATGACAAGACACACCTGTAGAGTCATGTGTGCTTTAATAGCACAGTGACGGAAAAGCATGACAGAAACCCACCTCCCCCCCTCTCAATGACTTTCCCTTTGGCCACCGCACTGCCTGATCGGATCCGTCCATCTACTGAATACCGAGGGGTCCGCTGCTCTTTATACCTAATATAGTTCAGTCACAAAGACCAGGCAGAGACTGAATTCACCCTTTTTCTGTAGTCACACTGGGCTGGTCTTAGTACCCAAGGGCAGCCAGAATTACTGCCAGCCCACTTCTAATGTCCCTTTGCTTTTGTGTACCAATGGAAAGTATAATCATTCACATCCAGATGCTTTCTCTCAGCATTTCACTTTGTCTTTTTCTTCTATTAAAAGCTTAGAAATTCCAGATAAAAGCACCTGCTAAACTCACAAAGACATAGTCTTCAGCAGTTTTCAGACAGTATTTCTTTCTAAATGGAACTATGTTACACCTTAAGGTATTTTTTGTCTTGGTTCACTGGCTGTTATGAATATCTTTTTGGACATTCATCTATAACTATATATAGGTTGCTATACACTATATATACTCTATACTCTCTATAGTCTCTCTCTCTCTCTCTCTCTCTCTCTCTCTATATATATGTATATATATATATATATTCTGAGATAAAGTTTCAGTATGTTGGCCAGTATGAAGAGTCAAATGCTTGTTCTAGATTATTATTACAATCAATGTAGTACACTGTGGTTCAAAAGTTTGGAGTTGATCATATTTTTTTAGATTTTTGAACAAAGGCTGTTATGCTCACCAAGGGTGCACTTACTGTATTTGATCAAGGATACAGTAAAAACAGTAATATTATGGAATATTATAAAAAAAATGTAAATAACTGTTTCCTAAGTATATTTTTAAATGAAATGTATTTCTGTGATGGCAGCAGCCATGTACTCCAGTCTTTATTGTCACATGATACTTCAGGAATCCTTCTATGATGAACTGGGGCTCAAGAAAAATCTTTGAATTAGCAGTGTTTGAACAGTTTCTCTACCTAATATTTTTGTTGAAATCATGAAACGTTTTGTCAGGATTTCTTCAATAAATTATGACACTTCAAAAGAACAGCATTTATTTGAAACAATGCAAAATAATCTACATTCATTTCTTTCCTAAACAAAATCTTACTGACCCTAAACCTTTGAAATGTATAGTACATATCATTCTAAACATTCTTTATTTCTTTATGTGTACAACTTGTTTTAATAAAGAAACAATTACTGACTGCAACACTATTTTGAACGGTTTGTACAAGTTCTCTTACAGTAATAACTATATATCTCATCAGCCTCTTCTGTTTACTCCATCTATGGACATTTTAGATTTCCCTCCCTCATATTTGGCCTGCTCTAGCTCTTTAAGATGAATCGTAATCCTTGCAGTCTGGTTGCTAATCTTCTTGACCCTCCAAAACCATGATGCCCCAGACATTAATCACCTGATCCCTATACTGTAATTACATGATGAGAGATGTTGGTGGTCTCGGCCCGTCTGCCCTTCACTCACACACACACACACACACACACACACACACACACACACACACACACACACACACACACACACACACAAATCACATGAACTAGTGAGACAGGGATTAAACTTGTGTTGTAGAACCTGACAAGAAGCAGGATTCTGACAGAACCAATGAAGTCTGAGCAGATTATAATGCACAATACATCTGTTTGCAAAAGATGATTTTATACTTTTACCAGCAGAGGACTGGTTTATTTACACAGAACCTTCAAATAAATTTCAGTAATAAAACAATCCACAAACATTAGAACAATCACAATGAAACCCACAAGTCTGGGTTTCATTGTGATGGACAAATGGAAAGAAGTATTAAAAAAAAAACTAAAAAATAGAGGGTGGCAAAGTCATTGTGCTTTAAAAATGGTTTGTGTGTGTGTGTACAGACCAGTTAAACCCAGAGTCTCTTTATAACAAGATTAATGACAGTGAGGTCATCGCTGTTTTGTTTGAAGAAGGGTGGCATGATTCATGTTTATAGTTTCTCATTTATTAAGTTTCACTTAAGCTGATGACTTCACATATTTGTTAGCTGAGAAACAAACAAAAACACTATTTTACACAATTTTTATAACACTTATTGAATTATCAAGACTCGACTTAAGTAGACACTAGTTGATACAAGAAACTAACTAACAATGGATTGTATTCATACTGCATAAATGCATACTAATAGAACATAAATCATTAACGGTTGAGCTACTGTTTACCATATTTGATGTATTTGTGTAGATTAGTATTTATATGAATAAAAGCATACATTAAATCTGGTCATCATATAAAGCAATCATGTTTCTTCACTCAAATACCGGTAATATGGATTACGTTTACAATGTCTCTATGAACCGCACCAAAGATTTGATTGCATGTAGTTTCAATGAAGGGACCGAAATCTCCAAAGTTTCATTAATTCATTAATTCAATATCTTCATTTGAAGGTTTGGAATCCCATAAAGGTGAGTGAATTAAGACAGAATTTTCGTTTTTGTTATCCCTTTAACACTTCAGCCAAGTTAATTATTTGGCAAGGACTATACAACCAAACACCAAAACCAACATGGACCCGTTTAGGAATGAAGGGCAAAGCGTAGAGTGACCTAGAAATGCTGTAATGTAGCCACTACTATGTGTGCGTGTTTATGTACTCAATAGCAGTCATTTTTACACTTTAGCTATGTTTTGGTTTGCACTTTATCACACAGTGATAATGTTGAGTCAAAGGCTTACTTCCACTACAAACAATGGCACACAAACACACTCACACTGTGGCATTGATTGGAGGTCGCATTAATCTCTATCACACACTCTAATCCAAGAAACATACTTTTTTGTCCTTACAGTTATACTGCAGTAATCATATTGAAAGGGACATGTTCAAAAATATTTGTTTATGAGGTCAGAAAAAGCAGTGTGTGTTCATTTACTTATCCATTAATTATTAATGATTATCTAAATGAAGGAGTGTCTGTGATCCTGTTTAGATCCAGCTTTCCTCCTGCATGTCTTTCTTTTTGCTGTTATTCTCTCTCTGTAAGACCCCTTGAGGGGAGATCACTTCACATCAGTGTGTGTCTCACTGTCACTGTGGAGAATGAATAGATGCTCTTTCAGTGTAGCACACACACCACACACACACACACACACACACACACACACACACACACACACACACACACACACACACACACACATCTCATTCAACAGCAGAATAGCAGGGAATAAATTTATCAGCAGTGCACCGACTTTCCCAGTTAGTGTCCTTGGACAAAACAATAGCAAACATCTGACAGCACAAACATAGTTGATATAAATGCATTAACCACGGACCAACATCTGACCTCTCTCTCTCTCTCTTTCTGTCTCTCTCTCTTCTTCTATCAGGCCTCATTCTCTTTCAGTATGTCTTGAATTTCACCTTCAAATGCCATTGCCGTAGTTTGTGTGTGTGATTCATAAAGACATAAATAAACTCTTCAGGGCTATTCTATGATTTTGTCTATAGCACACACACCCTGTAAACACTAAGTAATGTTTATGCACATCACACATCCAGGTAGATAGGCTTCATATGATCAAAAAGCTGGTTTTCATATGGTCTTTCAACATTAATACTGAAAGTGAAAATAACTTTTATGCACACTCATGTATCGTCATACATGTAGACGGAAAACCTGTTTAGGGAACCTGGGGATAGTTGTCATACTTTTCACTCCAGTAAATATTTCTTAGATTAATGTTATTTTTGGCAGTACATTTCTGCATAGACACAGACAGTTGAGTAAAATAAATATTTAAAATAAAGTAAACATTTCTGCTATTATTCAGGACAAAAGATGCAGTTTATTGAACGTGTCAACTTTTTTCTCGCTCTATATGGCATCAGTTGACACAACAAGACCTGCAATTAAATTGCCTATTGTCAATGAAAGGTTAAGTAATAAAAAAATTATGAATATATTTTTTATAGTAACATACAAAAACATAAAACCATCATTAAACCGTTATGAATGAATTAAATATATAAATAGCCTCCCCTATTTGAAAGTTTTGTGGCATTAAGTATTCTTCTACAAATGAAACAATTCTTTTAAAACTTTAATGTAAATTGTTGCTTGTTTGTTCCTTTTCAAACATGTAGGTCAGACGTAAACAAACAAAACATAAATTTTTCAAGTAAACAAGCTGTGCCATATTTTAGAGGCTATATTTATAACACACAAACAAACAAGCATAGAAACAAATCTCAGCTGACTGTCGTCAGGCATGGTTGCCTGGTACCTCTGGACATCAGCTCTTACGTCTTATACAGAGAGCCTTCAAGACTAATGAGAAAGAGAGAGAGAGTGATGTAAAACACAGCCGCCTGTGTCCACTATCACAGCCTTTGAAACTGTACATGTAAAACAAACACAATTGTCTGCATTCAGTCATTTGGAGCAGCTCAAACCCAAACACTATATATGGTCAAAACTCTATAAAAAAAAAAAAAAAAAAACCTTCCTTTAGTGGCTAAAATAACACTACCCTATTTCAAACTTTCCTTGCTGTACATCTTCAGAGTGACATCATCACTCACTGTTTATACAGCAATGCTGAGCTTTACAGTGTCTAAACCACACATGCTTGTAGACCCTTACTATATATCTGTAAGCTGACCTGCTATATATTTATGAATTGATGTGATCGACCTCTGTCTCTTGTGTGCATATGGTGTGTTCTGGTTACACTCCATTAGCATGTGGTTTAATGTTTATTGAACGAATGTTACTTTGTGTCAGTTAATGTCCTAGAATTGCGATGAGGTCATTGAGGAGAGTCACTCACTTTATTAATATTATACAAATATGTTTGACTTCAATTCAACTTAGAATCTTAAATGTTCAAATATTTGTGAGTGAATGAATTCTGCAGTGATTAAGGACAACAAATTGAATACTGTAAATTTGTCTGTTGGCTTTAATACTATATAATAGGTGAAAAACAAAGTGAAAATTCAATTCATAGTATTCATAAAACTGTAGATGAAAAATACTGAGATGATGGCACATCTCATTGACAGCATGGCTGACATAGTACATCCTGATTTTATTCATATTATATTCATTTATACTTTATTTAACACTTATTTTTAAAAAATCTCAATGGTAGTGTAAAAACACCCTTTTTACCCTGTCAAAATCAGCTCTGTTTTCAGCAAGCTGTTTTAGTCCATGTTCCTTTAATTGCTAATGAGCTCTGCTATTACCCCGCCCCTCTCTCTTTGAGGACTGACGCACAAAACTAGCTAACTAGCACATTATTAGGAAAGGCGATTTGCAAAGATTCATAAAAAAACCCTTATACTCACTTCTTCTGTAGATGAAGCTGGATCACAAATGATTCACGCGAACATAGACACATTTAGACAGATCAGGGATCTGTGCATTCCCTTTAAATACGAAAGTAATGTTAATCCACTGCGTCTTCAGTGGCTCAGATGTCAGGAGTAAATGATGACTACTATATTCATTATTACATCCAACAACAAAATTTAATCGCTTAATCAAAAGGGCTGGGCAAAAAATAGATTTTTCGATTCATCTTTTTTTTTTTTTTCTTATGACATCAATCATTTATGATTCAATATCGATTTAAAAGCCGTGAATCGATCTTTCCCGGTATTTAATTCAGCAAACATTTAAAAGAAGATCTGATTAATGTGAACCTCTGTCGTCTCACATGATATGTGATATGTGATGATATGAATACACCAATTTCATCCCCAACTGCTCTGAGAGTCATTAGCATTTTATTGTTTAATTTGACAAAACGTTAATTTCATATCACATACACAGCAGCTGCAAGCTCCTCACGGCAAGCCGTCAAAATAAAAGTTTATTTTAACGTGAAGAAACTAAAAAATATATTACTATTTAGCAGTCTTAAGACTCAATGTAACAACAATGCTACTACTACTACTATTCAGAAATATTAATTAATCTTTATATTTAAAGGAAAGAAATCACATTTGTTTTATTTTTATTTTAACAGTAAACCTCTGTTGTGCAGCACTTTGTTTGCCAAGAAATTAAAGGTTTTTTTTCTTCATTTGATTAGGATAAATTCAATGGTTTTATCTGATTACCAGAAAGAAATAGAAGAACATTTTATACGGCCATATTACGGTTTAAAAAAGCCCTATACAAAAAAAAAGAGAAAAGGTTTAAAATTCAGGCCTGTGGATATTAATTTATTTTTATAAATTCACCATTTGTAAACTGATGTTTACTGTAAATTTTTGTATAAATTTCAGAAGCATTTGTATTAAAAATTATATTTAATGTAATTAAAAAAAAATGAGAATCGAACTGAATCAAGAGCTTGTGAATATCTGAATCAATCTGAATCAATACCCAGCCCTATTAATCAGACACACTCATGTTTTCCCATCCCCTTTGGTGGACAGCTCACTCAGGTCAGGTCTAAGGCAAGATGGCCTTGTCAATCAACTATCATGGGAGGGGCCTGTGTAGAACTACGTCATTCTGACAGGAATCTCAGAACAACCTGATTTGAGGAAGAGCATTTTAAAATATAGATTTACATTTTTATTATTATTATTATTATAGGGTGGATGTGTACACGCACTTCCAACACACATTTATGTTCAAACAACATATAAAGTGAATTTTGCATCCGATGACCCCTTTAACAGTCACAAATTGCTCTTCAAATGTAGTAACTACTCAGTATGCAGTTTTTATAAACTTTCAGTTGTAAAAGAACAAGCTGAATGCATTTCCTGTCATCAAAAAGCAGGAGGAGATGTGAGAGAGAGAGAGTTGTATATTACTTATCCCCTGTGAACAAATGCTTTTGAATGCCTGATGCATTTAAATATTTTTAATGATAATATTACTGGATTTACAAACTATCAATTAAAGACTGCCCAAGCTTCTGTTACACAAATTAAATGCTCACTCAGTGACTAACCAGTAAACACAGAGCATCTGACCAAAAACTGAACCTGTGAAGCACCATGTTAGTTTTCTTAAATGAGGATGACAAACACAGGTTGGAGGAAATGTGTAACAAGTGGTTTATAGCGAGTTATTTCCGGTTCAGTGATATAACAGACAAGCTGAAGTTCCAACGAATCAGTAAGAGCATTCAACTGAAGCCAGCTGAAGCCACTTATGCATTATTTAGTGACCTACATGCTGACTAAAATATTTGACTGATAGACATGCACATTAATGCAGAATGGCAGACACACCCACACAAACCGACTGAATTTCTTGTTTTCGTTTCCACACCCCTCCCATCCAAACCGATAGATGATTCAAATCAAAATAAGCCTCACACACAACCTTTCAAAAGAGTGTCAAAGTATTAACTGTCACTTTTGAGCAATGTGCTAAATAAAAGTGCTAAAAAAATTAGTAAAACCTCAAACTTTTGAATGGGAGTGTAGTACTAAATAAAACCAGCAAAATAAAATACATTAGGTAGATGAAATAAATATACAAATAAATATTTTTTCAAATATCATAATTATCATAATATCATAAATTAAATACATTAAAGTAGTACTAACTATTATTGTATTTTGATATTTTTCCCATTTTACATTAATTCACATGAATGAAAATTAGATGGTTTCGTATTACGGTAAATATCATTTTTAAATAATTATCATACAAACAGTGTCACAATGCAAAAATAAGTAATGGTCCTACAAACAGGCATACTTTCCTTTCTGCAAAATATAAATATTATTCTAAATTTGGAATTTGGGGTGAAACATGTTCTTGACAGGTTTTTTGGTATTCACATGAAATAACTGAACATTTTTTGGGCAAAGATTGGGTATTTCACACTGAGACAGACCTCTCTAATGCAATCCTATTAGTGGCTAATACACAAAACCGAGCCCCACACCGTTAAAGCCTCATCTGGTGACACTCTCTTTCCACTTCGATACACTTTTCTGCCTTATCCCTCCATTCTGTTCTTTCTCTCTGTTCTTTAACTCCAGTCACTCTCATAATATCACAAAGCTTTTTGAGCCTGGTTAATATTTTCCCCTCAGTAAAGTCAAAGTATGAGATCAAAGGCTGTGTGCACTTTTAGAGTTTCATCCTCTTTCAATGCATCTCTCGATCGTGCCCGACTCAGAAACCCTTTTACGTTGCAAAAACACAACACTTAAATTACCATAATGGAACAAGGCAATAATGATTTTCTACCATGCGGCTTTTACCAAAACCAGAGGAGCAGCCGCACAAGCACCAGAGGGTGGAGAGAAAAACAGAGAAAGCAGGAAACACACACACTCTGCTTCCTGCAACACTCTTCCCTTGCCCCGCTTGGCTTCATTCCAAATCATTTCAATTTGTGAAAGAATCTCTCCAGAGAGACATGCATCAAAATCATTTCTTTGTCTGGGGTATATTTCTGCTAGCTCGAAAGAGATACTTCAGCCTTTTAGTTTGATGAGAGAGTGAAAGAGAGAGGGGAGGGGGTGGCATCTGTTGCACAGCCATCCGAAACATATGCAAAAAATCATTTTGCATCTTTTTCCCATTTCTCTTTTATATTACAGCCATCCGCACAAAAGCTCAGTCTGTGTCTGGACTTCCCAGCATCCACTTCTCCCCATATGACCTCGACAAGGAGTCTTTAGTGGTTTTGTTTGCACACAGATCAGATCTCAGTCTCAGGGTCGGAAGGACTGAACCTAGATCAGCATAAACAGGCAACCTGCATTGAGACCAGTCAGGAAAAAAACCTCCATTTAACAACTTAACCTTCCTCAGTATTTCACAAGCCATCTTGTTTTAATTACCACCTCCAGTGGCCAATTACAGGCCAGAAATAAAGAATGGGATGAAAGTGAGAAGGGACCTAACAAGGTATGGGTTTTACATCCCCCACCTTCACCTCCACAGAACAATCAGTGATTTCCATTAGTCAGGCCTTTTCCGATTGAAACGGGGAGGGTCGTGATTGTGTGTATGTGTGTGTGTGTGCATGCATGTAGGGAGAACTCCAGTCTTCCTTTGTTCTCTCAAGGCTGCATCCTGCCATTAAGGGTTTGAATGGGTTTCCTTGCTGGCACAATCATGCTTGGAGCAGACCCCAAAAACAACATGGCCAACCAACCACAAACAAGCAGAATGAGAGAAAGAACCAATGATACAACAAGTGCGCGCTTGCAAGAGAGAGAGAGAGAGAGAGAGAGCAAGTTTCAACTTAAATTAAATTACATTAAATGGAAGGTTACAATTACAAAATTAAATGTGAGTGATGTCCACTTAGTATAAGCACTGGTGTAGATGCTAATATAGTTATTTTTATAGTTATCGTTCTTGGTGTGAACAGACCTTAAAGGGTTAGTTCACCCAAACCTAAAATTTGACTGTGTTTTACACACCCTTGAAGCAACCTATGTGTATATGACTTTCTTCTTTCAGATAAATCGATTCGGAGTTATATAAAAAAATTGTCCTGGAAATTCCAAGCTCTATCACTGCAGTCATCAGGTGTTGCAGTTGAACAATCCACAAGTCGTCAAATAAAGTGCTTACTATTCATAATAAAATGAGCCTCACACGGCTCTGGGGGGTGGATAAAGCCTTCTGTGAATTAATGTGTTTTTGTAAGAAAATATCCATATTTCATACGTAATAAGCACTTTTCTCTCACTTCCGGTATCTTTCATAAGTGGATGCTGTTCCGGCAGATGATGCAGCACGTATGCATTGTGTGATTAGTGACAAATGTGGAGAGAAACTGCTTCAAAATTTGTTTTCGGTATAGGAATGTGTTATTTCCCTTGTAAAACAAAAAATATTGTTCATTTATGTTTACCACAGGCTTTATTTTACTTATATATAATTATAATAATAATAGTAATAATAAAACATTAAAAAACCTAATAGAAAAATCTTAAATGAATGTATTTATAGTATTTTACAACGGCTTCAAACATGGCTCAGCCAATCTTAAACAAGGACAAAAATTATTTGTTTAATTAAATAAATAGTCTATTATGTATGTATTGGTATCATTTGTTTATGAATCCGTCACATTGTGTTTTATTGATTGCAAATGTTTTTTTATTTCATCTCACCACATTCAATTCAGACTGCAAACCTGGGTAAAATATTAATTGCCGTAAGAATGTAGATTTAGCAGCAGCATGCGGCACCACTAAAAAAGCAGTGCAGGAAGTACTGGCATAATATGCAAAATATGAAGCTATAAGCACACTTTTCTCCAACACGTGCATGAATTGAAGTATGATTCCTGCCTATAGTAGAAATGGGATAGACGAAGATGGCAAAGTCTAATGGGTTTTGAAAAAAACACTTTCCCTACGCGTAGTATGTGTATGACTAAAGAAAGAATGGTGGTAAAAAACGTAACGGTATGCCAGAGAGTGCATCAAACAAACTAAAAGCAAGGGTAGATATTCAGAACTAACTCAATAATATCTAAGAAGAGATCAATGCACACATATTCCTTGAACTGTGTCATCATGTCCCATCGTTCTCTCAGATCAATACTTTCCAATCAGCGCAGAGCTCAGCAGCTCTAGCACCCACAGCACCTCCATCAATCATGAAGGCTTATCACATATTCATGAGCTGAGTCAGTCACTGGCCAATAAGAGCAGGTAATTAAATGTGTTTCCTTTGACAGATATACACCACTATTCAAACGTTCAGTAAGGGGTCAGTAAGAGTTTTTTATTATTATTATTTACTTAATCAGACAAGGATGCATTAATGTGATTAAAAGTGTTAATATAGACATTTAGAATGATACATTGATAGTGTTCTTGAGCACAGAATTACAATAGAAAAATAGAAAACTTTTATTTAAACGTTTTTTTTATATATATTTTACTATATTTTATATAGTCTGTTTTTGCTATATATATTTTTTTTTCAGCTTGGGTGAGCATAAAAGGCTTTTTTTAAAAATCCAGATCCCTAAGTTGTGAACGGCTTGCTTTAAGAGCTAGTTTTCGTCTACAGAGACAATAACACCGGACCGCCACACACAAACTACTACACTTTTGTACCAGACAGATCCAGGCTGAGGAAAACAGATAGACACTCATTAAAATAAGCACATGAAACATTTAATGAGACACAGAGAGCTGTTTCCTACCACCCTGCAGTGTGAGTTTTATTGAGGGTGCAGCAGTCTTTTACTCAGCTCTTCTAGCAAGGGTTGCCACAGTAGGGACCGTCACACCTCCCCCAGTGGGAGCCCACACGTCACACACCACCACAGAAACAAGCCGTTACATCTCCAGGTGTGGCACACAGAAGCTCAAAGGTCTGCTAATATAAACACGCAGTAGCTGCATTATTGCATTGCCTTTGGCTGCTGAAATCAGTTATTACTCTGGAGCAGTTTGAACAACTTTAATCTAAGCTATAAAGCATTAAGAAATAATGTCACATGTGCTGCATCATAATACAGAGCAGACAAATGACCTCAAAAGATGGTTACTGTGATTTTGCAAAGCAGGACATGCTCTTTTAATTGGTTGATAGCAATGTTGTTCTAGGACCAGCAATGACTTATATTAACATGTCCTACTTGGCAAAATCGTGATAAGCTTTAAGGAGTCTGTGAGCACTGAACACATACCGATGAGTCAGGACACTGTATTACTGTCCATTCATCCTCTACTGGGGACAGTTGTCTGGGTGTGTGTGTCAGAAAACAGAGGGTGACAGAAACATCTGTCTTTGTAATACTGATATATCAGGACATAGGATCTACTCCGAGCCTCCTGCAACACAAAAAGCTTTTGTTCCAGAAAGTTAATCTGATTGTTAAGCTTGAGCACTAATGGATTGGAAGTACTAGGCTATATGATGGCGTGAGTCTTATGGGTGTGAGCTTTTGTGTAGGATGTGTGCATCATACATTTTACTAAAAGGTGCAGGAGATATGACAAAAGTGAACAAACAGTGTATAAGCAAAAATTAGCATTTAATAGCTTTCACTGTCATAATTATATTTGTTTAAATATGTATTTAGAAGTTATTTAGCTCGCATTAGCATCACTGTATTTTGTGTACTTTAAGCAGCGAAACCACAATTAGAAGCCGCACTTATTTGATGAAGATCAGCATGGTCATCTCTGAGAGTTACGTAAATTATACTGATATTAGTGAGTTTTACACAATAATTAATTGCTTTGGAAACCTGTAAAAAAGTAAATAAAATCAATAAAATAATAGAAAAAGTACTGGCATCTCATTGCACACAATCCATTAATTTAACAGGCATTTCTGTTAACTCTAAAACACAACGCAATTAAAATTCAAAACAATGGTAAAAAAAAATAATAATAATTTTTCCTTAAAAATCCTTAAAATTATACAGTATATTTTACCCCATTTTTACAGATTTTTTTTTTAGAGTGAACTTTGGCATCACTGCTCAGAATGTTTTCAAATCTTTCCAACTTGTATGTTTACACTCATTCTGT
The DNA here is from genome assembly GCF_963082965.1 of Carassius carassius. Classification (NCBI taxonomy): domain Eukaryota; kingdom Metazoa; phylum Chordata; class Actinopteri; order Cypriniformes; family Cyprinidae; genus Carassius; species Carassius carassius. The sequence continues at coordinate 30,517,686 of NC_081757.1, read as the reverse complement.
TTTCTGTCATCTGGCCTCAGACCTTTTTTCTACCTCCTCGGCCTTACAGGTATTGATTCTTCCATTGTCTCCACTGGTAAAGCATGATAGTAAGTGTGTTCCACTGTCTAAAACATATTTCTTTACAGGGTCATGACATTAAAAATAAAATTTGCCTCATAGCTTAAAACATGCTCGCTTCTTTGAATATTGTGGGATTTGTAAAATGACACGGGGAAATACTTTTGCATATGACTGCCATCGTCACATCACTGCACCACAGGCCCTGCCCACTAGCAGTTTGCAAGGCAGTGTAATGGAGTTCGCAAAGACACCTTTGTTGAAAGACGAAGCAGCCAACTGACAACAGCTGTATCACAAAACATAAGCAAATAATTTCATAGTGCTTTGTCTGTAAATTACAGTTTTATATAGATAATTTCTTCAAAACTGCATAGCAAGTGGTCATACTATTTCCTATTCAATGACATTAGCCAGTCATAACAGTGGCCGTTTACTGACAAGCCTTAAAAAAGTGACCCTTAAAAACTTTTTTGTGCAAAAAACTTTATTAACATTACAAGGGAACTTCAAGGAACATATTAAAATAGTAAAAATATTCATGACATGAACCCTTCAATGTGTAAAACCTTTTAAATTATTGCCGAACTACAGAATGTACCTTTAACTGAAAAGGTCAGACCATGAATGCTATAAAATGCTACTAAACATGACTTTAAAGTTAGATAAAGATCAATATCGAAAAAGTCAGAAAATTCTAATTTCAAGCAGTGAGATTCAAAATGAATTCATGTTTTTATATGACGAAACACTAAAAACTTAGAATGCTTTATGGCTGGAAAATATGGATACGTTTCTGAGAAGAGATGCAAAAAACAAAACACAGGCATGCATCAAATGTGCCTTCACACCATTTTACCATCATTACAAATGACTCCAGGTCTATCAAACAGACAACAAACACAGACTGACAAGCCATTTTGGCTGTCTCAGTGAAAGATTTATCCTCCTTGTCTGAGAATCAGTTGGGACGAGGTTGTGGATTTGTGTAGTCTTCGCTGAAATTGTCAGTCTGGGTTGTTAGGTAATCTGTCTGACCATTAATCAAGTCTTTTGTAACATGGATTTAATAAACTGAGAAGAAACTGGGAGTAAAAGTGTAAGAAAAAGACAAGAACGCTTAAGGAAATGTCTTATCCCTAAACAGACCCTACACAACCTATTCAAAAAGGAAGCGTGACCTCTGACATTTGACCCAAGCTGTCTGCCACACTGGTCTTACCCTCCAACACCTAGAAGGACCTTCATTAGACCTTGTGTACTGTTAGCCTGTCTTGCTGTTTTAATCATATTACATCTACATGAATATACCCTTGAAAAAAGATAATCTAATCAACACTGCACTTTAAAGTGTTTCTAAAGACATGAAATTAAATCAGAAAGTAAAGAATTTGGCAGAATGCTAAACACAAAAACTGCACTATACATCCTCCCATTACAAATTCTTAACACAAAGTTAAATTGTTATGCCATGAAAATTAATACAGCTCTCATCAATCTGCTTACGTTGGCTATGACATTTAACACAGAAAGCCCATTGCCTCTTTGTTAGGAATGCAACACAAAACGTCTGTGAGGTTTTCTGCTGATGCACAGGAGACCATATAACACTGTAGGAGTGAGCTGTGAGAAGAATGCAAAAGTCATGACCATGTGTAGGTGGAAGTGAAATATCCGAAACCAAGGCACAAGATTTACCTCATTAAACCTGTCTTCTTTTACATTCCTTTATTTATTACCGCTGTTTCTTCATGTTTCCTACTGCATTCCATTTTATATTTCCAACTAGTTTGTTCCAATGACTCCTTTTGAGACATGAAGCCAACCTGAATATGCTCATTCCACTTCACCAAACAACCAGCCCTGAACTTTAAAATGGAAATCCTGAATTCTACAAATTTTCCGTCATTGTCTAAAGCTTGTTTCCAAAACAGGAGATTTTGATTCAGTCACGCTTCACAATGCCACATTAATGTGTGAAATGGTGACCATTGTGTTTCAGCTCCTAATCATTTTCATGTGAGCAGTCTTAGAAACAACACTATTCGGGAGTACTCATATGAGCCAAGGATTTTTCTTCAAACGTGAAGCCAGACACACATGGACTGCACTAGAGAATAACACATTTTGAAAATCACAGGAATACACATAAAGCTAAGTATTATTATTATGGCCTCCCATATCACTCTCTACAGCAGCCATACAAATAAGAGACTGCAGTTTGCTAACATAAAAATGTTCTCATTGCTAGTCACACACAGTATAATACATTTCATACAACAGTGCTTTTATTGCATTGGTCAAAAGACGTTCCTGATAGTTAACATTACATCACCTGGCTTTCCTGTTTTCACAGTATTCCTGACCAGAGTGTTGTGATGTAAGGATATTAAGTACAACCGCACAATTGTAAGTGGATGAAACCCTTGGTACATAGAACAATTAATTGCCATTGATCTGGCAGCAATAATAGAATATGGACAGAATATGCTTAATGCAAAAAGCACTTCTACAGTGGTACTGAGAATTTAAAATGTGCCAGTGAGTGGACAACAGTATCTAAACAGTGTACAGGTGTGGAGGGATGATCAAGATGCTGTAGTGTTTTTAAGTACATTTTCTTCCGTCCTTCTTTCAGAGTGGCATTTCACATAATTTTAGCACCAGCATGCCTATGGAAAGTGCAAATCACTGTCTAGTATGCATTATGCAGTCTGCCCCAAACTGTCAACTGCTATTTCACGGTAGTCTACTTATAAATGTACAAGTCTGACTACCTGCACATGGAGCGAACTATACTGCTGAGAAGGTGAGAGAGTCTCTGCGAAATAAGGTACACACGAGAGTAAACACATCATTCACATTTACAAATCCAGAAAAACTAAGTTGGAGGAAACAGGACTGCCCCCAGGAATGTTGACACACACAGGCACACACACACACACATTTATAAACATGTATTTCTCCTTTGAATTTAGGCATACACAACCTTTTACATACATACACAACGTTTTCTTGACAAATATAGGAACATAATGTGTTCATTGAGTAAATTTCGTATCTCGTTTATAATGTACACCTGTTAATGTCATAGCATATCTATCATACCTGAATCAAAGTAGCCTATACGACTCGTCAAAGGAAAAGTACATAGAAACACTAAAGAGAATGTTTATGATAACACAAAACACCAAACAAAAACAGTACAGAACTGACAACTTTCCACGAACCAAACTATTCCTGTCACGTGTTTTAATCCCATGGTGATTAGAAAGTGTGCGCGCACAGGTTGTCACCTGCCTCCCGCCTATTAATGTTTCGCTGTTTCGAGAAAAAAAAAAAAGTTAACACTCCAAAAGTGTAAAAAACAAAACAAAAAAACTATTTAGTTCTTATTTGACTTTACTTGAGTAATGCTTCTCTGTGTTTCAGACACTGAAGTTTGAGAGGTATCATTAGAATAGGCTAGCTATCATTTTTTCTTTCGTCATCTGAGCCGAACTCACCTCCATAGCTGTTGGCCGTCGCGCTCCAGGACGTGGAACACAGCAACACACTTGCAACAAACAGACCGGTAACTGGCTTCATGTTCCGACAAACCCAACCGCTTTTCTACAAGTTCGGAGACAGTCCTTTATTTCCAGTCTCAGCTCCAGCTCATCATAGCAAAAATTTTGTAGATTTGGCCACGCAGATTTTAAGGGGGTTAAATAGTTAATATAAGAAATATCGATATTATATCTAATAAATTAATTTAAAGTCAGCATATTATTGTATTTGACAATAGAACAGAAATTCAGAACGTCCACGGTGTTCTCTTTCTCTGAGTCTCGAAATATTATCCAGCACAATTCAGCGCATCCCACAATCTGGGTAGAAACAAAATCTGCTTGCTTCCGAGCAAACGTTAAACTTTCCCGAAGTTGATTTCAATGTGCAATGCATTCGCTGTCAGATGCTTAAAGCAAAAGACACGCTTGTAGCCTGTCGTTTAAATCCTCCAGCCCGTGCTGAACACAAATTCAATTGTCCCGTCTGACCATCCGATATTCCCGTCCGAGTAAATTATATCTGAATATGTCCGTGTGAGATTTCAAAAATATATACAACAGAAAGCCAAATGTACAAGCCTAAGAAAGAAAACCAAAACGCTTTCCAGCCGCCTTACGCTGAATTCGCTTCTCAGCCGCCTGAATAACCTCTAACAGGCAACAGAGGCTTCAGTCAAGTCCTAGGCTAAGCGTGCCCCGCCCCGTGGACTACGTCACAACAGGTAAAGCATCTTGAGTTTAAAGGAATTGTAAGACATTTCACGTGGTTCCAATTCCAATTCCTGTATGAAGAACAATTCTAGTTACTGTAATTATTATTTCAGTAATTTGAAGCAAAAAAACAGACTGCATGAAGCCTACTCCCCTCAGCAGTCTGTTGTCAAATGATGATCATTTCAGATTTCAACAACTACAAATCAGAAATACATGCAATTATTGCATGCATGTAATAAAAAAAAAGTTACCAACTATATATTGAATAGCTATATTAAACAAAAGTTATAACATCATTCACCGAAGATTTTTTTTTTTACGTGGATCAGATTACACTGGTAGGCTAAAATAGAACCTCCGAAGAACCGATTCTCGTCTCATCAAGAACATATATTAGGCTATCAAGCTCAGTACTAATGACAGGCTAATGATGACCATCAATTTTCCAGATTTTATTCTATTCAAATATTTGGAAATTAAAATATTAAGCCTGTCCCTATGGCAGGAGGTGCTGTCAAAAGCTAGGCTATATTTCTATTATTTATGATTAATATAAGTCGTTGTTGCAAAGGCAACGTGTATGAAGAATGAGAAGGGCATAGAGGGAGTTCTTTGATAAATCCATTCCCGACAAAAGCACGGGGGAGGGCGGATTTGCGCAGGCCACGACCCGCTGTCCATCTGCCTCTCTGTAATCCGCGCAAGAACAACGACATCTGAGGGTTTCGGCACTCTCTGGATTTCACGGGGCAGCAGGACAAAGGCCAGCGAAGCTGTGAGGCGGCGAGCGGTCAAAGGTGACGGAGGAACAAGTTGCGGAATAAACAGATAAAGTTTTGTTGCGCAACATCCAGTTTCTTCACCTAATTCTTGATTGCTCAAATCAGACTCGATGACTGCGGTTTGAACGATTATTTAGGTTATTATTTGCAATTGTTTACAGCTTAAACACTGACACTCCTCCGAACGCCCCCATCTGGACAGGTGAGAATCCTGTTTTACAGGATGGGTTTAATTTGATCTTTTTCTTTCTCGAAATAAAGGGAGCGTTTTAAAATTGGCAATCATTTAAATTGTCGAATGTGGTTAAGGTTGAAAACATTTACTTGTTGTAAGCCAACTTTCAGTCCCTCATGACTGTATTTTATTGCCACTTTTGTAAATAACCAAGCAATAATTAATTACTCTGCCTATATTACATTCTTAAACTCTCAACTAGCTGGACACGAGTTCAACTCAACCTTACTGGACTCCAGAAAACTCTTTTATGGACCAAACAAAAGGACAGAAGCAGGCATAGGTGAATTCCTGGAGGGCCGAGTGTGCTGTGTGCTTTTGATAACTGTTACCATATCAGCTTCCCATGCCTTTATCATCACAGACTACAACTTTCAGCAACTGATCTCTGATCAGCTTCTAACGTCTTTTATAGAAAGGTCATTTATAGAAAGACCAATCAGCTCTGGCATGTTGAAAAGACCTTAAAGGGATTGTCATGGAACTTATCTGGTGGAGGACATTATTATTCTTCCCCTGAGCTGAGCCAGTAACACACAGTGTGGGGCCTGAACCCTTGAAGTGAGGTCTCGCTGTCCCCTGAGTATAAAGAAAGAAGCATTGCGGTTTACGCAGAGACCCCTACAGAGACCTCTGATTGGGATATTTCCAAAGGGTCACATCCACAGTGTAATATCTTAATGGGGGGAAGTGGAAGAATTATATGTGTGTGTAAGAAGTTAAATTTAAAAAAATATGTGAGTATATCTATCACTAGAGTTTGATACATAAAATCAGACTGTATGAATTGCTTGGTCATTAATTAAATGGAAATCGGTTAGCAAGCTCTTTAATTATGTGTATGTGTGTGTATCTGCTAGTGCCCATCAGTCCCAGACTGACAGATGACCTTGCAGGACAACATAGACAGACACAGCTCTGGACAAACAGTATTACAATTGGATTAAATCTTTGTCTGGACAGTCGCAGCCATACAAACCTTCATTAATTAGATGTGTGCATGTGTCTCTTAGTTAAAAATGTTGGACTGACAGATAATGTATTAGTGCACTAAGGTCAGTGACAACACAGTGCAGCAAATGTTAATGAGGATACCAATATCAGTTCAGAAATATAAATGAGAATAAAAATATCAATATGTGCATATTGGTCTTCCAAAATAGATAATCTGAGTTCCGTACAAGTTAAGCTCTGTTGACAGCACTTGTGGCATAATGTTGACTACAACAATTCATTTTTACACTTAAAAAATCTTTTTTTCCTATTTTTTCCTGAGGTACTTACAATGGAAGACACAAGGTGTATACTATACTGTATATGCATGTTAGCATGGTTTTAATGTGAAAAATGATATTCTGTTTTTACTGTGTAAAGTTATATCCAATTTTACATAAAACATTTCAAGCTTTACATTTTTGTGGTTAATCCTTTTTTATTTATTTGTTTGTAAAAAAAAAAAAACATTTGCTGCACATTTTAAATTCTCAACAAAAAACGAATGCTGATAATTCAATATAACTTTCAATTGAACTTGTTTCAATTAATTCTTTAAAGCAGACGGTTATTTGTGACCAAAAGCAAGATTGCTTTGACAGGCACAAGTTTCAAATCAAACTGAGTTATAGTATTAACATTTTGCAAGAAATGTGCAAAACGACTGCATATAATAATATCGGAATATCAGCAGCTGTGGAAATGAAACGCAGCACAGGAAATCAAAACACAAATGAATGTGTCCACAACCAGATGTACCCAATACAAGACTTTTTAATGCACAGATATTGGCACACGTTTTCAGAGCCGAATATTTTTTCATTTCCATCAGTATGTGTGTGTATTCCAGTACACTGGCCACCTCTACCCCTCCCCCCAGCCCTTACCTCTCACCTCCGATAACTCCTCACCTCCCTCTGCCTCATTACTCCAGCACTGTTCATTGACTGGCTGAGGGAGTGTGTTGAGTCATCAGCAGCAGAACTGCAGGTTCATTAACGGTCCTTCCATTCACCTTCTGGTCTTCTCCACCCGTGTAATAACAGTATTACTCAGTACTTCACCTCAGGCAACTGGACCAGCAGGACACAGGTATTGTGATACCATCTCTAGTGATATCTGGTCACTATCTCTGGCCATTTGGAGATGTGGAACAATCTGGTTTGTGGCCCCTGAGTAGACAGACATGTCAGATGACTTCTAGCTCTGGTGCTTGGTGAGGGGGATGGTGTGGGTGTTACATGTATGTTTTCCATCCCCCATCTTTGACAAGAAAAGGAATCACTAAGAATGTCAAGAGGAGATTCCATGTCATCTTATTACATGCAAACAAAGAATAAGGGTGTGCATATTTGATAGTAATATTCAGAGTTATTTTTAAACATTTGTTTAGGACATTATTGTAACTTTGTAACTAAATGAAAAAAATGACACCATCATGGAATAGTCTCCATTTACATCATAATGGTTTCCGCAAATGGCAGATTTCGAAGTCTTGGTTTGGTGAAAAATCTGAAAGAAGGAAAAAAGGGAGGAATTGTATTTCAGATTTTTTAAAAAATCACTTAGATATATTTTAGACAGCAAAAAAAAAAAAAAAAAAAAACCTCAGCAGAACGAACTGTTATGTGTTTCCAAGCAACGCATAGTGGCAGTATTCATTTATGAATGAATCAGTGTTTTAAAAGAATCAACTAAATAATTAATTCATAAAGACAGTGGCTGCATCTATATATTAAAACTTTCCTATATAGCAGGCAAAAAACAGTATGTGAAAAGAGTAGTTCAAATTCACAGTAGGTATTCAGAAAACTGCTGATGGCTGAAATTAACCGGTAATATTTTAGAATACTGTTCCATCATTGATGAATAACTACACAAGAACACATGAGTAACGCAATATAAGTACCCTAGTAACTACTAGCTATCAATAACTATCAATAACTGATTAATGAATTATGGCGCTTTTCCACCGAGTGGTACGGTACGGGTCGGTACGGGTCGGGTCTGTTAACCATGATTTGGCTAGCGTTTCCACCGCCAACAGTACCCTTACTTGATAGGCGTGGTGTATGACGGAAAGTAGCTTGACGTCATTCGATCGCGCGGGAAGAGGAAATGGCGCCTCGTGTGTTGTGTCTTTCCCCTTGCGGCACGCGCAAATGACGATTCTCTGTCAACCAATCAACGTTCTGCAGTGAGTCTAGCTCCACCCTTTAGTACCGTTCCACTGTGCTAGGTACCCCAACGGAAGGGTACCCAAAAAGTGGTACGGTACGGTTCGGCTTTTTGGTACCATTCTCAACTTTTGGCAGTGGAAACGCAAATAAAAGGGTACCGACCCGACCCGTACCGTACCACTCGGTGGAAACGCGCCATTAGTAAGTAATAGTGCTTAGTCGAATGTGGTAGTTCAGTATAAGCGAATCAGTATCTACTATTTTTTTTTTTTAGCTTTTGAGGGTTTTGTAAAGTATTGGATAGTAGTTATTCAGGTGTTACTACATCCTTCTAAAGTATTGGTCACAAACCCAGTTCCTGGAGGGCCACAGCTCTGCACAGTTTAGCTCCAACTCTAATCAAACGCACCTGATCCAACTAATCAAGGTCTTTAGGATCACTAGAAACTTCCAAGCAGGTGTTAGTTGGAGCTAGTTGAAGCTAAAATCTGGAGAGCTGTTGCCCTCTTGGAATTGAGAACACTGTTCTACAGGAATCACTAATTTTTTGGATCAGAATTCTAAAGTGAAGGTCATGATAGCACCCTAGTAATTACTGACATCATTATAAAATTTCTGAGGTTTTTGTAAGGTTCTGGTTAGTAATTAATTTTGCTTTGGTTACACTTAAATCATTACTAGTAGGTTACCATGATCTTCACTTTAGAATACTGATCCAAATAATTGTTAATTTCTTCAGAAGGATGTAGTAACAGTTAAGTCATTACTATCCAAAACCTTATATCTCAAAAGCTTACAATGACGTCAGAAATTATTATGGAGTTGTAATGGTTTCACTTTAGAATACTGATCCAAGTAATCAGTAGTTTCTTTAGAAGGATTTGATAGTACTTGAGTCATTACTAGTAGGTTACCATGATCTTCACTTTAGAATGAACTATACATTATGCATAATTCACATTAATTATGAACTTGTATACAGCAGTTCTTAGTTCTCCAGGATATATAAAAAAAATAGTAGTTATTGTTTCAACTGAGTGCTATTACTTATTAAATCCTTAATCAGAGTTTCTTGTTAGCTACTGTAAAAGTAGTTACTAAAATGTTAATAGTGCATTAGTTGTTTGTTTTCTGTGTAGTTATTCACTGATGATGGAACAGTATTCTAAAGTGTTACTGTTTCAGAATTAAAGATCTTTACACAGTTATTGAACTGATCTGAATGAATACTTCCCTGACAGAATATTCTTTGTAGAGTTTTTTATTTTTGAAGAATCACTGATTTTGTTATTTTCCTGTTTATTAATCTTTATTAATGTAAAGTTGTTTTGAAACAATCTGCATTATATGAAAAAGCTATATAAATAAACATGAATTGACCTGATTTGAATGAAGTCAACTTGGTCAACTTCTGTTGTATTATTGTGTGCTTTATAAATAAATTGAACATTGAACATTGAAGTACATCAGGATTATCTTTATCCTCTTCACATTCATTCTATATAGTGCATACCTATAAACCTTTTTAAAGGTAGCAAAGTAATGACTTATTTAAAAAGAAGTACCTATCAGAAAATATGTGATTTTGAACACAGCCCTTTTAATTGTTTTGAAGACCTGAGAACAGTTGTGTTATTGAGAATACAATAAGTATTCCCTTCATTGCATATTTTCATGACATGAACTGATAACTGTGACCTTTTTTTCGAAAATCAGCTAAAGTCAGATATGATTCATAAACTAGTCAAAACAGTCTTTAAAAAGACAACCTTGTACTAGTTACTCCAGCACACAGACAAAGAAATGTCAAGCCATTCCATGCCAACACAACTTCACCTCTTATGTTGGTTTATATAATTAATGTACTACAGTATGTTCTTGCACTGAAGTAACTCTGTTTGATTTAATAAGCACCTTTTGTATTATGAAGATGAGCTTTCGATTAAAACTAATAAGTATATTACTCAGACAGGTAGTCTATCAGGTAGTCTCTATTACTCACATTCACACCCACATAAAACACACTCTTGAACACATGCACTCATTTCTACAGTGCGTTCTCATATAAAAACCTTGCTTTTACCCATTAAACATAATGCAAATGCCTTTTCCTTCTTTTCAGTCTCCCTACATGCTGCCCACTCATGCACATTTCTGAATTTCAACCCCATTTACAATTTGGCTAGAAAAAAAAGGAAGGCTGAATGAGAAATTTGAGACAATGAAAGTAGTGTGGTAATGGAGTGAAATAGAGGAAAAGTGATGGGAGAGCAAGAGCAAATTTTGAGGCAGAGAAAACAGGGTAGTGAAATTAGATTTTACTACTTTTCTTGATCGAGTTTATGAAATGTACAAATGTGTAAGATAGATGATTAAATGAAATTAAAATCCAAGAACCATTGTGACAACATTAATAATTAGGGCATGACTCAATGTAATAAGTCCATAAACTGCCAAAATGTCTAAAAAACAAAGACATGTATTTCTTTATACCACAATTTGCAAAACAGAAATCCACAGTAGGGGGTTTGATAAAGGGATTGTGGTAATCTCACGCCTCGACTGCCACACAAAATACGAAATCATCCACCAAATCACTCTGTGATTATTACTGAGCAAACATCAGGGTCTTACAGGTCTCTCAGGAACTAATAAACATGCCCTCACAAAACAAGGCGGAATATTCATGACTAATCTGCATACCCTAAAAGAATGAAGGGTGACCTACAATAATTAAGGGGGTTTGGGGGGGGGGGGGGTTGTGTACAGCTGTTTATGTCATGTCGTGGTTGTACTGGAAGCAAGAGACTCAAAGATTTGCACATGAACTTTTAATAAAATTTGAATGTCTATAGGGAATTATGAATACATATAATCAAACATGTCTTATTAAGAGAATAAGATGAATAATATTAGTTATCATCGCTGCATTGTTCATGAAATTTATAGGATTAAATAAGCATATTTTTAGAAGCCAGGTCTCCTTATAAGGTCTGATGAATATGTACGAGCAGGAGGTATGCATAGATTAAGCAGCACATTTAAAGAAGACAAGATGTCAGTGAGTGGTTTCACCATAAATACTCTTTACAATGAGTCATTAGTACTAATCCACCATGAAAGACCTGATCTAGAAATCCAAGGAAGGGCAGATATTATGCTTTCAGTTTACGCTCCCACTAATTAAGGAATGAATATGCATGAGGTAGAACAGCTAGCTATGCCAAGGAAGAGGGTGGATAAGTTTATGGGAAATGTTGTTTACTTTTTTAGTCACTATAGAGAGAATCAGTGTCATGAGTAGTAAGGAAGGATGATATATTCCGTATCTTGGATTAAATTTAAATGTGGCAAGAGAGAGCCACTTAACTAGAGTGCAAGCATGAAATAAATAGGGGTTATAAATATATAATTATGCGTCATACTTTAAAAATAAATAAAAAACTTTCTTAAAAAAATGTTTTTTTTTTCACATAAGGAAGGGATTATGGCAGATGGCTGCTTTTGGGATCATGTTTCCACAAATACTCTCCCCAATGCTGCAAAAACACGATGACAGAACGCTCCGTAAAAAACCATAGCCCTACCCTGCAGCAGCTTTGGGAATGTTTCTCTCTGATTACAGGTCAAATGAAGCCAAACTAGGACGCAATTCCTATCCAATAAACTACTGGTTTATGCATGATGTTATGCTGGTACTGTGCTAATGATGAATTCTGTATGATGGATAATTATAGAATATGATACATCTGGGATCATGAGGGAAACTATATTCCCTAAAACAAATGTGCAAGGACATGTAAGGAATTATTCTGAAATAAAGCTTAGACCATACATTAAAAAAAAAAAAGTCTTATGGTTATCACATATCTATGGTGCATCACTGCTTAAAGGGAAAAAGACATAAGTCTGGGTTAGAGAGATGAAGTTACAATGGAAGTTAATGGGGGCCAATTTGTATATAAAATACTCTGTTTCAATATAGCATCACAACATAAACAATATGAATGTTAACATGATTTTAGTGTTAAAAATGGCTTACTAATCTATTATGTGCAAAGTTACTTTTCATTTTTACTAATTCTGCCCCCATTCACTTCCATTGTAACTGCTTCACTGTAACCTCAGATCATAAAGTACAAGGAAACACCAAATAACATACTGCATTCAGCATGGCACACAGGGCCTCTGCCAAATACAGATCACAGAAACCAATGAAATCACAAAGACATCAACTGGGCCCACAGCCTCATCTTCTCCTGCCATGAGCAACATCTATGCACTTTGGGAAAAGGAGGCGGTGTGAAAGTGGGATAAAGACAACAAAATACAGAGATAGGGAGAGTGTCAAATTCAGTCCGTCTGCTTGATTATAGTGCAATTCAACTAAAGTAATTTTATGAGCTCAGAGAATTAAGACTGAGTTCATTTAACGAAAAACATATTATAAGACTTCTAGACGCCAGACAAGCAATGACAAAGTAAATTCATAAAGAAATACACTAATTAAACATGCAGAAATGGGAAGCAGATGTACAGTAGTGGCTGCTTCAATATCATAATGACTAAAGCTGCTGGTTTAATTGAGGACTGTCACCCTTTGCCACTTTCTTTAGAAAAATATCCTAACAGCTGGTAAAAACACACTTTATATATGCAGATAATTATTTTCTTTTACTTCAGTGTGGATAATCGCTCAGTTGTCATGGCAACTGCACATTCACACTGTAAACTGGAAGACATTTACCCAAAGGCTGCTTGGCCTTGACTGTGTCAAATGCAAGAGGCTTTAGGACCCTGAGGCCAGCAGAAGACGAGCCATCTGCCACCATGTTGGCTCTAAGCCAATACTGCAGGCCACCCCCTACAGAGCCAAGATGGCGGAATTGCACAAAAGCCATAGCAAATACACAGGTGGGGGACATCAGGTGTTGCGTAGATGTGGCATCATATGGAGACTGTCTGGCTGTGAGCAGGACTGAGAGAGCAAGCTGCCAGTCAGTATGATGGGAGGGTTGCATTAGCTACGAGCACATGTGGTAGCTGCTGATTCTTGATTCTATGGGGAATATTTTTGATAATGTTGACCTCAAGGCATATGTTGTAAGATAATGCAGATCATATTCAAAGGAATTATCAAGTAAGAAATGACATTTTGAGGGACTAATGCTTTGGAATTGCATTAGAAAAGGAAATTTGTTTGCATAAGAATAACAACAACCAGCTAGCTCTCTTTGTTATAATATTTACCAATTTAATGTCAATTACCTCTAAAAAGTATGGCCATACAAAGTGATGAATAGACAAATGATAAATGTGACTGTGTCTAGATGTGTGTGGTCAAATTATACAGCTGCATAGTACAGGATATACTGTAAACCATTTCCCGCAGTATATGTTTACATACAAACAAAGATAACAACCCTCTTTTCCCATCAACTTGACCTCATTTTTGTCTTTGTTCTTCTTCGTTCACATCAAAGCAAAGCAGCGTGAGAGATGGGCTGAATATGTGAGAACCTGTCTAGCTTTTAGTTGCTCAATTACTCATGAGTTTAATAATTCAATTTTAACAAGTTTTTTGATTGATAACAAATGATTTGATAACAAATGATGTATGATATGTTAGGATAATTAATTTGGTCGAAATACAACTATTTGAGAATCTGAGGGTGCAAAAAATCCAAATATTGAGAGAATCACCTTTAAAGTTTTCCAAATTCAGTCTTTAACAATATATATTACTAATCAAAAATTATGTTTTGATATATTTACAGTATGAAATTTACAAAATATCCTAATGGAACATGATCTTTACCTAATATTAATTGATCATTTTAACCCATTGTTGGCTATGCCCATTCCAGTTTTGCGGTCCAGGTTCAAATATTACTGAAGATTTAATCTGTTGGTTATAGCACAAACTAGACACCCACACATAGATAATGAGACTTTTATTCTATTGAAATTTATATACTAGACATGTGATGCACATTATCAAGTCTAAACATTATGTATCATAAGTTGTCAAAGGATTAGGAAAGGTCATGTCAAATCATCCAGATATTTCATTGTTATATAGGGGTTATATGACGTTGCTAAAAAGAACATTACTTTGAGTATTGCAATGTGTTTATGCAGTTTAAGGTTAAAAAACATTATTTTCTACATAATGCACATTATTTGTTGCTAATCTATGCCCCGCCTTTCTGAAATGTGTTGATTTTTACAAAGCTCATCTTTCTGAAAAGCGCGGTGTGCACTGATTGGCCAGCTATCCAGTGCGTTTTGATTGGCCGAACTCCTCAAGCGTATGACGGAAAGGTTACGCCCCTTACCATACTATGTGCCCCGGCGCGACAAGACAAAATTAAAAAAACCCATTACAAACGAGGCATTTATTGCATCCAGTGGGGACATAGTTACTGTCATGTCTGCATTTGTGATCGGAGAAATGACAAACGGCGCTACTCTACACTGCTAAAAATTCATGTTTGTATCATCAGTGGCAAATTTTTTTAATATGAAAAGATATTGAAAACTGTGAGTCTAAAGCACCAGACTGTCCTTGCAAACTTGAAGTTGCCCCACCTAATAGAAACAGACACCGTATTGTAGGCCACTCTCCCAGGAAACAGTCCCCTTCCTACGTAAAATGCGCTGCACACATTTGAATATTTGGTTTGAACTGTTCAGGAACAGTGTTGTAAATACAACTTAACCACAGATTTCTAGTTGTGTCCTCTTTTGGAAGACCAAACAAAGTAGTTTTGCTTTCACAACGAAACACAGAGCGTCTCCACAACATGGCGGCAGTGAGAATAAAAGTTACACCTTCTTTCTTTGCGTGAAACTTTGGGTGGTGTCATGCAACTTTTCCACATCATGACGTAGACATGTGAGCATGTGTTAGAACAAGCTGTTTTAGGTAGGCGTGGTTGACTCTTATTCTTTTATATAGAATATCTCTTTGGATTTGAGAATTTAGTCTTTGCAACTGTTTAGCCTCTTTGTTAGTGGGTATGCCTCCCATGCCAGAGATCTGTGTTTGAGGCCCACTTGGAGCAAGTTGGTACATTGGTGCCATGACCTGGATTGGTGTGAGGTTTAGGGGGGTGAGTGTAACATAGGCCAGCGGGTAGGTTCTGTGCAGGTAAACCACACTCCCATGATCTCGACAGACACTAGTGGCTGCAGTCACTTAGCTTCCTTGTTAGTGCATCCACCTCCCATGCTGGAGATCCGGGTTCAAGGCCCACTCGGAGCAAGTATGTCGTGTGACGGTATGGACCCAGGAGAGAGGTTACACATCTTTGCAGATCTTCTTTATGGACAAGAGCTTGTAACACTCCAGAGAGAAAGGAAAAATTTAAATTGCATCATATGACCCCTTTAAGGCTGTTGTTTGTATTATTACTCTGTCTCTCAGACCCCAAACAGAACATGAGGGTTAAATGGGATGTAAACAATAAATGTTATTCATGTTAACAGGATATTAAGGACATCAAAGATAACATTTAGTAAAGCTGTTATCACAGACAGCGATTACAATAACAGACAGATTTTCCACATTAAATCTAGTAAAAGTGTAGCTTAAACTAAGACCTTTCTCAGCAGGATCTCTTAATCCTCACTGGAAAAAATAGGAGATGTCACTGGATGATTGCCAAAGAAAATGGGATAATAGTGGTGACAATAACCACAATAAATTTCATTTTAAAATATTTCTGTTTATTAACTTTTTTTATTGATCATTCTTGTTTCAGTTTAAAAAAAAAAATTCTTAGTCAAAAACTAATGAAATGTTGAAGCTGTTGTTGACATCAGACATATTGTTGGACATATCAATGCATGTGATTTGTTGTATTCTCAGTAGCCTTTTGTAAAGCAGATGCTCAGTGTCCCGCTTTTTAACAGAGACAGAAAAAAAACCTAATGAGACGACAAGACACAAAAACAGTCTAACCATATCTAGGTTATCCAGACAGGAGTAATCACTTCTATGTCGAAATAGACTACTAAATCCTGGATTATAATTTAAACAAGGCAAGATTAAAAAGTTAAACACATGGGTCATTTGTGTAAAGCAAATTGACCTGTTTAATTCATTTTTACTTTGCTAAAAAGCAAACCCCAAAATACTACATACCCTTTACTACATTTCTGTCAAAAACAACTACATATATGCATACAATATTATCTACAAAATCCTTGACATAAATGAAACCTGTAAAGTGCTACAGACTGTTTTGAACAATCACATGATAAAATCCGGCTGGCATTTACTGCTTTCAGACATTCAGAATATTTTTAGACATAGTGACTTCACTGCTGGAGGGAGGACAACACTCACACAGTATTGAGTGACCTATTCAGACAGCTGATGTGATGGTGGCACCACGGCCTAATGCATAACTCAGAAATAATAAATCAATAAATCAATAAAATGAACATAAAAATTTGTCAGTGAAGGAAGTATATTGACGGACAAGGGAAAGGTGTTTCCTGTTTTAGAGGCTAATTTTTTAAGACATGATAGTGATTTATGCATAACTGATACATTATTATTATTTTCTTTTAAAGCGGGATGCAATGGATTTGTTGACAGTTATTTCCATATTTGCATTCTAAAAATAAAGTATTTGAATAAATTCATCACTTTTATCAAATGGTTTAGAATCTCTTTCTTCATATATTTAGTTATCAATTAATAATTACATTTAAGGTGAAATTATCACTAAGTTACTACTAAGGTACTACTCCAAACAGAATGTGTACAGGAAATTATGCCAAAGCACTGACTGTGGATCAACGTGATAGGACTGTAGTATGTATATTTCCTTCTGAACCTTCTTAAAATTATAACACAGATGAAACATATTCTGTGAAACATAATCGCATTTACATCCACAATATGAGGATGACAGACATTCAATGAATCACCAATGAAAACTTTTTATGTATGGTTTGTTTACCATAATCAGATTCCTTCAGTAATGTGGGCCAGATACTCAACCATAACCAGAAATATGATTCCTTCACATGATTTTAGTACCTGTGACGACTGGGTGAAGGAGGAGCTGGAAACAAGTGCGAGTTAACAATTTAATGAGAATTAGACAAACAAACAAGAGTACAAAGACAATGCTGAGAAGACGACAATCCAAGATGGTGGGGAGACGGTGAGTAATCCAGATGATGATGGTGAGAAGACAGCAGGAGAGGATGGCACAGGAACTGCTGGGAATAGAGCCGAAGGTAAGTCTGATGCTGAGTGAAAGTGCGAAGAGTGGATGAGGTTCCGGGGAAAGACATGGACATCCAAACGCAAACGACACAGAAGCAAAAGACAGGGTTACTGACATTAAACAACGTTCTCACAAACACAAGACGTGAGACAAGCCAATATATAGGGAGTGGGTAATGAGTGACAGCTGCTGCTGATGACAATTAATGGAGACGCCCACAAACTAATCAGTGCAGACGCGAAACACACAGACTTCACCACAAAGTGCAAAACCCAGAGATCACGGTTTACCAACCGTGACAGTACCCCCCCCCCCCCCCCCTAAGAACTCCTCTTGGAGTTCCCAGAAGGGCCTACCTGCTGATTGTAGTCATCAATAAGGGAGTGATCCAATATGTCCCTAGCAGGTACCCAACTCCTCTCCTCCGGACCGTAACCTTCCCAGTCCACCAGGTACTGGAATCCTCGTCCCCTCCGTCTCGAGTCCAGAATACGATTAACCGAATAAATCGGTTCCCCATCTACGAGACGCGGTGGCGGGGGAACCGGAGTAGGCGGATTAATACGTGCATAAAACACGGGTTTAATTTTGGACACATGAAAGGTGGGGTGTATCCTCCTGTACGCTGGAGGTAGTTTGAGGCGGACTGTCACCGGACTAATGATCTTGGTGACAGCAAACGGGCCAATAAATTTGGGAGCTAATTTATTAGATATGGAACGCAGAGGAATGTTACTGGTAGAAAAGCCACACTTTTTGACCCACGACGTAAACGGGAGGCTTTGACCAGTGGCGATCGGCCTTAGCCTTAGTGCGCTCTCTCATCCGGAGCAGAGTCTCGCGGTCTCTGGTCCAGGTGTGGTGGCACCTCTGGACAAACGCCTGAGCGGAGGGGACCGCGACTTCAGATTCCAGACTGGGAAAGACTGGTGGCTGGTAACCTAAACTACACTGAAACGGAGAAAGGCCCGTAGCTGACACTGGTAACGAATGGTGAGCGTACTCCACCATAGAGAGTTGGTGACTCCAGGAAGAAGGATTCTTGGAGACCAAACATCGCAACGTCCTCTCTAAATCTTGGTTGGCTCGCTCAGATTGTCCATTACTTTGGGGATGAAAACCCAAAGACAAGCTAACTGACGCTCCTAGCAATTTACAAAACTCTTTCCAAAATTTGGATATAAATTGAGATCCCCTGTCAGAAACTACGTCTACCGGGAGGCCATGAAGCTGAAAGACGTGATCTAAGACAGTGACCGCTGTCTCCTTGGCTGTTGGTAATTTGGGCAAGGGAATGAAATGTGCCGCCTTCGAGAACCGGTCCACTACGGTCAAAACGACCGTCATGCCATTAGAGGGTGGGAGGGCGGTAACAAAATCTAGCGCGATGTGGGACCAGGGTCTCAAAGGGACAGACAGCAGTTGAAGAAGCCCATCAGGAGGCCGGTAAGATGACTTACCACTGGCGCAAACTGAGCAAGCCTAAACAAAATCGCGGACATCACGAGCCATACGTGGCCACCAGAATCGTTGTTTAACCAACCCATTAGTTCGACTTATCCCTGGGTGACAAGCCACGTTAGAACAATGACCCCACTGGACGACTTCGGACCTTAACTCCTCCGGCACAAATAAACGGTTCAGTGGACAACCGGGCGGAGGCGTTACCCCTTGTAAGGCCGCCTTGACCTTCTACGACCTCCCATACGAGTGCTGAGACCACTAATTTCTCAGGTAAAATACACTCTGGAGTCACCGGGCGGGCGGAGGGATCAAAAAGACGTGATAAAGAATCGGGTTTGACATTTTTGAAACCCGGGCTGTACGATAAAGTAAAATCAAAGCGACCAGAAAAAAGTGCCCACCGAGCCTGCCTGGAATTGAGTCTTTTGGCAGTTCTAATGTACTCTAAATTCTTATGATCGGTCCAAACAATGAAAGGTAACCCTGAGCCTTCCAGCCAGTGATGCCACTCCTCTAAAGCTAATTTGACGGCCAACAACTCTCTGTTACCAATGTCATAACTACGTTCAGCAGGAGATAATCGATGAGAAAAGAACGCGCAAGGATGTACCTTATCGTCCAAAACTGCCCGTTGGGACAACACTGCTCCTACCCCCACCTCTGACGCGTCGACCTCCACCACAAACTGCCTTGTGGGATCAGGGGCCACAAGGATGGGAGCTGAAATGAAGCGGCTTTTGAGGTTAGTGAACGCAGACTCAGCTGCGTCCAGCCACCTGAACGGAGTACTGGGAGAGGTCAAAACTGTCAGAGGTGAGGCTAGTTGGCTGAAATTGCGAATGAAACGCCGATAGAAATTGGCGAACCCCAAAAACCGCTGTAGGGCCTTACGGGAATCTGGAGATGGCCAATCTATCACAGTCTTAACCTTGTCAGGGTCCATACGTATTCCCTCGGACGAGACGATATACCCTAGGAAGGGAACAGACTGTGCATGGAAAACGCATTTCTCCGCCTTGACAAAAAGCCCATTCTCAAGTAACCTCTGGAGCACTCGTCTGACGTGTTGAACGTTTTCCTGGAGAGATGAAGAAAAAATCAGTATGTCATCCAGGTAAACATATATAAACTGATCTACCATATCTCTCAACACGTCATTTACGAGTGCTTGGAAAACCCCCCGGGCGTGTTGGAGAGCCCGAACGGCATCACCAAGTATTCAGAGTGCCCTCTGGGGGTATTAAAGGCGGTTTTCCATTCATCCCCCTTCCTGATGCGGACCAAATGATAAGCATTACGTAAATCCAATTTTGTGAATACAGATGCTCCCTGTAATCTCTCGAAAGCTGAAGACATGAGTGGTAAAGGATAAGTGTTCTTTATCATAATGTTGTCCAGCTCTCGGTAATCAATGCAAAGTCA
Source organism: Carassius carassius (assembly GCF_963082965.1). Lineage (NCBI taxonomy): Eukaryota > Metazoa > Chordata > Actinopteri > Cypriniformes > Cyprinidae > Carassius > Carassius carassius. The sequence goes on along the minus strand of NC_081757.1, from coordinate 30,497,037 downwards.
CAGAGAACCATCCTTCTTACCCACAAAAAAGAATCCCGCCCCCGCTGGAGAAGAGGAAGGACGGATGAACCCAGATGCTAAGGAATCAGAAATGTATTTTTCCATGGCCTCCCTCTCAAGAATAGAAAGAGAGTATAACGATAAAGGAAGAGGAAGAGAGGAAAGGAGGAAGAGAAGCAGCACAGGACTTACGGAACACTTCCTTCAGGTCCAGATACTCTGCGGGCACGTTTGGCAATACCATGTTCTCTTTCTGAAAGACAGAAACAGGGACAACAGGACAAGCAGAAACCAGACAAGACTCATGACAACCTTCACTCCACAATGTGACTGTGTTGGAACCCCACTCCACCCGTGGATTATGTTTAATTAACCAGGGGTGACCTAACACAATGGGAGCTACAGGGGAGTCCATGAGAAAAAAGGATATGGTTTCACGATGATTGCCAGAAGTGAGTAGTGTGATGGGTTCAGTGTGGTGCGTGACGTGAGGCAGTTCCTGGCCGTTGAGTGCGGTGACATGGATGGGAAGAGACAAAGGCAGGACAGGAATGTTCAGGTGATGTGCAAGGAGTGAATCGATGAAATTACCTTTGGCGCCGGAGTCCAGAAGGTGTGGCAGTCGTGAGAGGGATTTTTCCACCGCAGTTTCACCGGAAGGAGGGTCGATGATGTAGTTGAGGACTTCCCAGCGGAGATCCCACCCGATAGTAGCCTCAAGTTTACTACCGGGCTGGCTCTTTTACCGGGCAGGAGAAGATGGTATGTTCTGAGCCTCCACAGTATAAACATAGTCCTTGGGACCTCCGCCGTTCCTCTCCCTCCGGGACAGCCAAGCTCTACCCACCTGCATGGGCTCGTGGTCGTCGACGGGACCGACCGCGTTCTCTCGACTCGAGCGCCCCCTAACCGGAGAGATGGTATGGCGCGTAGGACTGGTCTGGCGACCCAGGCGATTAATCCGTGCATCAACTCGTAAGGCCAAGTCGATAAGACCATTAAGTGTGGGGGGCAGCTCGAGGAGGTAGATCTCCTTTTGAACACAGTCGGATAACCCATGCAGGAATCGATCCCACTGCGCTGCCTTGTTCCACTGGGTACGGAATTGAATGGAGTAATCCGTGACTGAAGATGTTCCTTGGCGAAGGTCTGAACGTTCTGGCGAACGTTCTGTGACGACTGGGTGAAGGAGGAGCTGGAAACAAGTGCGAGTTAACAATTTAATGAGAATTAGATAAACAAACAAGAGTACAAAGACAATGCTGGGAAGACGACAATCCAAGATGGTGGGGAGACGGTGAGTAATCCAGATGATGATGGTGAGAAGGCAGCAGGAGAGGATGGCACAGGAACTGCGGGGAATAGAGCCGAAGGTAAGTCTGATGCTGAAAGTGCGGAGAGTGGATGAGTTTCCGGGGAAAGACACGGACATCCAAACGCAAACGACACAGAAGCAAAAGACAGGGTTACCGACATTAAACAACAGCCAATATATAGGGAGTGGGTAATGAGTGACAGCTGCTGCTGATGACAATTAACGGAGATGCCCACAAACTAATCAGTGAAGACGCGAAACACACAGACTTCACCACAAAGTGCAAAACCCAGAGATCACGGTTTACCAACCGTGACAGTACCACAACATTACTGTAAACACAGCAAAGTCACTTTAAGATGTAATTTTTCCCTCCGCTGAATGTGATGTGAACATTTTCAACTTTATGAAAGTTCATGAAAGCTGAGAGAACATAAGAAAGGAAAGACATCTGTGGTAGTTGAATCACAGCTGAAAGAAAGCAGGAATCTAAAAAAAAAAGAAACACTTCGCTGGAGAGAAGAAATAATTGAACCGCCCATGGAAGCATAATAATGGAATCATTCCCACTCCTCTGTAACTCATAGGCAGAGATAGAGAAGTGCAGCACTTTTTCCCTGAAAAGCTGACCTTCTCTATCTGATGGAGACACAAAGGCGCTCTTTCGTGCTTTCTTCCTTTCTCTTTCAGTCCTCTTCTCATACAATAGGATTAATGGCCTGATTTCTATTTCCCTCCTTTTACTCTTCCAAGTGGGGAGGTAACTAATCCACTTACTCAATGCTGAGTAGACCCCATGTCCATCAGGACCCTAAAACTGGACCCTGTAGGCTATAATTGGTCCAAGTGAGTGTCTGTCTGTTTTGTCATGTAATATAGCTCCATCTAGACAACAGTTTGGTATTTGTTTTTATTTGTAGTTTGGTAGTTAAGACAAATCTGCATGCAACCCAGAATAACCTATTAAATATAAAGAAAAAGAAAATAATTTTTTTATTCAGGCAGTTACTATTGTGCAAGAACTATTGTGCAATATTCTGTGGTAAAAGTCAAAGTCTGGGGGGTAACTGAAATAATCACACAGGACAATGAAGCCATGGAGACATATAGCTAGAACAGACACCAAAGCTTGAGCACTGCTGTGACTCTATGATGTCATGTCAGCGAAATTGGCTCCTGGCCATTTAGGCTTGGAGATCCAAGCAACGCAGTGCCTTCTTGCTGCTTTGGCACGGACAAGCTTAATCTAATCAAAACTTCCCACTGTTAATCTTGTTCTATTTATACATTTTACGTAAAATAAAATGGGGGATTTGATGGGATCACCCAAAACGTAAATTTTATGAAACCGATTTTAAGAAACCAGTAGTTTACATTTATCCTCTTAATTATGGTCTGTTCAGAGAGTGTTTTCACTTAAGATGTTTACCTCACTTTGGGTTTTCTTAGAAAAAGAGTTATATTACAAGTGTCGCTTTGCTTTAAAGTTAGAGCATAACATGATTAATTGATGTGGCACTAGGTTTCACTTGAGACATTTTGAGCTTTAAAGCCTGTTTGTGGGGAAGTGAGAAAAACTGGGGAGGAGAGACAGAGAGAAAGAAAAAAGCAGAGAGATGTACTCACTGAACCTGAGGGTGAAGTTAAGATGATTGCACTGCTCTTGGGATTGTAAAATATTATGAAATACTTACATAGATGACTGAGTGCACCACTGCTGGCAATGCTATAGTGACCTATAAGACAACCAATATGCCCAGTGGGAAGACACTTAAAAATACCTGGGAAACTTGAAAATAGCTTAATATTTTTCTGAAAGAGTGACAAAAGCTATTGTTATCTTAAAAAGTAATGGCAAAGCACAAGAATATAGATAGCCAGATGCTAATATCTGTTTACTACCAATACCGTGACATCACCACCATTGAATCCAGGCACAAAAGTGTACACTTCAGTGGGTACCACAGCAGCACAACCTCATAGGGTCTGAGGAATAGGTATTTTATCATATTTTATCTTCTCTTAACAACATTGATATGTTTATATATTATTTTGTAGCATGTAGAAAATGAATATGTATCATAAACCTAGCAGTCCTCCTAACACTGTTTGTAAAACAGATTTGATCAATTAATCTAGACTAAAGACCTATCTCTTTAACCTAGCATACATATCATCACACTTCTGTAATTCAACTCTTTTAAAAGGGTCATGAAGTCATATTTGTTTTATGTTTTTTGAACCAAAAAGTCAACTGAAGTAAACACCACTACTGTGATTGGCTAACTTAATCTTACAGCATGTTATGTGTTTTGATACTAGAGATGGAAAACAATACAGCCTTATATGTCTGTAACTTGTGAAATTAAGAAACAAACACACAACCATAATGACTGAAACAGTTGGTTTCAGCATATTAATTTGATTTGATCTACTTTAAGTATATTTTTAAGACTATACTTGTCTCATCACAAAAGATGCCGCATGTATGTGGGTATGTACTGATTTTTTTTATAAACACTCAAACAATGACATGCTTGGTGTCTTAATAGCTTTAAATGATGTTATGATGTTACAAACACACTGTAAGATTAAAAATAAATGTACTTAACTGCGTTGCCTCTGAGTATGAAATGTTTGGCACTGCTGGATCTATAAATATTTGTTTATTTGTTTTTATAAAAGACATCCACTGTAAGAACAATGTCTGACATTGTTGGTCTTTCTCAACATATGTATGCAAAAGCAGCATTGCTCTTATGATTGATGGACAAACATGAATTGTTCAGAGCACACCTCCTCATTATTCTCCATATTTCAGAAAGGTTGAAAAGAATAATTTATATTTTAAACTGGGGAGTTAGTTTTGGGTGTTAATACCAATAACATTTGATTCTCCATTTCATGACCACTTTAAGGGTTTGTTAGGCTGCATTCATTTTATAAACCAGAACCCGGGAAACTTCCCATAATGCCCAATGTACTTATTTGTTTGCCTGTCTCATCCTTATTCTAAAGTTACCGTAGTCAACCGGTTCCAACTTGTATCCAGACCAGATGGGGGGCCTGCACCAAAGACGACCACAACAGGTCATGACCAATGAAGACCACCACAATCAGATGACGTGTCCTACCTAGTTCTATTCTTGCATCATGTTCTTGTTTTATGTTCATGTTTTCATGGATTTTATTTTGAAGTGTGTCATAGTCATGTTATCTGTTTTGTCTTGTGATATTACCATGTGGTTCTTCTGTTTTATGTGTCAAGTTTTTGCTGGTTCATTGTCTTGTTAGTAGTTCTGTCTTCTCATTGGTCATTCTCATTATTTTGTTTGACGATAGTCTTGAAGTTTAGTCAATCACATATATGTCAAGTATTTGTTGTGTTCTTAAGTCAAGTTCAAGTCTGCTTTACTTCAAGTCATACTTTTTTTTTTTTTCACCATTTTTCTGTAAAACTGTATATGGTTTCTATATTCTATATAGCACAGATCCTCAGCTAGGACCTCAACGACTAGGAAGCCCTGAGCTCTGATCTTTATTGTCCTGCCACAACACAGACTTCAGTTTGTCTAAGTTAACATTTATTATTATTATTATACAGCTATGAAACTACTTCGCTGCTGTAGATCTAAAACACACAGGGGGCAAGGAAAGAGATTACTAAACTGATACTCAAGAATTAGTTGCTTTTGCTAAACATACTAAACAAGTCTTTAGTAACTATAAACACTGAAAGTGAAGAATAATAACACAAAATTCTATTTCACAGTCAATATGATTAATTTGAAACAAAAAAATATTGAGAAAATCACCACATAATGCAATATTAAAAAGGCCTCTCTAAATATATCTAGAGCAGGTAAGGTTGACAGACTCTTATATGGAGACATCTCGGTGAGAGTCACTAGAGGAAGGGGAAGGAGAGGAAGCTCGAATGCGTCCCTCATCTGTGCAGCCAAGCTTGACCAGACACGTCCACAGTACCAGCATGCATCTCTCTGAAAGAACCATAAGGCCTCACAGCTTGCTGGCAGAATGGTGCGATGTGACACTGCATTAGAATGCTTAGTACCAGTTGGCAGTCACTCTCTCTCTCTGCTATTTCATTTCTGAAAGTGCACATGACAGAAGTGAGGGCATAACTTCTAAAGTCTGTCAGTACTCCATGCTTTCAGGTTCATTTCCATAAAGAATACATCTTAGTTTGCCAGGCATGACTACATTTTTCAATGGTCCAGAGCACCATTTAGGCCCATCTGTTTTCTGTGGAAGTAGGTGTATGCCAGTGATGAGTCTCTTACAGTCATCAGTTTTACTTTCTTCCCAGGGGTGAATATACCATTTAAATAAGAAATGAATTGCTCTTTCAATATAACAACAAATCACTGTGTAATTTTAAGAGAGAAAAAAAAAATCCCATGACGTCAAGCATAAAAATTAGAGCTGCACAATACACAGTATATGCACCATATTAGTAATCTGCTGAACACTATTTTTTAATTTCCATGTTTTAAAGGTATGTTCAAGAATATTTAGCTAGCATTGTATTGTTACAATATTGGAAGTATAGGTAAATGAACCTCTTAACTGTCACCCCCCGAACATAGACGTGGAAGTACACTATAAAAAAAAACTTAAATTGTTATAATTCATAGACGCTTTTGAATACAGACCAAAGGTTGGTCTCTTTTTAAAGAATACAATCTGCAGATTATTGCAGAAGCATAAAACAGTTATAGAAGTTTAAATTTACTGTAAAGAAAATGTACAGTACTATTTTCATTATATTTTATATAAAATAAATATTTTATAAAATATGTTTGAATCCAAATTTGCTATTGAATTATAGCCATATGTCTAAATAAGTTGTGTTCCAAATGTAAAGTTGATATAAAAAATTGGTTCCTATGTAGTTTTGTTGATTATTCAACAAAATGCATTTTGATTATTCAACAAAATGCATTTTTCCTACACTAATGTATCAATTTCTCTGTGTTATATATATGAAAAAATAACCACCAAATATGGAAGCTTGAAACTCAGACCCTCCCAACGATATGTATTTTGTCAAGATTGTGAAAAGTTTTAACTCTAAAAGACGTAATATATTTGGAATTTGACACCTCCCACTAAAGGGGAGGAGCCCGCTAAAAGATTTTAAAGTAAGATTTCCATGGTAATGCAGTGTCCGATTTCAAAATGGTTTTCACATGATGAATTTGGAGGTTTTAAGATTTCAAATGCTATATAATTTATTATGATTACTAAAACATGTGATAGGGAAAAAGGAAGCGAAGAAGATTTTTTGTGACAAAGGTCAGAACTCCTGTTATGATGTATATGTTTTGAGCTGCACTCACTCATAAATTAATCAATTATTGTTCCTACATATTTTTTAACAACAAAGTTTGGTAAAATATCTATTTAGGAGTCTTACACCTTTCCAACGATATATAGTTTTTCATGATTAGATTAGGATTTAAGTAAACTTAAATGGGCCGGTGACAGTTAAGTTAACAATTTGTATAATTTTTCTATGTATTATTTTTCTTCAGTTTAAATATAGATTAAAGAACCATCTCTTTAACCTGACATACACATAATCGACCAGAACTGGGAACACTTCCCCTAACATCCAATGTACCTCTTACTTCGGAAGAATGGTATCTAAACTTATATTAGTCTTTGTTTCATTCTTATTCTGTGGTTATCATTTCCAGTCCATATCCATATAAGATGGTCGACCTGCACCTAGAAATGACCACAACAGACTTGAATGACCACGATACAACGATACAACTAGATGAGCCAGACAGATCCCCTGTGAGGACCTAATCGAAATGATCCTCGTTGAATACGACAAGAACCAGGCACACAGCCCTCTGTGTCCAGCTTCATTTCCTTTTCCATATAATTTACTCCAATTTTCAATCACAAGGAACTGGATGAATATTCTGAATGATACCAATTCACAAACTGACTTGTGATGCGACCTCGTGTTCATTTTCCTGGCCTGACAGAACTGCTCCCTTCCTCCACCTGCCACTCTGGTGTCCAATGGGTCTATTATACAGTTCAAGTGTAATTGCCCATGTGTACATCTAAAATATGTAACCTTCAAGTATTCTTAGTATGCACATTTAGAGTTCCTGGCAGTACAGTATCATTTCCTTTCCACTGTTTTTACAGAGCAAAAGAATCAGTCTTTGAGTGCTTCACATCCTGTTCCTGTTCTTCCTGACCTAAGGCAACATCTCTGCTACCTGCTTCCTGTTCCTTGAACAACAGTGGCGGTAACCAAGTTCAACCAAGAGAAATACATTGACTCAGCATTTACAACCTAATCAAATCAGGATGTTTCTGTCTCATCCAGTCATAATGCATATTCAACATATGTGTCCATTTAAGGTACCCCTAGATGCATTTCTAAAGCACCTTTCACACTGCATGCTGGTCCCAGAAAATTGCTGGGTCGCCTTCTGTGTGACTGCAAACATATCCCCCCGATTGATTCCGGGATTGATCCCGGGTTGGGGACATAGTAACATTGACGGGTTAAGTCCCGGAATGAGCTCTGTGTGAAAAAAAAGCCAGAACCAATGCCGTAAAGGGTGTGTCATAATGATGATGCATGTAATCGTGCAACTCTTTTACCAGGTGTTTTGAAGGCAGATCAATGTTCGTGACTAAAAAAAATATGTGCAAACTGTAATGAAGCAGAGATCAGTTAGATCCTCCCTATCTGCACTGAAGCTGAGATCGTTTCCCAGCTTGAGTGAAAGTTAACGTGCCTAGCATTTTCAACTCGTACATTACACATGTCATTTTCTGGAATTGCAGTATGAAAGGGGCTTATGTATTGAATGCGAATTAATTTCTAAGAAGTTAGGATGTCTAAGAAGCTAAAATTAAATATTTGGTCTCACTTGTCTGCACACACACTGAGTCACATTTCCTGTTGATCTTTAACACATCAAAATAACTAAATTATACTGATGACGCATTTAGACCATTTAAAGAACACTCTTATGATTAAAGCAAATAATACCAATAATAATATTTCCCTTACAAAAAGCATAAGAGATAGAGACGGAGAGATATGGCCTTTACATTCGAAAAGAGAACTCAGAAATTTTCATGAAGACATTCTGTATATCTAGTTTGCATAATGTGCATTTCAAATGCACTTTGCATTGTATTTTGTACCTGCAGTGCATTCAGCACATGTCATGCCCTATTTCAGAACAGAAATTAGTCATTAACCATGCCCTGCTGCTCTCATTCTTTACACTTCAATCAGGAACACAGTTTGAACAAAAGAAGGACTTCAGAGGTCAGGTTCCCCAACCAACATTTTCTTATCTTCTCATGAGAAAGGCTGGTTGACTCCTCCGGGGACATGACAGATAAGGCTGTGAATTATAAAGAACATTAAAGCAACATTTTTTGCGAAGTAATTCAACAGTTGGATCCCACTGTTGTTGGATTTTTGCTTTTAAACAATGCATGCAAATTAAGATAAGAAAAGCACATTATAAACCACTGAACTGATGATGCAACTCTGTTTTTTGGCAGTATGGCTCTCGTAAGAGTAAAGAGGAAATCCAAAATAGTATTTTAGTGAATAAAAACAAATATAGTGCACTTCCTGTGTCAACAGTGTCCCTTCCTGTCCACAGTGGAGTTGGTCCGTATTGTGACTGGTTTGGGCCTGCTTAAAAGGAACCAGGTTACTAGAAAAACATTTGTGGAAAATAAATAAATAAAAATTCACACCCCTCAGCTTCAGTGTGATAATTGCGGAAGTTCAAAGGCAGCATACTGCCTACGATGTTGATATTTGTAAACATCAAAACAAACATGCCCATACCTTACCCATATTTTGATATCTCCACCCCACAAGTACGTACACAACCATGGCAATGACGATCGCAGAAACAAGTGAAGATGAAACACAACTTAAAGGGGTCCCATTATGATCTTTTACAAATTCCTGATTTTGTTTTGGGGGGTGTTCTAAGACAGGCTTTATTTACATTATTACAACACCTCTCTCCCCAGTCTGGCATGAACTGCTCAAATAGCTCCTGTATCAAATGAAGGCCCGCCTTCTGAAATATGAAATGTGCTGTGATTAGCTAGCTGGGCCAATGTGTGTTGTGATTGGCTCCACTCTACACCTGGTTGGGGAGATGTCATGCCCAAACCTAACCTCATAGTCCAATTCCCTCTCCTTAAGTTATATCCACCTCTGGTTGGAAAGGAGGGGGACGCTCTGGGAATACCCTAGGACATACAAAGGACAGTGGGCCACCAGAGCAGTATCCATTTGGGGGCGCCATGGCAGCGCTGGAGACACGGGAGGCCTTGGCAGCACTGGAGACACGGGAGGCCTTGGCAGCACTGGAGACACGGGAGGCCTTGGCAGCACTGGAGACACGGGAGGCCTTGGCAGCACTGGAGACACGGGAGGCCTTGGCAGCACTGGAGACACGGGAGGCCTTGGCAGCACTGGAGACACGGGAGGCCTTGGCCCCAGCCTTAGCTTTTATGGCTAGATCCATACTGCCCCCCCTCCCCCCCAAAAAAAACATAGCTCTCTTCTTGGGTGCTCTGGGGCTGGAGCTGACCCTGGGCTTAACGGGGGATCAGGAACCCCACATGTGCTGAACTGAGGATCAGGAGCCCCTCCTGGGCTTAACAAGATCGGGAGCTCCTCCTAGGCATAACGGAAGGTCGGGAGCTTCTCCTGGGCTTACCTGGGGATCGGGAGCCCGTCTGGGGTTAACTGGGGATCGGGAGCCCATACCGGGGTTAACTGGGGAACGGGAGCCTCTCCTGGGCTTAGCTGGGGAGCCGATCCTGGGCTTAATTGGGGAACAGGAGCCTGCCTTGGGCTTAATTCAGCAACAGTGATGCACCCATGGGGTGCTGGCACTGGAGGGCCCTCTTGAGGAGCAGGCACAGTGCTTTCTAGGGGTTTGCACTGGAGTGAGTTTAGGAGAGGCTAGTGTATCTGGGCTGAGAACAGCGATAGTGCTGGGAGGAGATGGGTGGTCAGACCATTTGGCTGGTTATATGGAGGTTCCTGGCAAGGGATGAGCTGGGGCAGCTCGGTGGTTTTTGGGAGGGACTGGATGAGGAACTTCTTCAATCTCGGAATTACAACCACTTAAAAAAATGGACATGATTTACCAGCTTGATCAGGGAAAAACTATACGTGCGAAGATCGCAGCTGATGATGTCATCATCCAGCCCCAGCCGATAACAAACATCAAGAGCCAAATCTATCCAGCTCACCTGGTTGGAGAGCTTTAGGAACTCCTCCATATACTTCTACAACTTCCGACCACGCTGCCGCAGACACCACAGTCTGTCTTCAGCAATCATTTGTGTTTGGTCCGCTGTTCTGCCCACGTTGCTTGGAGAAGGAACCAGGAGATACAGGAGAATGTGGTAGTCGAATATTTAATTAAATGCACACGGTGACACAAACAGATAACTGACATTCAGATTATATGACATTTAACAGCAGACAGAGAACTGGGAACAGAGAACACTATTTAAAGACAGACACTGATGGGACACGGCTGGAACCAAATAAACTAAAACGGGGAACACCTGGAACTAATGGAACTGAAAACAGGAACAGGAAACATGACCAAATAAGGAAAACAGAAAATAAGACCAGAGTAAAACAAGGAAACTTAAGTCCACAACACTGACACTTAGAGCTGTGTTACACTGCATGAAAGGGAATTTTCAAAAATCAACAATAGGCGCACTTTTTATATTAAAAAATGTGTGTGTGTGTGTGTATATATACATATATATATATATATATATATATATATATATATATATATATATATATATATATATATATATATATATAGTATATAGGAAATACAGGATATACAGGAAAAATCAGTTTTGTGAATTTAGTTTTAAATTGTTTAGAGCGTAAAGGAAAAGAATTTAAAATAAAACTTTAGAAAAAAATATATTTTATTCATATGTTATGCTACTTCCTCCGTAGAGGTCACAATGGACTTTTTAAAATACAAACCCAATTCCAAAAAAATTGGGACACTGTACAAATTGTGAATAAGAACAGAATGCAATGATGTGGAAGTTTCAAATTTCAATATTTTATTCAGAATACAACATAGATGACATATCAAATGTTAAACTGAGAAAATGTATCATTTTAAGGGAAAAATAAGTTGATTTAAAATTTCATGGCATCAACACATCTCAAAAAAGTTGGAACAAGGCCAGGTTTACCACTGTGTGGCATCCCCTCTTTTTTTATAACAGTCTGCAAATGTCTGGGGACTGAGGAGACAAGTTGCTCAAGTTTAGGAATAGGAATGTTGTCCCATTCTTGTCTAATACAGGCTTCTAGTTGCTCAACTGTCTTAGGTCTTCTTTGTCGCATCTTTCTCTTCATGATGCGCCAAATGTTTTCTATGGGTGAAAGACCTGGACTGCAGGCTGGCCATTTGAGTACCCGGATCCTTCTTCTATGCAGCCATGATGTTTTAATTGATGCAGTATGTGGTTTGGCATTGTCATGTTGGTAAAGGTCTTCCCTGAAAGAGACTGTCACGTACGGTGATACAAGAAGCACAGAAGAGATCCAAATGCAGGTAAAGGTTTATTGAGGGTAATCCAAAAGGCATAAACAGTCCAGGCAGGGTCAAAACCAGAAAATCCAAACACATAAAAACAAAACAAGAACACACGGGAAGAGCAGACTCTGGGAGGTATCATTCATACGACAAGGACTCCGTGACAAAGACTCAGACAGACCAGGTATAAATACACAAAAGGATAATGGGGAAACTGGAGACAGGTGGGGAACAATCAATTAACTAAACAAGGAGGAAGGTGACCAAATAAGGAAACAGGAAGGACGGAGGGCTAGACTAACAGAAAGGAACAGGGACAGAAATGAACACAAAAACAAAAGGAAAAAACAACAACATGAAGCTCCCCAGGGCGGAGCAGAAGACCACCATGTCCGTGTGGTCAGAGCAGAAGCCCCCCAGGGCGGAGCAGAGGACCACCACGTCCTCGTGGTCAACGCCAGAGTCCCCCGGGGCGGAACAGATGACCACCACGTCCTCGTGGTCGACGTCGGAGTCCAACAGGGCGAAGCAGAAGGCCACCCAGTGACTTGACTTGACTCAGAAAGTTCAACGGTGACCAGCCTTGTCTCCGGACAGTCCATGGTACCTAGCCTTGGCTCTAGAAGGTCATCAGTGACTAGCCCTGACTCAGGAAGATCATCAGTGACTTGACCTGACTCTGAAAGGTCCACGATGAATAGCCTTGTCTCTGGAAAGTTCATGGTACCTAGCACTGGCTCTGGAAGGTCATCAGTGTCTAGCCCTGACTCTGGAAGGTCAGCGGTGACTGGCCCTGACTCTGGAGGGTCATCTGTGACTATCCCTGACTCTGGCAGGTCAGCAGTGACTAGCCCTGACTCTGGGAGGTCAGCAGTGACTAGCCCTGACTCTGGAAGGTCAGCAGTGACTAGCCCTGACTCTGGAGGATCATCGATGACTGGCCCTGACTCTGGAAGGTCATCGGTGACTATCCCTGACTCTGGAAGGTCAGCGGTGACTATCCCTGGCTCTGGAAGGTCAGCAGTGACTAGCCCTGACTCTGGAAGATCATCGATTACTGGCCCTGACTCTGGAAGGTCATCGGTGACTATCCCTGACTCTGGAGGGTCAGCGGTGACTAGCCCTGACTCTGGAAGGTCAGCGGTGACTAGCCCTGACTCTGGAAGGTCATCAGTGACTAACCCTGACTCAGGAGGGTCCATGAACACCTGACTCGACTCTGGAGGGTCAACCGGGAACTGACTCAACTCTGGAAAGTCAATGGGCACCTGACTTGACTTAGGACTGCCTGTGGAGACGTGAGACGCCTCAGCTTCGGGCACCGCCTCGGCCTCCGGAACGGCATCGGGCCTCCGGAATGGCATCGGGCACCGCCTCGGCCTCCGGAACAGCATCGGGCACTGCCTCGGCATCGACCACCACCTCGGCCTCCAGAACAGCATCGGGCACTGCCTTGGCCTCCGGAACGGCATCGGGCACCGCCTCGGCCTTCGGAACAGCATTGGGCACCGCCTCGGCATCGACCACCACCTCGGCCTCCGGAACAGCATCAGTCACCACCTCGGGGATGGCGACGGCCTGGTTGAGAACGTCCTCCGGGACGATAGCGGGCTGCTCGGGAACGTCCTCTGGGCTTTGAGGAATGGTAGACGCCTGTCTCCTCCTCCTCCACCCTCTATGATGGCGAGCCGGTGGCACCTTGACGGAAGACTCAGGCGTTGAGTCAGCCATCTTGTCTGGCAACACAGGTGTAGATTCGGCCATCCTGTGCAATGGTGCTGGGCTGGCGGCCATCTTGTGCTGTGGTGCTGGGCTGGGGGCCATCTCGTGCTGTGGCGCCTGGCTGGCGGCCATCTTGTCTGGAGACTCAGGTGTGGTTGCTGCATCCCACTGAGCACGATGGCGCAGGTAATGGGTAAACCCCCAAAAGTCCAGGATCTCCAACCCCTTCATCTCCCATTGAGGCAAAGGGTCATCCAGGCAATCATTAAACAGGTCTTTCAGTGCTGCGTCATTATAACCTAACCCGACCGCCATGGTCCAAACCAATTGTGCCAGGCCACCCACCTCACTCCCCCTTTGACGAAGGGTGGTTAAGTACATGAATCTCCCCTTCCGTTCCTCCATGGTGGCTGGGGAACAGATTCGAACCCGCTGGATCTAGGCAGGACGGAGTCCTTCTGTCACATACGGTGATACAAGAAGCACAGAAGAGATCCAAATGCAGGTAAAGGTTTATTGAGGGTAATCCAAAAGGCATAAACAGTCCAGGCAGGGTCAAAACCAGAAAATCCAAACACATAAAAACAAAACAAGAACACACGGGAAGAGCAGACTCTGGGAGGTATCATTCATACGACAAGGACTCCGTGACAAAGACTCAGACAGACCAGGTATAAATACACAAAAGGATAATGGGGAAACTGGAGACAGGTGGGGAACAATCAATTAACTAAACAAGGAGGAAGGTGACCAAATAAGGAAACAGGAAGTGATAATATGATAAACACCTGTGGGAACTGAGGACACCTAGTGGATACCCAGGGAACACAACCCAGACACTGTGACAGAGACAACGTCTGGATGGGTGCATATGTTGTTCTAGAACTTTGATATATCTTTCAGCATTGATGGTGCCTTTCCAGATGTGTAAGCTGTCCATGCCACATGCACTCATGCAACCCCATACCATCGGAGATGCAGGCTTCTGAACTGAGTGCTGATAACAACTTGGGTTGTCCTTGTCCTCTTTAGTCCGGATGACATGGCATCCCAGTTTTCCAAAAAGAACTTCAATTTTTAACGTCTGACCACAGAACAGTTTTCAACTTTGCCTCAGTCCATTTTAAATGAACCTTGGCCCAGAGAAAACACCTTCTGGATCATGTTTAGATATGGCTTCTTTTTTGGCTTATAGAGTTTTAGCCGGCAACGGCAAATGGCACGGTGGATTGTGTTCACTGACAGTGTTTTCTGGAAGTATTCCTGAACCCATGTTGTGATTTCCATTACAGTAGCATTCCTGTAAGTGACGCAGTGCCGACTAAGGACCCGAAGATCACGGCATCCAGTATGGTTTTCCGGCCTTGACCCTTAGGCACAGAGATTGTTCCGGATTCTCTGAATCTTTGAATGATATCATGCGCTGTAGATGATGATAACTTCAAACTCTTTGCAATTTTCTCTGAGAAACTCCTTTCTGATATTGCTCCACTATTTTTTGCCGCAGCATTGGGGGAATTGTTGATCCTCTGCCCATCTTGACTTCTGAAAGACAATGCCACTTCTGAGAGACAAGAGGCTCTTTTTATACCCAATCATGTTGCCAATTGACCTAATAAGTTGCAAATTGGTCACCCAGCTGTTCATTATATGTACATCATCTGACGAGGTGGAGAAGTTCTTTGAGGACCTTGTAAGAGCGGTCAAAGGACAAAGGAAGAGGACAAAGGAGGGACAGGTGAAGGGACACAGCCCGGAGGAGAGGGTGATGACCTGGTCAAGCCACTTCAAAAGGCTGCTGGGGGAAACAGCAGACGCAGCCGAGGAAGAGGAAATACCATCAGACCTCCCAAACCTGAACATCAACGATGGTCCTTCACACTCGGTGAGCTCGTCAGGGCAAAAGCCACAGTAAGAGTGGGAAAAAGTGCTGGTCCGGATGGCATACCCCCACAGGTGCTGAAGAACTGTGACTTTGATGACATCATTCTAGAGTTCTGCAACCTTGCTCTGCTGCACAATCGGCTGCCTGATATGTGGTCTCTATCAAACATCATGCCAGTGCCCAAATCCGGAGACCTCTCGAAGCCGGACAACTACCGAGGCATCAGCCTGACCTGTAGTATTGCGAAAATCTACAACCGCATGATTCTGAACAGGGTCCGGCAAGCAATCGACCCTCACCTGAGAGTAAATCAGAACGGCTTTCGAGAAGGGTGAACTGCTACAACCCAGATCGTGGCACTCAGGAGATTGATAGAGGAGGTGAGGAAGGACAACCTGACTGCAGTCCTATGTTTCATAGACTTCAACGGCATGAACAGTGTATGCAACTCCAACCTTTCCCGCCAAATCAAACTCCGCTTCTTCTACGCGACGGTAGAGTCCGTTCTCCTCTATGGCAGTGAATGCTGGACCCTGAATCCAACCTTAGAGAAGTCCCTGGACGGTTGCTACACCAGGATGTTGCGTGCAGTGCTTAACATCAGCAAGAGTGAGCATGTAACCAACAAAATCCTGTATGAGGGAGTACCAAGAGTGAGCAATAAGATTGCTGTGAGGAGAATGAGACTTGCAGGACATTGCCGAAGGCATCGAGAGCTGCCAGCCAGCAAGCTGGTGCTATGGGAACCAACACATGGCCATCGGTCAAGAGGACGTCCCACGCTAACTTACGTGGACATACTCAAGAGGGATGCAGTAGCCCAGAGCACCAATGAACTGGCCAGATGCATGGAGAATCAGGATGACTGGAGGCAACGATGGAAGGCTCGTCTGAGGACGACCTAGAGAAAGGGAGTGGTCATAGTGAAACTTCCAATCATTTGGTATCTATGATGAGCCCTGAATGTGCTCTTTACAGGACATCCAGAATTTAAACTGTGACCTATGTGAGCTCTCAGAGAAATTGATAAAACTTATGGATTAAACTCCATTGCTGGTAGATAAGTGGATATATATATATAACACATACATATAATTATGTGTATACATAATATGTATGTACATATGTATGTATGTGTGTGTGTGTGTGTGTGTGTGTGTGTGTGTGTGTGAAGTCAACTGAATTTCATGACAGTTCAGTTCATTATAATTTATTATAACCCGAATTCCGGAAAAGTTGGGACGTTTTTTAAATTTTAACAAAATGAAAACTAAAAGACTTTCAAATCACATGAGCCAATATTTTATTCACAATAGAACATAGATAACATAGCAAATGTTTAAACTGAGAAAGTTTACAATTTTATGCACAAAATGAGATCATTTCAATTTTGATTTCTGCTACAGGTCTCAAAATAGTTGGGACGGGGCATGTTTACCATGGTGTAGCATCTCCTTTTCTTTTCAAAACAGTTTGAAGACGTCTGGGCATTGAGGCTATGAGTTGCTGGAGTTTTGCTGTTGGAATTTGGTCCCATTCTTGCCTTATATAGATTTCCAGCTGCTGAAGAGTTCGTGGTCGTCTTTGACGTATTTTTCGTTTAATGATGCGCCAAATGTTCTCTATAGGTGAAAGATCTGGACTGCAGGCAGGCCAGGTTAGCACCCGGACTCTTCTACGACGAAGCCATGCTGTTGTTATAGCTGCAGTATGTGGTTTTGCATTGTCCTGCTGAAATAAACAAGGCCTTCCCTGAAATAGACGTTGTTTGGAGGGAAGCATATGTTGCTCTAAAACCTTTATATACCTTTCAGCATTCACAGAGCCTTCCAAAACATGCAAGCTGCCCATACCGTATGCACTTATGCACCCCCATACCATCAGAGATGCTGGCTTTTGAACTGAACGCTGATAACATGCTGGAAGGTCTCCCTCCTCTTTAGCCCGGAGGACACGGAAATAGTCATTTGAAATAGTCCATTTTAAATGAGCCTTGGCCCACAGGACACGACGGCGCTTCTGGACCATGTTCACATATGGCTTCCTTTTTGCATGATAGAGCTTTAGTTGGCATCTGCTGATGGCACCGCGGATTGTGTTTACCGACAGTGGTTTCTGAAAGTATTCCTGGGCCCATTTAGTAATGTCATTGACACAATCATGCCGATGAGTGATGCAGTGTCGTCTGAGAGCCCGAAGACCACGGGCATCCAATAAAGGTCTCCGGCCTTGTCCCTTACGCACAGAGATTTCTCCAGTTTCTCTGAATCTTTTGATGATGTTATGCACTGTAGATGATGAGATTTGCAAAGCCTTTGCAATTTGACGTTGAGGAACATAGTTTTTAAAGTTTTCCACAATTTTTTTACGCAGTCTCTCAGAGATTGGAGAGCCTCTGCCCATCTTTACTTCTCAGAGCTTCTCTAAGACAAAGCTTTTATAGCTAATCATGTTACAGACCTGATATCAATTAACTTAATTAATCACTAGATGTTCTCCCAGCTGAATCTTTTCAAAACTGCTTGCTTTTTTAGCCATTTGTTGCCCCCGTGCCAACTTTTTTGAGACCTGTAGCAGGCATTAAATTTTAAATGAGGAATTCGGGTTGTATCATTATCAGAGGAAATTTTGCATTCTATAAGTAAACATACCTGTAAAAATGACCAAACAATATTAATTCTGAAGTGAAAAATTCCAGTGCCTTCTATTAAATGAAAAACTTGGTTAGAAATATATATATATCTATATACACACACACACACACACACAAATATATGAAAACATGCTAATTAAGCATTTTAAGTACTAGGCATCTTTTTTTCTCCATCTTTTTCACCTTTACTCACTGTCATTTATTTTCATATGTGAGAAGATTACGACTCAAATCCAGCCCCCTCAAAATCATCTTTCATGCAAGACTTTTCAAAAGCTCTATTTGAGAGGAGTATTTCCATGACAACAGGACTGGATTAGGTTTTTAAAAAAAAAAAAATACTTGCACCAATTGCAATTGTGAAGACCCTTGATTCTCTCAAAGGCACTTGATGATTTCTGAGGGGAGTGAGCAGAGGGTGACTGGAAAAGAAACACAAAGGAAAACCGAAGCACTGCGATTCTGGGGGAAAAAATTGAGCACTGTATTTACATGTGTCTTTTTAAATGTGGTTTCCATTTAGACTTTCTATAAAAACAAAAACCTCAAAAGCTTTTGTCATACAGAAGAAATTTTTTTTGGAAGAGTTCTGCCTTCTCATCTCCATTCTCTAACAACATAATCAGGCAGCATGCAACAGACTCATGAATAGGATAATGAGGGGAACCTGTTTAGCTTCCAAGTTAGCTGGCAGTCCTGTTAGTGCTTCCTTTCACACTATATAGAACCATTCAGTGCAACTGAGGATGTAACTGTCATCAGATATATATATTTTAAAATGCATGCAAATATAGGTACACACAATTCTATCTATATCTGGATGCTATATTCCATGTGAGAAAAACAGACATCCACCACACAATAGATACTTTAAGCAAAATGTAAGCATTATTTATTTATTTATTATTATTATAGAAGGAGAAAACTGTTGGTGGATTATTCAGAATGGAAGAAATACAAAATAACCATCAGTTGGCCTCGGTCTGGGGCTCCGTGCAAGATCTTGCCTCATGGGGTAAGGATGATGATGAGAAAAGTGAGGGATCAGTCAAGAACTAAATGGGAGTAGCTTGTTAATTATCTTAAGGCAGTTGGGACCACAGTCACCAAGCAAAACATTGGGTAACACACTACGTCGCAATGGACTGAAATCCTGCAGCGCCAGCTAGGTCCAACTGCTCAAGAAGGCACATGTACAGGCCCGTTTAAAGTTTGCCAAAGAACATCTTGACTGAAGGCTTGAGACAAAGTGCTGTGGTTAGATGAGACCAAAACTGAGCTCTTTGGCATTAAGTCGACTTGCAGTGTTTGGAGGGAGAGAAATGCTGACTATGACCGCAAGAACACCATCCATGTGTTTTTGAAGAAATGTACGGAAAAATTAATTAAAGATGTAATCAAACAGACAATGAACACTATAAACATCAATTACTATATGATGAAATCAAACTTATAGCAACATTTGGTAGATATGTATGGTGTTTCAGTGTTGGCATCATCTGAGGTCCTCTGAGGGGTTGGCATCATCTATTCAGGAGTTCTGGATTCAGACTGAAGCTTGTGTAAATCCTAGTTGACAACAGAGAAACAAATAATTAGAGAAATAATAAAAGAAATAATTAGCATAGCTACTGTTCCGACCAAGTAAAATTAATTTGTTTAACCCAAGCTAAAGAATAGTAATGTGCATTTGATCAGATATAACTGCAGTCCGAGATTATGAAATGCTTTATTTGAATGCGTGGCCAAAGAGATGTCTTAAATTTACAATTTTTTAATAAACATACTAAAAAAATTACAGACTCACAAAATCAGCAGGGGAGCAAATAAATATTTTCCCCACTGTACCTTCAAAAATGTTTGTCTTTTTTTTTTAGAGAGATAACAACATCAAAATTACTGTAAATCCACCGCAGACACCTGTACCCAGATAATACTTCTTTGGAAAGGCAATGACCTGTGCAATTACCCAGAAGCCCATGCAGTGGGCTAAAAAAATAAGGTCAAGAACAGTAAATCTTAAACTGAAGTGTTAAGCATGACCGATTCGGAAATGAAAAATTTGACTGTTTACTATTGTCTTCCAACATTTTCGACATGATATTTTCCTTTTTTACAGTGTAAAGTTGTTTTGACACAATCTGTATTTGTTACACTTTAATTTAAGGTGTAATTATACATGTAGTACTGAGCAGTGGCGGCTCCTGCCAATTTTCTCAGGGGGGGGGGGCAAATGTTTGCTCGATTAATGAGGAAAGGTCACCCATTCAATTGATACATTAACGGCTAGTTAAATATGTAAAGGAAACTGAACTACTATAGTATTAATTCAAAATACACTGACATTAGGAATCAATCTCTCTTGCTCTCCTTATGCATGTTAACACAATTCAGCAGCAATTGAAGACTGATGCCAGGATGTGGTTTTTCCACAAAAAAAAAAAAATGTTTTACTTCGATTTCAGTTTAATAAGAAATAATTGAAGTCACATAAATCACTGTTTCCACAACTCACTTATATTACACTGCTTATTTATATCACATTCCTCACTTACATTACACTGCTTACTTAAGTTACTCACTTATATTACACTGCTCCCTATTATCCATATGCATCATTGCTCTGTCGTGTTTTATCACCTTCTTTGAGAGATGATGCATGTCGGTGACACTTGTAGCCTAGCCTTTTTCTCCGCTCATAACACATCCTCGAAAATCCTCGTTTATACAACTTCCCGCCCTTTGTAGATACTTGTTTGATGTTTAAATCTGGTCTTGGTTGTCCTAATTCTTTAACTGGCAATTTATCTTTATTGCTACGACAAAAGAATGGTATTTCTTTCAATGACACGATAGAATTAATCTGCGCTGAAGCATGTAACATTCACCTTGATGTCGATCAAGTTCAGTTGGCAAAGGCATAGCTGTCCCCATCTCTCTGTTTTTTTTTCACTTTTGATAAAGATAATAAAGTAGTTTTTTTTTTTTTTCTAGTTGTTAAATAATTTTTTTTTTTTTTAATATTATTGGATGTCCCTGTTCCCACCAGTCGTTTCTCAAGTTAAGGTTACGCATTATGACGAAAGCATATTAGGGCTAGCCCTCTCGGAATTGAGATTGCATTGCAGTGCCTGCAGTTCGAAAAAAATTATCTTTGTATAGAAGTCTATGAGACCACTCGGGGCGATTCTCCGTTTGACAGAAATCGCCCAAAAAGGGGCGGTACTCCACAAACCGCGACTTGACGCTGATTGGACTAAAAGAAAAAAAAAATCCTCCCTTTCCTTTGGTGGTGAGTCGCCCTAATGGAGAAACCACCACTGGTACTGAGTAATAATTAACTACATGTACTTACTATTAGGGTTGGATTGGGGTTTGGTTTAGGGTTACTTGCATGTAATTATGTAGAATTTATTGTTTCATGTAACGTGTAACAAGAACACCTTAAAATAAAGTCTTTTCTCTGTATAGTATAAAACACTATATAAATAAAGGTGACTTGACTTAAAGGCTGCTTAGGCACCTATCGTGTTTGTTAAATTTCTTATTATTTATTTATTCATTTAGCTGACGCTCTTATCCAAAGCAACTTACAATTTGAATATATGTCAGAGGTCGCACACCTCTGGAGCAACTAGGGGTTAAGTGTCTTGCTCAGGGACACATTGGTGTCTCACAGTGGATTCAAACCCGGGTCTCTCACACCAAAGGCATGTGTCTTATCCACTGTGCTAACACCACCCCTTATTACTCTTCTGCTTCTTCATCTTCTTTTTCTTCCATTCTTTTTAAATTTATTAAATTTATTAAATTTGGCACACACAGACAGTCTTAATATTAACCATAGCAAATTTGGTGTATCTATCTCAAACTCTCTGGTAAAAAAGTATCAATATAATAAAAAATACTGTCACTACACAGAAGAAGACCTAAGGAAGACAGACACGCAAGTAATATTTACTTATATTTATAATACAGTCTGTCTACAGCTATGATAATGCATATGTGAGATTCGGACTCGGGGAGGTCTGTGACAAAGTCGACTCCCATGTGGGACCTGGGCCCACATGGTATGGGAAGTTGTACCAGTTCTCCTTGAGGCAGGTGATGGGGACACTTGATGGCACAGAATGAGCATCCTTGGACTAAATGATCAACTTCTCTAGCCATATTGGGCCACCAGTAGTGGGTTTTGGGGAGCGAGAGGGTTTGCTGGCTGCCTGGATGTCCAGAGCCGGAGCCTGGATGGGGCCTACAATGATGGCTGGATGGAGAATGGTCTCAGAGAATAGTGATCGTTCGGTGGATTGAGGTAGACGCAACAGGGTATTTAGTATTCACGTTTTAGTATTCTTAGTACCTGGATGGTAGGTAACAGAACTGAAAACAGGGGAAGAACAGCACCAACGGTCCCTGACGAGGATTTAAGCGCTCAGCCTGCCTAAGATACTCCAAGTTCTGGTTGATCCATGATGACAATATCATAATTCTGCTCCGCTGAGGAAACTTGTGGGAGAAGTATGCATAGGAATGGAGGATCAGAGGCTCTCTGGAACGCTGTGATAGAACCACTCCTTCCCCCACTGTGGAAGCATCAACTTCTACGATTAATGGCCTCTGTGGATCAGGAAGGGCAAGGGTAGGAGTAATGCAGAAGGCTTTCTTCAGCTTTTCAAAGCTCTCCTAGGCTGCGGGAGTCCAGGATAGAGACTTGGGCTTGTTACATAACATGGAAGTTAGAAGCGCTGTAGTGACTGAAATGATGAATGAAACGGAATGACGGTAGGAGTTAGAGAATCCCAGTAATCGTTGGAGTTCTATAACAGTCTAGGGTCCTGGCCAATCATGAATGGCTTGAACCTTCTTGTCGTCCATATGGATACCCTGGGGACTGATCACATATCCGAGGAACTTGATGGGGGTATTGTGGAACTCGCACTTCTCCAGCTTGAGGTAGAGATGGTACTTTCTCAGCTGCTGCAGGACCTGCTCCACATGATGGCAATATTCGGCCAAGCTCCAGGAGTAGATAAAATGTTAATGATCAAAAAGCGATGAAGGAACTCCCAGAACACCTCGTTCATAAATCCTTGGAATACAGACAGTGAGTTAGATAATCCATACAGCATAACAAGATATTCATAGTGGCCGGTGGGCATAATGAAAGTGGTCTTCCACTCGTCACCATGGCGGATATGACTGAGGTTGTAGGTGCTTCGCAGGTCCAGTTAGGAGAAGATGCAAGCTACACAAAGTTTCTCTAGGGCAACCGGCACCAGCAGAAGGGGATACGGGTAAGTGACTGTTTGGGAGTTAAGAGCTCTGTAATCAATTCAAGGTCATAAGCCTCAGTCCTTTATGACCATGAAGCTGGTGATGTGGAGCAATGGATGAAGCTTTGTTGGAGACCCTCTTTGAAGTACTCCTCCATAGCTCCTTGCTCCGGGATAGGCAATGGGTAAGCTCTACCCTTGGGGGAGTTGAGCTCCAAGCAGCAGATCGATGGAATAGTCACATGGCCAGTGAGGTGATAATTTCATGGCAGCCCCTTGCTGAACACATCCTGGTACGCCCAGTATTCAGAGGGAATGATGTGAGTTTCAGTGGGTTCAGGGTTCTCTATGGAGGTAGTACAGATGGGAAGATGAGGTGGCAGTGGAGATGTTTTGATGATGCAATTCTGGAAACAGTACTCACTCTTGTGAAGAACTTCATTGGTGGTCCAGTTAATAATGGGAGACTGTTGGGCTAACCACGGGCGTCCCAGGATGATCTCCAGATCTTCAGAAAGCTAAAGGGACAATTAAATGGGTGGGGATTCTCTATTCATCAACATAAGAAACAACAAACATTTCTTAAATGTAATAATTTATATAAATCTAGTAATTTGGTTGATGACCGAACAGATTTCAGATTATGAAGCTCATACTGAGCAAGAGTTAAGCAAACACTTAGAATGTGAAAATTAAGAATGATAATATAGGCAATTCAAAAAAAAAAAAATATTAATATTAATAATTAATTTTTTCTTTTTTCTTTCTTGTTTTATGGGAGTATAGTTTAAAAAGTGAAAGAAAAAAAAAAAACTAAAGTTTTGTGTAATTTAATTATTAAATTACCTATCTTATTGTTGAAAAATATCCTCATAGTGAGATTATACTTTTCCTTGACATTTTACTTGCATTTACTAAGGAGGCAAGAAAATGAAGGAAAGAAAAACTGAAGTAAGCTGAACAAACCTATGCAACATTTAAAGAGTATCTACTTGCTTTCAACTTTAGCTTAAAAACCATAATAGTTTTTTTTTTTATTATTGCTTTACTTTTACCATGAAACATTCTTCTTTAATTATATATTGGTCTAATTTGAATATATTTTCAGTGAAAAAAAAAATCACTTCTACCCATGATATTAAAAGTAATATCTGTAATAATAACGGTTGCATCAGAAATTAACATCAAAAATATCATATAAATAACATGGGTGAAGTTTTTATTTTGATGCATTGAAAACTTTAAACTTTGCAATTGTGTCAGATGTTTTAGTTCACTAGTAACACTGTAGAGGGTGTGCATGTGAAAAAAATGTGATATTTGCATGTGTGTGTGTATGTTTTATATATATATCCAATATAACCAATATCATTCATTGGTTAAAGCCATGGGAATCTAAGTTCAGCTCTGGTTGGAATTAAAGAGAGGTGTCTGGAATGCTTTGTTAGAGGTTAAATTGTTTCAGGTAGCTGTTAACATGTTACAGTGGCAAATTAAGTCCCACAGTGCAAAACATCTAAACAAACTCCATGTTTAAACATCTTCTGTTGCCATTTCCTGTTAACTTGTAGACTACACTGTTTTGAGATGAAATGTCCCCAAGCATTCCAAAGCTTGGATTTCCGTTTTGCCAATTTCTGCAACAACCTCACTACTGGGATTGAAGCCTCTGCCTGCTTTCCCTTATCTCCAATAAACAGACATGGGAGCTTCACGCTGATTCCTGCCTATAACGAAGAGGTGATGTGTCTTCATGTGTCAGTACTGATTTCACAAGACAGCCTTCAGCTAAAGCATCTTAAGGCTTCAGTAAGTGAGTCTGCAACCATCCCTGTGCAAATCACTGATTTTATTCATGCAGGAAACTGAACAACAGCATAGATTAGATTTCATAATTTGACTTAGCCCCTTATACTTGGATGTTGTGAAAAAGCATCTGGGGAGTACACTCTTAAAAATAATGGTGAATCATGATGCCATAGAAGAACCTTTTTGTCTAAATGGTTCCGCAAAAAACCTTTAACATCTGAAGAGCCTTCCTGTTTCACAAAAGGTTCTTTGTGGTGAAAGGTTCTTCAGATAAGAAAAAGGGAAGAAAGAGATGGTTCTTTAAAAATCTTTGACTGAATGGTTATTTGTCGAACCAAAAATCGTTCTTCTAATCTATGGCCTTTTGAAGCAAATTTTTTTTATCATAATCGTAAAGTGACCCCAGTAAATTTAAAGAGAAAAGCGGAAAAAAATATTATTATTATTTTGTAAAGTGACCTCAGTAAATGTAAAGAAAAAGGGAATAAAATATTGTAATTATAATTATATTGTTATTATTATTATTATTATTATTTCATATTATAAAATTATTTACATCTCCATGGGAAAATCGACTTTCAATTAACCGGTTTAAAATGTACGATTCACTCGAGAACAGGACCGATTCAGTCAGACCAATTTAACTGATTCATTGACAAGATCCGATTCAAAAGAGCCATTTGTTCACTTCATGAATGAATTTCATTCAGCGTTGAGGGCAGTCAACGGTGGAAATGGGTTAAACTGTGCAGTTCTTTACTGGATTATTCTGCGGTCTGTAACAAGTTTAAGGTAAATATAAAGAATTTGTAGTTAATTTAACCACTCCAATTGTCAGAAATTATAAATATATTTGTAACTCCGCCTATATTTTGGAGCATCCAATTAAGTTTTTAAAATTCAATAAAAGGTAACGTTACCCCAGCTTGCGCGATATGTCAACTTCTACAATACACCCCTTAAATAATGAATAAATAAACTTGTATTTAACTTTAACTCTATTTGTTATCTCCACACTTGTAAACAAACGAAGTCGCGGCCCGCTATTAGATGCACCTTCTGACAGAGAGCGCGTGAATGCCCGTATCATACCATTAGCCTACTTCTAGTAAACTATCTTACGTGAATTACTGAAGAAACACCTGCTCCCCTCTTTCGTCATTCTTCCTCGATTTTCTCATCAGTACTATCTTCTGCTCATTTAGGGGCAGCGAGTCTGTGGAGCTGTTTTTTAGAGCAGACAAAGTGTCTTTTGTTGCCTGTGTCGTGCTTAAGCGGCGGGAAAGGCCTGAGGCGCAGAATTAGTGCGCTCAAAGAGCTCTCTTGTCAAGTGGGATAGCATTGATGAGTCCTTAGATTGCAAAGAGCTGCTGCCTTATTTAACCAATTTGCCCCATCTGCCCCATTTTTGACTGACAATATCACTCTTGTGTTTTACAGCTTTGGAAAAATAACTTATAGGGAGTCTTTCTTCTTTTCCCAGAAGGACATTTTTTGGCCTTGTTGACCATGTTTTAGCCTAATGTTCCTTCTCATGTTATTTTGGTAACATTACAAGACACTGTGTTCTGTTGAAATATTCACTGCGTTACGGTATAAAATGACACTTTGTATTACAGATATCGGTTATTAATTTTCACCGCAAAGATAAAGGGTTTCCAAACACTTCCTCCATCTGATTTTGATCTCAGTTGTTAGTGATGGAAGGAAAGGGTATTGGTTTTGACAGAGCTACTCAGCTCTCTAACCTGTGCAAGTGATAAATGACTGATATTTTATCACCAAAAAACAACAAGAAAAAACACCACACAGCCTGCGCATCACTGACAATGGATCTGGAAAAACAGTAAATAAGGCAATCAGTGAATGAATATTAGATTCCCTTTGTACCTTTACTGTGATATTTCTAGATTTTATTTTATTTAGCTACTTAAATTACATCCATGTTCATGTTCCTCTCTGTGTGTTAGGTGAACCATGAGTGCCAGAAACCGATCCTGCTCTTCCTCCATTCTCCAAGCATGCAGTTCATCATCTTTTACCCGACAGCCTTCTCGTGTGTTGATAGTAGATGCTTCGCCACCCTGGTGGTCAGAGACATGTACTATTCTGTGTCAGGCCATAGAGAATTTCTTTTTTCTTGCCAGCAGTCTGGCGGGACCTGCTCGTCTGCCACTGCTAAGCGTCTTTGCCATTAGTGTACAGCTGGAGTGCCTCTTACCCTTTGTGGTGAGGATAAGTATGAGTGTATTTACACTGATGTTTGACTAGGTGCTATACAGTAGGTTGGTTTTTAATAGACAAATAAAAATATGTATCTCTCTTCTGATGTCTTCCTTTAACCTTTTCATTTCATCATCTCATTCTCTTCACTAGCAAGTTAAGGGCAATTTGACACGTCTGCTGTCCTGTATAGAGGAGCTGC
This sequence comes from Carassius carassius, assembly GCF_963082965.1. NCBI lineage: Eukaryota > Metazoa > Chordata > Actinopteri > Cypriniformes > Cyprinidae > Carassius > Carassius carassius. The sequence goes on along the minus strand of NC_081757.1, from coordinate 30,469,318 downwards.
GTTCTCTACCTCAAGAGGGTTGCATTCGGCAACGAGGTGCACTTCTTAAACAGGCAGTGCTGGACAGCCTGCAGCAGTTTAAACAATACATGTGTCATACAGCTCATGGGGACTTCAACAGCAACTGTGTGGAGGTGAGAACATTCACAGCCTAAACTAAAAGTGCTTTCCATTCCTTACCTGTAAAGAAAATGATTTTGGCATGTTCACCAAAGGCATTTTTTTAAATTAAAGCTGCATTACTTAACTTTTTTGGGTTAAAAATGTTCCAAAATAAATATTAGAGCAAGTATATAACCAGCCAGTGTTCAAGACTATTGCCTTAGTTTAGCCCGATTTACAACAGTTAATTTAAAATAATGTTTTCTAATTTGAGTGGTACGGGTAGGTTTTTCTTTGGAAATTTGACAATGGAACTGCATCATTGTCACGTCTGTAAACGTAGAGAAGTTTTCCTGGCTACTAGGCTATCGCATGTGAGGATCCTGCAACGTGGTGGATCATTTAATTATAGCTTATTCCCACAGCAGCTGGAATAATTAAATGTCAAAAAATCATTTTGGTGGTGGATTGTAATCAAGAAAGATTATATGAAACACATGTGAATTAAATTAAATTATATTCCAGTTTTAAATGTGCTTCTGATTACAGATAGCCAGTGTTTACACAAGATGTGTATTTTAAAGCAACCAGTTCGGTGGGAGCATAGTTTGCTTTTTGGGCTAAAATAATTTCTTAATATGAAATTCAAATGATGTGACAGATATTAGACTGTACAGAAATTGAAATCTACATGCTAATACACACCATACTCATAGTCACGCAATGATGATGTTGTTACCATTAATAATTAGAGAATAAAGTAATAACAATAACAATAGTTTGCATGGTTTGATGTGATATGAGCTAATCGATCATTAGATTAAATTAATATTGGAAGTGCGATTTGTTGTAATGCTTTTTTCCTCAGTTGGTCAGAACAAAACATGGCAGACTTGTTACTTACTTGTTCAGATGACAATATATGGTGAAAATTCTTATTTAGGTGATATATTCCAAGACGTAGGCTAGAATCTGTGATTACTAAATACAGTGAATATCCACACTGGTCCGTTGACTGACAGCTACACATTCACTTCAAAACAGCTTTAAACATAGATGAATCTCATGAAGAAGTTATATTTGGTCACATTTCACAGCAAACATTAAGAACGAAAAATAAACCTACTAGTAGGACCCTTACATTTTTTTTGTAATTGCGAAAGTGAAATTTAGATTTAATGTATAGTTAAGCTAATTTCACAGTATAGCTTCGACAAATAAATTAAAAGAATGGCTTTACTCTGTGAATGGCGTATGTAAATAATAACCCCCCAAAAGAAAAGAAAACTGTCATCAGATAAACTCAGAATGTTAAGGGATGTCACTTCAACCTGCCAAAATAAAGGTTTTAACCTGAAGAAATTATGACAGAAATATATTACAATTGTACAGTAGAATGTACCTTTTAAAGTGATAATAATAATAAGAACATAGTACAATGTTACACGATTCTTTACCTTCTAAATTTAATTTAAACTATAAACCAGTGTAAGTAGGGAGAAGTGGGAGAGAGAGGTGGGTGGGATCAAGAAAGGTCCTTGAGCCAGGATTCAAACTTGGGACGCCCATAACACAATGGCATCAATATGTCTGCACACTACCCACTACTAGGCTGTTATGTTCATGTTTGCCAAAAGATAAAAGGAATTGTTCATTTTAATTACATGAAATACATTTTAAAAGATTAACTGGATGCCACCATTTTTAATAATACATTTAAATTAAATCATAAAACACAGAATACAGAAAAAATTTAATGCAAAACAAAATAAAAATGTCATAGAACACTTTTATTGTTCAAATGCTATGAATTTGATTAGACAGCCTTTTTGTTTATTAAAATTAATTTAAACCATTAAAATGGACTAGAAAAATTAAAACAAAACACTTGGAAAAAATTATAATATGGAAAATGGGGAAAATTACAGTAATAGGAATCATTAAAAAACAATACCTATTGCATTACACTAATTGGGGAGTAAAATGTGGTCAACTGTCCTGAAAGTAATGTCACAATGTTTGAGTCGTCTGATATTTACTCATAAATTTCTTAATTTTCTACACAGTAATCTGTCTTAATGAAGACCTGCCCTGGTAATTCATCGTTTAGATCAGCATTCACTGCCTTTCGATCTATGCATCTGCCCCTGGCTTCATTTTAGAATGATTCAACCCACTGCTATGTTTAAACCTCACATCACAAGTAAAAAAATTATCCCATCTGTATTGGGTCTTTTCAAAGCGCATGCATTCACATTCAGATTTCCTACCAATGAATCCAAAGTGCATTTACCCTCTACTATCAGCCTTGAATGAAGATCTTGGCGCACTATCATAGACCACATGGCCCTCAGCAGCCACTCTCCTCTCAGCAGGTTCCATTAAAACCCAGCACTAATGTCCCCCCACAGGAAGCACAGCAGAGGACAAGTGCATTTAATCAGATTATACAGAATATTTTTTGTGTCCTAAATGGGATTATATGGTGTATATGGGTTTGGTATCTCTTTGCAGTGACATACTGTAGATACAACAGTGCTATTTTAATTATGCCACAGATGTCTTATCATAAAATGAGACGAACGTAGAAGCTTTGATGTGTGTGGTTGAAGAACTCTCTTTGTGACTCTCTGTTCAAATATGAGACCGATCATGTAGCATTGATTTGTACAAGTTGTTTCTGTGGCACAGGGCACAGCTTTAATGACTGATTTATTTGTATCCTTAAATATGTTCTACGGTCTCATTCTTCACACAATTAAACCACAGAGAAAGATATTTTTGTTCTGTGTAGTTTGTGAGAAATCTCCCCTCACGTTCTGAGTTGGTATATCAACAAGAGAGACAGCTAATGACTATAATCAGCTTTCATCCGTGCAGTCATAAAAGCAGGGACATTACAGTGCATTGGCTTTGAGGTCTTATGGGTACTCTGTGTGAGTATTGTTTGGAAATGTCAGCAGAATTCTGCCATGACTTGTGATTTACAGAGAAACAAATAGCATATTTTCTCTAAATAGCTTTCTGTTGGCTGTTGAAATCTTGAGTCCATTTACCAAAAACAGGGTTGATAAACTATAAAGTGAATTATTACAAACAGACATGTCTGCTTAGAAAATTTTGACTTGCATGCTGGAAAAACTGGATATTCGTAAATCTGCAGGGCCTGATTGATTGCACCCATATTTTTAAATTTTGCAGCAGAAGTCATTGCTGAGCCATTGACTTATATCTTAAATTTATCACTGGAACAGAATATTGTTCCTGAAGATTGGAAATCTGTCCTGGTTCTACCAATGCTGGAAGGTGGTGACCCATCTAATTTGGGTCCAATTCCAATTTTCAGTGATAGCTAAGATTTTGGAATCTATCATCAATGAAAAATTAAAACAATTCCTGGTTAGTAATAGTATTTTCTGTTTTTCAGACAAGCTTTTGAAAAAATCATAGTACTACCACTGCTACTATGAAAGTACTTAATGACATAATCAGTGCTTAAGATGATCATAAATCATGTGCTGCATTGTTTATTGATTTAACAAAAGCCTTTGATACAGTCAATCATGCTATCTTATTATCACGGATGGCATGCATTGGCCTATCTGATGCTGCTATTGGTTGGGTCAGTGGCTACTTAAATAACAGATGTCAACTTGTACTTTAAAATGACTGTATGTCTGAGAAACTTACTGTTAACTCTGGAGTACCGCAGGGCTCTATTTTGGGGCCTTTGCTGTTTACAGTTTATATTAATAACCTTAGTGAAAATGTGATTAATGCAAAAATGCATCTGTACGCTGATGATACCATTATTTATTGTTCTGCAAAATCACCTGCTGAGACAATTTTAAGGCTACAAAAAGCATTTGAAAATATCCAGCTCAATTTACAGGCATTCAATTTAGTTTTAAATAATAAGAAAACTAAATACATGTTTTTTAATAGAACCAGTAAGCCTGGACTTTCCTTGCCTCAATAGGGATGGGTACCGAAACCCGGTATTAAAATGGCCCCGGTGCTAAATTATGAAAGACCGAAGTATCAGTAAGATCTGACGGTATCGGTTCTGCTTTCGGTATTTTATTTTTGCTTAATAATGTTATCATGCACATTTTATCTCACCAAACATTTCTAATGTGCGATCATATTAAGACGTTTGTCTATGAGATCTGCGAGATCTCTCATGCGTGCCGCGGAGGCTGTCTGTCAGTCACACACACACACCACAACGAGCGCGGCGCACGCACAGACATAACAGTATGAAAACTCCCGCTTAATAATGAAGAGTGACTATGGCGAAGAGATTTGCTTAATAACGTATCGTGCACATTTTAACTTACCAAACATTTCTAATGTGCGATCATATTAAGACGTTTGTCTGTGAAATATGCGAAACCTTTCATGCGCGCCGCAGAGGCCCGAAGGCTTTGGGGGAAAAAATTAGAAAGCAGCGTGCCTAGCGTTTTCCACGCATTTTTAGACACGATATGTGAACGGCCCCTTACAGTACGAAAACTCCTGTTTAATACAAAGAGTGACAATGGCGGAGACAGCAAAACGTTCCAAAGTGTGATTATACTTTACTAGAGTTGATGCAGACAACGCTGGTTGTCATAAGTGCAACAAACTTTTTGCATGTAAGGGCGGTAACACAAGCAATCAGTCAAAGCATCTTTCAAAAGTGCATTATGTGCAGACAGAGAAATGCAAAGTTTTCGACTGCCTAACACAACACAAAGTAACACAACACAAAGTACCGATAAGAATACCGCTAAAGTACAGGACCGTTAAGCAGTATCGGTAAGAGTAGTAATACCGTTAAAACCTTAACGACACCCATCCCTATGCCTCAACTTCACACATTACAGGGCAGGCCAATAGAATTAGTTTGCTCATATAAATATCTGGGTTTTATATTAGAGGAAAACATGAATTTAAATTTGCATATTAAACAGTTACTCACTTCATTTCAGAAACAGTTCCTGCTTAACACAGAAAGCTAGGAAAAAGCTGGTTGAAGCTACGTTTTTGCCGGTTTTAGACTTTGGAGATGTGTTTTACAGACACTCCACAAAGACCTTGTTGAAATCATTGGATTCTTTGTATCATTCAGCATTGAGATTTATAATGCATGCAAAGTACTCTGTTCATCACTGTGTACTATTTGAAATGGTCGGTTAGTACACACTTAACACAAGAAGGTTCAAACATTGGTTGATCTTTATGTATAAATCAATAACTGGACATACTCCTTCCTATTTATCTACACTCTTGACACCTAGTAGATCTGAATGCAAGCTAAGATCAAGTAGATGTGTAGTAGTTTGGTAAAACTGCCTTTAGTTTTAGTGCTCCAACTTCATGGAATGAGTTGCAAAACCAACTAAAACTGGAGGTTTACAAGTCCTTTTTTACAACGTTTACAACGTTGTGATTGTTTTAAATAGTGATTTTTTTTTATTTATATTTTATTAGTTTTGTGCATCCCTGTCTTTTTTGTTGCTTGTTGTCTGTTAAAGTGTATCTTCTATTTGCTGCCTTCTTGGCCAGGGCTCACTTGTAAAAGAGATTATAATCTCAATGTGATTTTCTTCCCTGGTAAAATAAAGGTAAATAAAATAAATTCTAATGCTGATGAATTCTTTCTTTTTTTAAAGGTGACGGTATTAACCTGTCAGCAAGGACAGACAGTCCTCCGACAGCTGGAGCAGGGCCTGAAAAACTCTGATCTGATTAGTCTGCGCAGGCTTCTGGTGGTTCACATCACATTACAGCAGAGTCTCTCAGACAGATCTCCAGCCTGTAGCTTTGAGACACCATCTTCAGAAGATGACCATGAAGGTAGGATAACATATTTAGTCATAACCTGAAAGATATTCTTAGTCACTGAGAAGGTAGTGGAGCATATCTTCTAATATGGTCATTATGTTCTGCAACTAGACATGTGCCAGTATTTGGTAACATCACTGTAATGAATATGCACAATATTGTTATCGTGGACACTTCTAAATACCGTGAAAAATTATATATTACAAATTATTCCAAATTTGGAATACATTTTAAGAATAATTTTTCCATCAACTGGTCAAAATGCAAAACACAGTTGTATTCTGCTTGAAAGAGCGAGTGGGCTCTGATGAAAAGCATGCATGAGAAGCACATGGAGGAACACGTGATAGATGCATGAAAGCACATTCACTCTTACAGCAGATGGCGCTAAACTGCACATAATGCGGCCCTTACCTTGGAAATCCCATAAATAAGGCCCTGTCCACACGGAGATGCATTTCTGTGAATATGAAATTTTTTTATGGATAAGCGTTTCGTCCACACGAATCCAAAATTTGGAAGAGTGAAACCAATATTTTTTGAAACCGGGTCCCAGAGTGGATAAATTAAAAAATGCTGCCTTTACGTTTTCGTTTGGACAATCCGTATATTTTCTGAAACGATGATGTCATCAGCCCGCGTCTCGCTGCTAATCAGACACCGCTACATCACGTAAAAGCAACAAAAACCTGAACAAACACTGAACGATTGCCTTTTTATTATCTAACATTAACACAGATTGATAAATGTATTGTTCCATGTTCGTTTGTGTACCACGCGCAAGGTTTAGGAGCTTAGTCCATGTCTTCTTCCTTTTTATGTGTATCTCTGTGGCAGAATTACAGTGCCACATGATGGTCTGGCATGTATACTACATCATTTTGGGGTTTCGTCTGGACGTGGATATTTCTTGAGACGAGAAAAAAAAAGATTGGATTGGGGTAAACTCTGGCTTCGTGTGGATGGGGCCTAAATCAGCTGCTACTTTCTAAAACATATTTAAATAATTTTAAATAGCCATTACATTTTTGTGGATTCACTAGTGTTCATCAAAGTGACAAATACTGAAATATTAAGACTTAATATTGTTTGAAAGTGTTTTGATTCTTTATTGTTCATTCACACTTTACATTAGGGCTTCATTAGTCAACATTGGTTGAATCATTGATTAACATAAACTGCCAATGAAAAATTCTTCTGAACATTCATTAATCTTAGGTATTCAAATATTTAATAACATGTTGTTAAAATCTAAAGTTGCAGCTGTGTTATTTAATGAGCTAACATGAACTAAGACTTGTATTTTTTAAACAAAGATTAATAACCTGTGTAGTAAATGTAGCTATTGCTCATTGAAGAGTAAGTCACTAAAGAGGTCTTTATAGTTATTTTGCACTTTAATCTGTGTAAAACTTTTAACTTTATTTTTCTGTATTGCTTTATTGTATTTAAATGTTCAGTTATTTTTGTTATACGAAAAATTTTACCTGTTATACTGTATTATGACCACTGTTTAAACTAAATTTAAACACCGTGATAATACCGTATACCGTGATAAAAAGCATTAGCAATTAATCGCAACAGGAAAATTTGATACCGGCATATCCCTATCTGCAACATCTGACAAAAATACATTTTTAATGTTCAATAAAAAAAGTCAGCTACATACCACAACAAATCTCAATTCAAAAGGGGTTTTGCATGATGCTTTGTACTGTGTGTACGATTCTGCCAAAACTCTGAGCCCTCACTTGTTTTCTGCATAATTGCTTTAATTAAGGTTTTGTGGTTAACGGTCTCAGGATTTCATACCACAGACTGAGTGAAATGAGATTCACAGGGTGAAAGTGCAAACCAGGCAGCAATTCAAAAAAGAGAGCCAAACGTTAAAATCTCTGTGTGATCTGATAGGTATTAATTTAGAAATCAAGGGATGTAGAGGAAACTGGGACAAGTTTATGTCTGCACATTTATAAGCAACATGAAATCGCATCTTGCATGAATTTAAGGAATCTCTGTTTGCTTTGTGACCATGTCTACACAATGATTTATGTAGATACAGTGCTTATAATTGCAATGCTTATATTGTTCAATGGCTATCAAATCATGTTGTTTTTTTAATAGTACTTTATAAACTATTGGTTTCATTTAATCACTTCTAAAATCTGGGTGGCATATACTTAACACTGTAAAAATTCATAGACTGTCAGTAGTGAGGATTGAAAAAAAATGATATTCTAGTTGGTGAGAGGCAGACTTGGAAGGCTTGTTCGACCTAGATGTCTCAGTGCTTTCCTTTTTTTCCAAGCTGAATATCTACCAAAGTGCCTTGAGGAAGTTGAATGGGTGGAGTGCACTTTTTATTTCCTTTAAAGAGTAAAGCCGCGGTCACACTACACTTTGAGCATGTGGAATTCGTTTGGATGCTGCAATGATTGTGGTATGACGTTGTGCTCTGCAGCATCTATTAAAAAACGTATATTCAATACATAAACAATAATAATAATAACACCTAAAATGTAAGAACACAATATACTCCACTTTCCTGCAGCGCTGCAGTTTTATATTTATATTCTTTTTATATTTATATTTTATATTCAGATACGAGGTCATGCTGTGAAGTAGCGATCTGCCATTGGTCACACGGTGTCACATGATGCAATTTTGCAGGCCAGATTTCACCAAGTTTTAACTTTAGAATACACAGAAATCTGAAAACTTTTCACACGGGCTTGAGTTTCTGGTCAGACACATTCACATGCATGTGAATGGAAGTCAGTGGAATGAAAAGTGTATTCTGACCGGGCTTTAATCTAGAGCAAAGCTTCTGGCTGTCCCACTGTCACAAAAGATGTTTTTATAGAATAGAAGGCATAAAGTCTTCGAAGAGAGTGGTTGAAAGACTTAGAGTGGCTCCACTATGAAAATGGTTCTATGCACTGCATCGCATTCACTGTAAAGTACACAGCAAATTTTAAAGAGTGGATTTAACTCCCTCAGAGTTAAAATTAACACTTGCCCATAGTATATATGAGAATCACTGGTAAAGTGTTAAATTAACACTTTTGAAAGAGTTAAAATTATTAACACTCTGACAGTGTTATCCAACAGACTCTTAAGGTGTAAAATATTAACACCAGAATGGATGATGAGAACACCAAAGTTGGTGTTCAAAGTTAACACTCATGGATTAACTGGTCAACACTGCCCCGGTGTTCAGGTGAAAATATTAAAAAAATAAACCCACAAACAATAAAATGTTTACATTTATTAATTTTATTGAAACATAATTTTTTTTTCCTGCACCAAAATGTGTTCACTTTGATGTTTCAATTAAAAAAAAAGAAAATTCAATGTAAAGAACCATGGTCTTGCAACAATTTAACATCCTAATGTCAAAACAAAGACACAAAAAACATTCTTATTTGGTCCATATTTATTTTGCTGACATTTATCAGGTTAAACAACAGCATTCCATTCATTACCGTAAATGCAGAATACATGTTAATGCTCACTAATCAAAGTCTGTGATGGTGTTTCGACCTCCTTGGAGAGAATGGTCTTTTTCTCTTCTCTAAACTTCTTTTTTTCAGCATGACAAGATGCGTTTTCAGCCAAGCAAAATCCACTTCTATTTGCAGCATCACACACCTTCCCCTGTAAATTTGAAAAGCAACACCAATAATAATAATAAATAAAAACACGCACAAAAAAATAAAAAATATTTTCAAATCCATTTATCAAAACTATTATCAGGTGAAATGTCAAATATAAGTATGAATTGCAATACAACAATAGTTCACCCAAAACAGATTCTGGAGATTCTGGCATGTGTTTATCCTCATGTGGTTCCAAACCTGTATGACCTTCTGTCTTCTGAATAACACCAAACTTTATTTTTTGAAAAATCGACAGAAGAAATACATGGGACCACTCCCAATCCAGACAGAGTTTTATTAAAAATGTCCTGGCTTTTCAAAGCTTTATAATTGCAGTGGGTGGGTGTTTCTGTTGAACAGTCCAAAAGAAGTGAAATAAAGTGCATCCTTCCATTATAAAATGTTTCTCTAGCTTGCACTAAATGTTGTACACGGAAGCCCTTCTGGGCAGATGACGTAAGACGTCGGCGAAGCGACATGCATGGTGAGAAGTGACGAACACTGAAAAGCGGAGGAGAGAGCAAAACGAGCGAATCCCGAATTAGAAGTATAAAACAAGGATTTGTAAAGAGAGGTGTTGGAGGATTTCAATGAAAGCCAAGAGGAGACTGGTTTTCCTATGGTCCTGTAAACAAGCGTTGGTTCTTGTGTGACTAGCATATTCTCACTGGAGCTAACGCTACACCAAAGTCCTACGTCATCTGCCCGGAAAAGCTTGCACACACGAAAGTCAGCACAAGCTAAAGGAAAATGTCTATAATGTGTTAAATACTGATATTTTTCTTACAAAAACGCATTGATTCGCTACAGGAGGCATTTATTCACCCCACATAGCCGTGTGAGGTACTGTTTATTACTACCTCAACACCACGACTGAGGTGCCCTTGAGCAAGGCACCAAACCCCCAACTGCTCCCCAGGCACCGCAGCGTAAATTATGCCCACTGCTCTGGGTTTGTTGACTGCTGTGTGTGTGCACTTTGGGTGGGTTAAATGCAGAGCACAAATTCTGAGTATGGGACATCATACTTGGCTGGATATCATGTCATGTCATTAGGGTTGGCGTTTCCCTGGGCCAGTACTGCTTCAATCCCCAAAGCAGAAGCATCCACCTGAACAACAAACTCCTAAGTGAAGTCTGGACACTTGAGGACTGGGCCTGAGCACGTCTGCTTCTTTAAGCGGTTAAAGGCTGCATCTCAATCTTTAGTCCAGGTAATGGGATTCTTCAGACTTTTTTTTTTGAAAAGTTTGGTTAGTGGGACAGCAGTGGTGGAGAAGCATCGATACATCCTGTGAGCCCCAAGAAAGTCCAGACCTCTTTCTTAGTTCTTGGTCTTGAACGGCTTTGAACTGCTTCCACCTTGTCCACTTGAAGTCTCAGCTCCACATTTCCTAGGTGGTAGGCAAGGTAATTGGTTTCAGATTTAGCCCACTCACATTTAGACACGTTTAACGCCAGGCCAGCCTCTTGGATCTTGCTCAGGGTCTTTTTAAGGTGCAGAAGATGGTCTTCCCAAGTCGTATTGTAGATTATGACATAATCTAGATAAGCAGCTCACCAGTCTTCACAGTCTCTGAGGACTTGGTCCATCAGATGTTGAGACATTCCCGGTGCCCCATGCAACCCAAACAGTAAAACCGTGAAATGAAATAGCCGCAGTGGGGTCTGGAACGCCATGTAAGGGTCTGTGTGTCTCGTCCAGGGGGAACTTGCAATACCCTTTGCAAAGATCCAAGGTGGTGGTGTATTTGGCTTGGCCGATCCTCTCCAGAAAATCATCGATGCGGTAAGGGTAAGCATAGGGTAAGCATTATATCTTGACAGGGCATTTAAGTCAGTGCATATGCGCAAAGTGTTGTCCTTCTTCAGGCCGATAACAATTGGGCTACTCCACTCACTCTTGGAGGGTTTAATAACTCCCAACTACAGCATCGACTTGATCATTGCCTCCAGGGGTGCCACCAGCCTTTTGTGTACTCTGTATGGCCGCTGCTGGGAAGGTGTTGGATCAAAAAGGTGGATTTGATGTTGTACCAAGTCGGGCCATCCAGGCCTCTGACAAAACTACAAAGGGTAGTGTCCAGAAGGTGGTGCAGCTCAGCTTGTTTGGACTCTTCCAGATGAAGCAGATCAACACCTGCTGGCTGTTCTGGCTCTCTCACCATCGGCTCTGGTTGTTTGTTCTCCTAAACCCCTTTCAATTTCCGAATAAGCAGCAATATTTCAAGTCAAGAGGCATTTATTTATCATTTGCATAGTTAACACTGGGGAAAACTTGGCATTGAAATGTTTGTGACTAGGCTCAGACATACAGTGACAATAACAGGACATAAACAGACATTGACATACGTGGAGGTGTAACGCAAATAAGGGTGAGGAAGCAAGTGCAAGTAATTGAATAAGAATTTATTGATAGAGTCCAAGGAACAGAGAATAGTGGCAGGAACAACAGGTGTGTGAGGCAAAGTCTGACGGTGATCCAGGAAGTGGCGATGTCTGACAGTGATCCAGGAAGTGGCAGTGAGAAGATACAGCAGGAAAGCGTGACACAGGAACTGAGACGAGCGATGGTGGTGAGGAGTGGATGGGGTTCCAGAGGTGAGATGATCCAGCGAAGAGATGAAACCAAGAATAACAGGAACGAGAAACCAGGCATACGAACGGGAGACTTCAAACAACGCTCTGACAAACACAAGACGAAAGACAGGGAAATAAGTAGGGATCGGGTAATGAGTAGCAGCTGGTGTAGATGAACAATTAACGGAGATGCCCACATGAACTGATCAGTGCTGACGAGAGACACACAACACTCCACCCACATAGTGCAAAACAAGACAACGGTTTACCAACCATGACAGTACCCTCCCCTTTAGGAACTCTCTAGGAGAGTCGTATTCTGGACTCTCTGTCTCGAGTCCAGAATACGATTAGCCTGTTAGCCAGCACCCCGACGCGGGCATCCTCAAGGCCCCTCAACTCGCACGTGTCAGTGTTTACGAATAGATTAGATGAAACGGGACAAATTTAATCTTAACAAACTATCATTATAAAGCTCTTAAGCCTCAAGTATCGACGACAGTTCGCTATTTTTCAATGGAAAGCTTATAAAGACTCTATTTGCTACATTTGTGTAAGCAGTACACATAAAAACATGAACAATGGAAATGGTGTACATACCAGATTCATCGTAATAACGAGTCATAAACACATCCACAGCTGTAAATCCCGGTTTAGTTAGAAAGGTAAGGGTCCACTGAACGACATCTCATGGAGCACTTTTAGTCCAACGAAGCAATAACTTTGTAATATGGATCATAATTCCTTTGTTTACGTTTCAGTTCTTCAGTGACAAAACTGTTTGTGTCCGTTATGGAATGACTCACGCTAAGAAACTGCGTCTTGGTAGTAAAAAAACTGCATAGTTTTGCTGCGTACAGTGTCACAGACAGAATGAGACGATCCACCCGAAAAAAAAAGTGAATGAAAGAATTCTGGCACTCACTCGTGACTGCTCGTGACGCGCTCTGACGCACCTGTCAGCTGATGGAGGCGGAAATTGTAGCGATTGCCTTTTTCTTTCTTTGTTTTATTTAAAAACTGTTTTTATATATGTGAGAGTGTGTTTTATGTTGAATGTGAATGTATCTGCATGATTACCATCTGTTTGACTGCAAATCAGCGCAAATCAGCTCGCTATTACTGTATGATCACGGCTAACAAAGTGAACGCGTCTATATGAATAGAGAGAGTGGATTATTTACTTATTTTACGCATTTGTGTTATTAACATCTGTATAAGTGGCCAGCAGCACTTATTTGCATTGTAATTAATTGTAAATGCTGCCTTTCTAGGAATCTTAAGATTTTCTGCAAGTGGCATACAAAGTTAAATCTCTTTTTATTTTTCTTATTATTCTTATTTTTCTTACTCAAATTATTCTTATTGTATTTTTCTAGTGCTCAAATAAATCACTTATATGATGTCTAAGTTTCTGTCTGTGAGCCTTTCTCAAGCAGCAAGTCTGATAGATATCCTGTAAGGCTGGGAGTTTATGTCCAATGATGAGTTCTGCTGTTCTGACCACTCACTGAAGAGCTTTGCGGTCGAAAGAAGAGCAATTGCCGTACCATACAGTGATGCAGCCAGTCAGAATGCTCTCTATAGTGCAGCAGTAGAATTTTGACATGATGTTAGAGGAGATGCCAAACCTCTTCAGCCTCCACAGGAAGTAGAGGTGATGACGGGCTGTACTACAGTGATGCAGCCAGTCAGAATGCTCTCTATAGTGCAGCAGTAGAATTTTGACATGATGTTAGAGGAGATGCAAAACCTCTTCAGCCTCCACAGGAAGTAGAGGTGATAACGGGCTGTACTACAGTGATGCAGCCAGTCAGAATGCTCTCTATAGTGCAGCAGTAGAATTTTGACATGATGTTAGAGGAGATGCCAAACCTCTTCAGCCTCGACAAGAAGTAGAGATGATGACGGGCTGTACTCACTATGGTCTCTGAGTGTAGGCTCCAGGAAAGATCCTTAGAGATGTGAATGCCAAGGAACTTAACTGTCTCTACTATCTCTCCATTGATGTGAATGGGAAAGTGACCCTCTCTCTTTGACTTCCTGTAGTCCATGGATAGTTGTATCATCAGCAAATTTGAGGATGATGTTGGAGCTATGCTTTGCAGAGCAGTCGTAAGTGTACAGGGAGTACAAGTGCACCAGTGCTGAGTGTGAGTGAGGAGGATGTGTGATTGGCAATTCTAACCACCTGGGGTTTTCCGGTCATGAAGTCAAGGACCGAGTTACATATGTGACAGTTATGACCCATATGAGCACTTCATGATGACTGATGTCAGTGCTACAGGGCGGTACAGGGATGATGGTGTTTTGCTTGAAGCATGTGGGGATCACTTTTAGTCTCAAGGAGAGGTTGGAGTGGTTGGTAAAGAAATCTGTTAACTGGACAGCGCAGCCCCTCAGGACATGTCCATGTATGCCATCTGGACCTGGAGCTTTCCAGCCGTTGACTCTCTTGAAGGCAAGGGCAGGGCAGGGGTCAAGATCAGCAGGTATTTTCCCAGCATGGAATGTGTTGCCTGTCTCAATGCGAGCATAGAATGTATTGAGCTCATCCGGTAAGGAGGCAAACAAAGACCCAACACTGCTGGTCGGGGGAGGAGTTTGTAACTGTCCTTTAGTGTTGAATAGCAGTGATCTAATGTCTGATCACCTCGTGTGGGGAAATTTATGTGCTGGTAGAATTTGGGAAGAACTTTCCTCATATTCACCCTATTAAAATCCCCAACAACAATGAAAGCAGCCGCAGGATGAGCAATTTCTAATCTATTTATGGTGCTGTACAGTTCGTCCAATGCTTTAGTTTTGTCCACATGAGGCGGGATGTAAACAACTGTTAGAATGATTAAATTAAACTTCCGCGGGAGGTAGAAGGGATGCACTTTAATGTAGAGCTGTTCGATCTCAGGGGAGCAGTGTGTAGATAAAACTGTAACATCAGTGCCCCCAGCGAGTGTTAATCATAAAGCACACGCATCCACCTCTGCTCTTACAGGAGTTTAGTAAGCTTTCATGACGAAAAACTGAGCGGTGTAATGGCTGAATCGGGTCCTTCTGAGTGTAACCACATCTCACAGAAAGCCAGAACGCAGCAGTTACGAATGTCCCGCTGGTATGTGATTCTCACATTAAGTTTGTAATCCAGAGACTGTATGTTGGCTAACAAGATGGTAGGGAGAGGAAGATTAAAACTTCTTTTCCACGATCAGCATTGAATTCCAGCAATGTTTGCCTTTCCTCCTTTTACGACGGTGTCTTAGGATGCAGGATGGCAACAATGGGAACACTGAAGCTGGAGTTCTGAGGTGGCGTTGTTTCCTAACCGAAGCTTAAATTAGATCAGATGTACAATAGTGTTTGTCGATTATACTGGATGAGAGTCTGTACTATCTGAGCAAATGTATAAGTAAAACGAATAAAACTAAATAAGATGAAAAACAGCAAAGTTTGCATATCAAACATACAATATTTATTGTTTATTGTTATTTATTTATTTATTTTTGCTTTGATCTTTCTAAACAATTAATGTTTGTATGTGCAAAGGGGGTTAACTGATGAAGAAAAGGAAGTGAATGAAGTTTTCAATGTTTTTACCTCGATTTCCATCTCTATAAACTGTAACGATCGTGCACCAGAGAAACACAAGGAGAGGGAGAGATCCAATTGCAGGTAATTTATTAAACAAATGAGGGTAATCCAAAACAACAGTCCAAGGAGACAAACAAAACAAAAGAGGGAACCGGAAGGAAAGGAACGGGAACTCGGAGGACGAGAAGGCAAGGGTAAGTCTCGGGAGACGAGAACACTGGTAACACGAAGGGTAAGGACTCCATACAAACAACAGGGAAAAACAGGTATTAATAAGGAGGCTAATGACAATAGATTGCCTGCCCCCTGTGCAATTAACTGGAGTGCAATTACTGTGAAGACAGGACCAGACTAGAGGAATTATAGTGCCTATGGTGAAGTGCCTAAGGGGAAGTGAGCCCATCGGTGGACACCCAGGGAAACAGAGACTGACAGCGTGACATTACCCCCTCCTCCAGGGAGCAGCTGCCAGATGCTCCACCCGAAGGGAAAACCAACCAAGGGAAAACCAACAGACAAAGAGACTAGGAGGGAGGTGGAGCGGCGGAGGACTAGGGAGAGGGACAGAGGGCCAGATAACATGGTAAACCAGAGACAAGAGGACCAGGTAGAATGGGGAGACAGAGACAAGACAACCAGGTAAAATGGGGAGACAGAGACAAGACAACCAGGTAAAATAAGGAGACAGAGACAAGAGAAGTGCAACACAAAACAAGGAGTCCAGGAGGGTGGTGGACCGGTGGAGGATCAGGGGGAGGGACGGAGGGCCAGGTCCTAGAGGGAAACGGAACGACAGACTAGAAACCCAGGAGGAAGGTGGACCGGCGGAGGATCAGGGGGAGGGACGGAGGGCCAGGTCCAAAGGAGGAAACAGACAGAAATAAACAAAAGAAAACAAAAACATAAGTCCATGAAGGACATCACGTGATGCCCACCAGGGTGGAGCAGAAGACCACCACAACCGTGTGGTCAAGGCGGAAGCCCCCCAGGGCAGAGCAGAAGACCACCACCTCCGTGTGGTCGGGACGGATGCCCCCCAGGGCAGAACAGAAGACCACCACAACTGTGTGGTCAGGGCGGAAGCCCCCCAGGACGGAGCAGAAGACCACCCCAACCGTGTGGTCAAGGCGGAGCAGAAGACCACCACCTTCGTGTGGTCGGGACAGATGCCCCCCAGGGCGGAAACAGAGGACCACCACCACCATGTGGTCAAGGCAGAAGCCCCCCTGGGCAGAGCAGAAGACCACCACAACCATGTGGTCAGGGCGGAAGCCCCCCAGGGCGGAGCAGAAGACCACCACATCCTTGTGGTCAGACCAACGGGAGGACGAAACTCTGGTAATCCTATGGTGTTTCTACTGGATTCCAGAAGATCAGTGCTGACTTGACTCTGCTCATGAAGATTATTGGTGACTTGCATTTGTTCATGAAGATCCCCGGTGACTTGACTCAGTCCTTGAAGATCACCGGTGGCTTGACTCAGTCCTTGAAGATCACCGGTGGCTTGACTCAGTCCTTGAAAATCACCAGTGACTTGACTCTGTCCTTGAAGATCACCAGTGTCTTGACTCTGTCCTTGAAGATCACCAGTGTCTTGACTTGACTCTGGAAGGTCAACGGTGACTAGCCCTGATTCTGGAATGTCAAAGGTGACTAACCCTGACTCTGGAAGGTCAACGGTGACTAAACCTGACTCTGGAAGGTCAACGGTGACTAACCCTGACTCTGGAGGGTCCACGAGCACCTGACTCGACTCTGGAGGGTCCATGAGCACCTGACTCGACTCTGGTGGGTCAACTGGAACCTGACTCAATTCTGAAAATTCAACGGTCACCTGACTCAACTCTGGAAGGTCAACAGGAACTAGCCCTGACTCTGGAAGGTCAACGGTGACTAACCCTGACTCTGGAAGGTCGACGGTGACTAACCCTGACTCTGGAAGGTCGACGGTGACTAACCCTGACTCTGGAGGGTCCATGAGCACCTGACTCGACTCTGGAGGGTCCACGAGCACCTGACTCGACTCTGGAGGGTCAACCGGAACCTGACTCAACTCTGGAAAGTCAATGGGCACCTGACTCGACTCTGGAAGGTCAACAGGAATCTGACTTGATTCTGGGGAATCAACTGGAACGTGACTCAACTCTGGAGGGTCAACCGGAACCTGACTCAACTCTGAAAAGTCAACGGGCACCTTACTCAACTCTGGAAGGTCAACAGGAACTAGCCCTGACTCTGGAAGGTCAACGGTAACTAACCCTGACTCTGGAAGGTCGACGGTGACTAACCCTGACCCTGGAGGGTCCATGAACACCTGGCTCGACTCTGGAGGGTCAACCGGAACCTGACTCAACTCTGGAAAGTCAACGGGCACCTGACTCGACAATGGGAGGTTAACAGGAATCTGACTCAACTCTGGAGGGTCAACGGGAATATGACTTGACTCTGGAGGGTCAGCCGGAACCTGACTCAACTCTGGAGGGTCAACGGGAACCTGACTCAACTCTGGAGGGTCAACAGGAACATGACTCGACTCTGGAAGGTCAATCGGAACCTGACTCAACTCAGGAAAGCCCATTGTAACTGCCATCCTCTGCAGTGGCTCCGGGCTGGCGGCCATGTTGCGCAGCGGCGCTGGGTTGATGGCCATCGTATACTGTGGTGCTGGCTCAGCAGACGTGACGTGAACAGTTTTGGGAATCTCTAGGATTTTTGACAGCATGGAGAAATAATCAAAAAATGTCTCTGCGGCCATATTGGGCGTTGGCGCTGAGCTGGCGGCCATCTTGCACTGTGGCACTGGACTGGTGACCACTTTGTGCTGTGGCGCTGTGCTGGCGTCCATCTTGTCTTGTGGTGCTGGGTTGGCAGCCATCTTGTGCTGTGGCGCTGGGCTGGCGGCCATCTTGCCTCGTGGCGCTGAGCTGGCGGCCATCTTGTGGTGTGGGGCTGGCTTCCATCTTGCCTCGTGGTGCTGGGTTGGCGGCCATGCTGCGCAGTGGCACTAGACTGGCGGCCATCTTGCACAGCGGCGCTGGCTCAGCCGATTTGCGCCTCCTCTCCCCTCTCTGTCCACAATGGGGAAACGGCAGCTCCCATCCGAACCCCGGGTCAACAGGAGGCCACAGTGGAGATCGCTGCCGGACCTCCTCTAGACTACTCACTCCGGAGCGACCTCCCCTGGTTCCACGGATCACAACCAGGCGAGTACCCTCAAAGCCATTCCTCTCCTATTGGATGGCTGGGGAGGAAATTGGAGCAGACATACCGCTGGATCTCTAGGATGGAGTCCTTCTGTAACGATCTTGCACCAGAGAAACACAAGGAGAGGGAGAGATCCAATTGCAGGTAATTTATTAAACAAATGAGGGTAATCCAAAACAACAGTCCAAGGAGACAAACAAAACAAAAGAGGGAACCGGAAGGAAAGGAATGGGAACTCGGAGGACGAGAAGGCAAGGGTAAGTCTCGGGAGACGAGAACACTGGTAACACAAAGGGTAAGGACTCCATACAAACAACAGGGAAAGACAGGTATTTATAAGGAGACTAATGACAATAGATTGCCTGCACCTGGTGCAATTAACTGGAGTGCAATTACTGTGAAGACAGGACCAGACTAGAGGAATTATAGTGCCTATGGTGAAGTGCCTAAGGGGAAGTGAGCCCACTAGTGGAAACCCAGGGAAACAGAGACTGACAGCGTGACATAAACTCCTTGTACAGTCCAAAGTGCTCTGTGTGGTACTGCACTGCAGAGAACCAGGAGTTCCAGCGTGTTGCACAGGGTTTGAAGGCATGACTGCCTTTTTTCTTGGCAGATTGTTTGTCATGAAGCAGAGGTACCTTCTCTTGCGTGATCCAGCATTAAAGAAAATCTGCTTGCTGAAATCGGCAATTTATGTGGCGAAAGTGCGGCGTATTGGAAGGTCGACGGCATATTTTTCAAATACGCCGCACTTTCGCCACATAAATTGCTGATTTCAGCAAGCAGATGTTCTTTAATGCTGGATCACGCAAGAGAAGGTACCTCTGCTTCATGACAAACAAGCTGCCAAGAAAAAAGGCAGTCATGCCTTCAAACCCTGTGCAACACGCTGGAACTCCTGCAATTGGATCTCTCCCTCTCCTTATGCATTAAATCAGGCTGACTAAATTGCAACTTTATCATTACAATTGTGTAATTACAAAATAACTCTAAAGTTCATCTAATTGCATTTAAATTACTTTAGACTACAATGCATTTTCATTTAATTTAAATTAACATTCATTCCCTGAAAACATTGACAGTACTCATTTTAAAAGTTTACTTTTAAAAGTAGCTACTTCTAAAGTGTACTACTTTTCACAAGGTTGAGGAAAAGAAAATATTAAAAGTGCATTGGGATAAATAATTAAAATCACAATGGTTCCTAACTATTTATTTCAAAACATACAGAGCATTTTTGCTTTGGTCACATTGGATACATTATGTAATAATCCTCACACCATTGCAAGTTCTATGACTTGTCAGTCATCGTTAACAGATAATTAAAACAAACACACAAAATCAGCCCCCTGCAATTTTTTTTAGGCTAGTCTTCAAGGCTCCCCCTGAAGGAAGGGGCTCTGTCCTGAATACTCAATAGTAACAGATGGTTTACTAATCCGACTGGGCTGTTGTAATCTGACTGATATGTCTAGTAAAGGGAAGTTTGTGGTCATGTAGTCCATTGTGTTACGTTGGATCAAGTCCATACCAGCTCTCAACTCTCATGAAAGCAGCTAATGGGATAAAAACCTCAAGTCAGTTTCACCCACCCACATACACATGCATTCTGAAACATACTAGCTCTATTATGACACATAGCTGCCCCACAAATTCAGGTGTGAGCAGCTAGAACAACATTATGGTCTAGTATCCTTCTGTCTGACATCCTGTTTTTAACTTCCAACAGACAAATTTAAATGTAAGGAGGAGCTCACAATCAGCATTTGACACAGTGTGCCTACGGAAGGAAATAAGACCATGTGTGTATGTGTGAGAGAGCTCAACATGAGAGCTCTTGTGTGTGTGTGTGTGTGTGTGTGTGAGAGATACAGTTGACTGAGATTTCTTGTTTCTGTTTGTATCTGGGTCATGTTCTGGATACCGTAAATTCAATTTAGGCCACTTAATTACTTAAATACTTTATACTTTATAAAATAAGACATTGATTTTATTGTTTGAAATAAAATTTATTTGCTGCTTTTCTCAATATTGACAGTGTATTGACCGTGCATTTGAACTCTGATTCACTCTGACTCTGAATCACTCTAAGTGTGAATTTACCATAAAGGCTCATGACATGGATTTTTTGTTTTTATATATGTTCCTTGAGGTTCACTTGTACTGTTAATATAATTTTTTTTCTTGCACAAAAATTGTTACATTAAACAAAGACCATTTACAAATAAAGCATTACAAACTTGTTTATGTACAGTTTGAGATGAAGCTGCTTCTTAATCAAATTTTTTTCTTGTGATCAACTCCAATGCTGTGCCTTGTTAACAAAACAATCTGTGGTCAGATGCTTTGAACAAACATTTAGTCCTCTGAAATGATTTGGAACAATAAAAAAGGCCTTTAATTGTGTAAACAAATTGAATAAACTTTAACAGGTAGGACTAAACGTGTCAGCTGTATGGATTAACAATATTGACTTCTTGTTTTTAATCGATGTGGATATTTAACCCTTTAACGCATACGATCACACCGATGTGATCAGTCTTGGCTGGTCCCTGAAGTGTATGATCACACCGGTGTGATCCGGCACTTTCAGTGCGTCACGTTCAGCATCAACTGCTGAATTTCTGCTTTTGCACTTTGGCTGGCGCAGAGCCAGATCGGATGTACTGAGCGTTTGTCATATAATCACAAATATTCAGTGTTTTCAACCATATTATGCTTATTTTAGGTTTCTGACATTTAAATACAAATAATTACTAGAAAAATTATACATTTACAATTTGTAAAATACACTGCTGATTAGGGGTGTAATAAAATATAGAGTGTATATGAGTATTGCGATATTTTGTTTGGCGATACTGTATCGATTCTCAAAAACTGAATATCGATATAAAAAATAAATAAATACAAAAATCATACAAGATTCATGGTAGTTGTTTCATTTTGAGCTTACATCCCGACTGCTAAATGGCAGTCGTCATCTCTGAACGACAATAAGAGTAAAAGGAAATACTAGCATTAGGACACGTCACTAATGTTAGCATTAAAGGGATAGTTCACCGAAAAATGAAAGTTATGTCATTAATGACTTACCCTCATGACGTTCCAAACCCGTAAGACCTCCATTCATCTTCGGAACACAGTTTAAGATATTTTAGATTAGTCTGAGAGTTTTCTGTCCCTCCACTGAAAGTGTGTGTACGGTATACGGTCCAGAAATGTAATGAAAATGAAATGTATTAAAAAAAGGTAATAAAAACATTTTCAAAGTATTCCATGTGACATCAGAGGGTCAGTTAGAATTTTTTGAAGCATCGAAAATACATTTTGGTCCAAAAATAGCAAAAACTACGACTTTAATTCAGCATTGTCTTCTCTTCCGGGTCTGTTGTGAGTGAGTTCAAAACAATGCAGTTTAGTGATATCCGGTTCGCGAACTAATCACTCGATGTAACCGGACCTTCTTGAACCAGTTCACCAAATCGAACAGAATTGTTTGAAATGGTTCGCGTCTCCAATAAGCATTAATCCATAAGTGACGTCATTACGTCGAGCGCAATAGAACCGGTGAACCGTTTTCTTCAACCGGTTTATTGAATCGAACTGTTCAAAAGAACCGATTCGCGGAAAAGAACTGAACTTCCAATCACTACTGGTGATCCGACTACCGATGCAACCGGATCTTGACTCGAGAATGATCGAGTCACTCGTTCGTTCATTATTTGGCTCGGCTCAGTGTTCATCTTCAGTTCTCTCTTCACAGCAGTTCAGTCAGTGTACTGTTTGGGTACATGAATTACTCCGGGATATTGGTTTGTTTTAACTCAGAGGGAGTGTCAACCACATTAAAAAAGTTAACAGCTTATGTCATTTTAGGATTAATGCTTATTGGAGACGCGAACCGTTTCAAACGATTCAGTTCGATTCGGTGAACTGGTTCAAGAAGATCCGGTTACATCAAGTTATTCGCTCGCGAACCGGATATTACTACACTGCAGTGAATGCGCTCACAACAGATCTGGAAGAGAAGACAATGCTGAATAAAGTCATAGTTTTGCTATTTTTGGACCAAATTCTAACGGACCCTCTGATGTCACAAGGACTACTTTGAAGATGTTTTTATTACCTTTCTGGACATGGAGAGTTTACCATACACACACTTTCAATGGAGGGACAGAAGGCTCTCGGACTAAATCTAAAATATCTTAAACTGTGTTTCGAAGATGAATGGAGGTCTTACGGGTTTGGAATGACATAAGGCCATCCTTAAAAATATTCTTGTTTGCCGTAACCCGGCCGACCCTGTCAATTTAGGACAGACTCAAAATTTGTGGTTTTTTTTGCTTTTAGTCCGACCGACTTGCTGGTTGTACATTTGCTTTAAGACCGACCAATTTATTTTTTTTACTCTTCAAACAACTAATTCAAAAGCAATAAAATAATATGAATTATATTTTAGTAAGTATTGTAAATGTATAAATTGCCTAGGCCTACATACAAACGAAGGCTACGTTCTTTCTTTAAAAAAACCTTGTGACGTCATCTATGTTTACACGGATGTCACACTATGGCCTGTGCGTTCGCTTCGTCTCATACTCTCAATCAGAGTCAATGGTTCTCACTTGGTAATGATGGCTGCGGCTGCAGTAAACAAAATGTTCGCGGTCACTGTTCAAAGTCATACAGGTTCGGGCACCATAATACATCTAAAACAGTCATTAAAACAGCTCGACACCGCTTTAACTTGGCACGAAGTTCTGGGTAAACTGCCCAGATCTTTTCCCACCCCTTCTCCCGTCTAGTCTAAAACCTTGACCGTGTCGACTGTCACTTTATGTTCGAAAATCTATTCCACGAATCAACCAACACAAGTTTGAAAACGAAAATAGGAAATTGATTTTAACGACCTTCTCTCGGAGCGCGTCCCTTTTTTTATTTTTTTTGGAACACACGTCACACAGCAACTGCAGCTTCAGACACACACGCATAACAGCAAATAATACTTCTGCACAATGTTTCTCTTTTTACAACAGAAATGTGAATTCTGCCGGTATTCAGACAGTCTACAGAAACAGATTCGGGCTAGAATCGGCAATGTATGCAATGTTTTTTTTTTGACATTTCTTATAGGGGTGTGCACGAATAGTCGAACATTCGAATATTCGTTCTGCTCTAATTATTCGATAAATAAAAATGATTTTAGAATTTCGCTATATTTTTGCTTGCCATAAAAAAAAGAAAAAAAAGTCCACAATTAAACCTAATTCGGTCACTTTCTGTGATTCTCCAAGGCATATTTGAAGATGTATGCAAGCAAAAAATAATTAATTAATGAATGCGGTCTTCTACAGTACTTCAAATATGGTGTGGAGAATCACAGAAAGTGACCGAATTCAAGAGCATTGTTGCGGCATCTCTCAAGCAATGAATAAACACCGCTAACTTGGAGAATGCAGTGAAAAGTCCTTGTAATGATAAAAGACTTCGTAGTCATCGGAAAGAAGGAGGCGGGAACCGGCGGACAATCAAAATGAAACTTTAATTACAAAACAAACACAAAACAGCGCACCAGCCCCTCACGGACGACTGGTGCGCACAAAATGAAACCAAAACCTAAAATAACGCCCAGGCCTGGTCCTCTCTCGTCCTTCACTGTCGTCGCTCCAGTTTTATATCCTTCCATCTCCTACGTGGGACTCGAGACCGGCGGTGGGCCGCAGGTGCCACTGATTTGCCCAATCACTGCCGGCCTCACTCGTGTTCCCACGTCCCTCGGCCCCGCCCCACTCGCCACATACCCCCATCGCCCCTCGCAGGCCGGGGGGTACCCACGAGACTGCGCTCTACCCCCCCCCTCCCTCCGGGGGGGACCGCTCACGGGAACCTGCGGGAACCTGGGGGCAGGACAGACGAGGCGAGAGAAAGGGAGATGGATGGAGGAGCGACAGAGACGAGAGAGGGGAGAGAGAAAAAAATAAAATAAAATTCCGGTTCCCAGACGCACTGCTGCTCGGCCCTCCACCGGCTGGGCGATCTCCTCCGCAGTGCCTGGCGGTGGCACTGGACGGCCCTCGGCGGACGGCACGACACTCCTCCGCCGCCCGGTGGACGGCGACGGCTCCTCCGGTTTTGGGCAGCCGGCAGGAGTCCCCTGTTCCCTGCTCCTCCAGATACCTTCACGGAGGCAGCAGGCTCCGGCCCCCTGGCGAACGGCGCCGACTCCTCCGCTCCCTCACGGAGGCAGCCGCCCCTCCCTATCGTGGGCGGTCGGCAGCAAGCTCGCCCGTCCCCGGCAACTCGCTCTAGTCCACCGCCTCGAGCGTCCATGGCGGCACACTCCTCGCCTGCTAGATGGCACTGCGGATTCACCACAGCGGCGAGGGATCTTCAGCAGCGCGTTCCTCTTTCTCCCGGGCTTCGGCACCACTGTAATGATAAAAGACTTCCTAGTCATCGGAAAGAAGGAGGCGGGAACCGGCGGACATTCAAAATGAAACTTTAATTACAAAACAAACACAAAACAGCGCACCAGCCCCTCACGGACGACTGGTGCGCACAAAATGAAACCAAAACCTAAAATAATGCCCAGGCCTGGTCCTCTCTCGTCCTTCACTGTCGTCGCTCCAGTTTTATATCCTTCCATCTCCTACGTGGGACTCGAGACCGGCGGTGGGCCGCAGGTGCCACTGATTTGTCCAATCACTGCCGGCCTCACTCGTGTTCCCACGTCCCTCGGCCCCGCCCCACTCGCCACAGTCCTCTTCTCGCGTCCGCCCTAGGCCCTCGGCACAAACATCACAGGTTTCTCGATGAAAACATGAGAGAAGTGAGAAAAAAGAAACTTTTTTGAACAATATCAGAACATTTTCCTTCATGCGAGTGGTGCGGATGCAGCTGCCCTCACCAACGATGAAGCGGATGCAATGCCCACTCGTCGGAAAAGGCTGAGCCAGTTCTTCACCGATGATTACAGAGAGTCCAGCCGAGACGAGTGGGAACAGTTCTTGCTGGAGCCATGTATTCCACCAGATGAAGATCCTATTCAGTGGTGAAACGAAAACATGAAGCGCTTCACAAAACTTAGTCTCTAAGCACACCGTTATTTGTGAGTCCCGACAACGTCTGTGCCGTCAGAGCGCGTTTTCTCCGCAGCCGGCCTTATTGTTAACAGACTAAGGAGCCGACTTTCCCCCGATCATGTTTACATGCCAGTGTTTCTTAACAAGAACATGTAAAACAATAGAAAAAAAGAAAAAAAGATTTGCTGACAGTTTAAAAGTTTAAAAGTTAAGTGTAAGCTACAATCTGTACAATAGCCTAATTGCTGCAGGCTGCTTTACGTTTTTTGTCAATTTATTTATTTATTTATTTATTTTTTGCTTTTAATCTGTATTTTTGTTTGTTTGCACGCATTGTTAAAGGTTTTCAGCTACAAAACACGATGTGTAATGTTCAAGCTTATTTTGTGTAAGCTTGTTCAAAAATGACAGAAACAATAAATGTTGCTGAAAAATAACGTCTGTCTCATTAAACTTAATTTAAATAAACGAATATACGAATATTAGAATATTCGTTTTTTGTGAGCTCAAATATTCGAATATGATATTTGCGGAAAACGTCCATCCCTATTTTTTTTATCGTAAACACAGTCATGTTGAAGCCTGCAGTAAATGTTTTGCATTATGGCAGTCCGCTCTGCTTATTGTTTTTCGAGAATGTTGCACTCCTGTTTGTCATTTTGCACGTAACTTTACGCCAATAAATCATCAGAAATATTGGTCTTTACCAATATATTGAATCTTTACATTCGTCCTGCCCGTTGTCCTTGGATTTACCTATACTTGGTTTTATTTGCTGTATAAAATGCATCTAGACATGCAAAATCGATTTTACAATCGATTCAATGAACACTTGTCACTCAAATCAAACAGGATTTTTTTCACAAAGGTGACAACCCAAGAAAGCAAAGTAAATGGTCTCTCATTTGTAGGTTGCATTGACACCTAGTGGTGGATGCAAGTAAAACAATATAACAGTACCTAATTTTTTTTTCTTCCCACCTGAAATTCATGCAATAAACATGTTTTTGACAAAGATTTCAATTTGTTTGTGGTCTATATAGCCTGCATCAAAATTAGGTTTGCAATGATGAGCCAGAAGGCACGGGTTGAAGACCCAGCCAGTGACGTCACGATATGCTAATTTGTTTAAATTCCTACCTACGTAATCACCATCACCAAAATTTTACTTTTTTTTTTTTGACATTAAAAATAACTTGAAAAAAAATATAGACCTACCTACCGACCTTTTTTTTTTTTAACTGTTACTGCAAACCAAAATATTTTAAGGATGGCCTTAGGGTGAGTCATAAATGACATAATTTTCCAATTTTGGCTGAACTAACCCTTTAATAAATATATATATATATTATTACATTTTTTTTTTTTTTGTAGAAAATCAGATTAAAAGGATTTCTGAAAGATTGTGTGACTGGAGTAATGATTCAAAAAAATTCAGCTTTGAAAGTCAGTTTTGATTGTTCCTAATAAACTGTTTAACTGCACTCGCAAGTGAATATTAAATTATTTTGTGGGATAATTAAATATATTCTAAATAAACTACAAACAAAGTTATATTTATTTATTTTCTCCTTACATTCTTTCTTGTAACTCTTGCCTCTCAGTGACACACATGACTAAATGGCTCATTATGCAGCTCATTAGGCGGGCCTTTCTCTTCTCAGGTGTAAATCACAATGATATTCATGATAGTTGACGTCTACTCGCATATGACTTTTACTAACAAAAAGTGTCTTAGAAAATTAACTCAGTATATTGTTTTCTGTAAGTGACTAAACAAGATGATTTTCTATGGAATTACATTTGCTTCAATAAAAATTTTTTCAGAAACTATCACAAATATGCCATTACAAAAGAAAAAAATTAACACAGTTGCACAAATGTAACAGGCTTTTTCAAATATGCTTCATTTTTGTTAATGTTTTTCAAAGATTTGTTTTCGCTGATCATGGATTCTGAATGCATTGCCACAGATTTCCCTTTTGCTTTGCAGTTTTTCGTTTGGAGTTTTGACACAAACTTCTCGTGGGGGTGGGGTTAACAGTGATCTACTCTGATTGGATAGTGAGCTTTTGATGGACAGGTGCTCTCTGACCAGGAAGTACAGACGGTCAGTGGCGCCAGAGAGTGGCGCGCATATTGGAAAGCTCTCGCGGTGATTTGTATTACTAAATATGTAAATAATATTTGACCTTCGATCGTCTCAGTCTGTAAAGAGGAGCTCTTGTCCTTCAAGGCAGCTTTTTAGTAAGCTTGTGTTACTTGTATCGATGTTATTGGTTACTTCAGTAACACAAGCTTACTTCAAGCTGCTTTGAAGGACAAGCGAGGAGGAAGATGATGCCGCTCCGTGTCTCCTGAGAGCTCATCTTTACAGACTGAGATGATCGAAGGTCAAATACTATTTACATATTTAGTAATACAAGGCATACAAATCACTGCGAGAGCTTTTTTTTCTTTTTTTATTAATGCAAAGAACAAAAACATAAAGTATAAACATACATCACATATCAACCACAAAAAAAACCCAATAAAGAATAAAATAGAACTAAAGAAAAGAGGGACAAAATCTAAACAAAATCACACATGATCAAAGGCGGAGCAAATTCTAACAGTCCTTTCTTATTAGATACTGAGATTACATTCAAATAGTTTTCCATTTCTTTTAGAAAAACAGAGAAGACAGGTTTACAGTTGGAGAATTTGCATTTGTGAATGTGAAATTTGTTTAGGAAAAAATGTAATGTAATTAATAACAAAACTGATATTTTCATTTGTGGGGTCATAATACCCAAATATAATGTTTTTCATATGTATTGAGAAGTCTGGCAAAATCGTACACTTGACAAACACACCAATGTCATCCCAAAGTTTCTGAGTGTAGTGACATGACCAAAATAGTGTACAGTTTCTTCAGAACTCGAACAAAAAGAGCGTGTAATATCAATGTCAGATTTAAATCTTTGTATAAACTTCTTTACAGGGTAGAACCTGTGTATGAGCTTAAAATACATTTCTTTCACTTTGTCTGTGAAAAATAATTTTTGCGGTAGAGACCAGATTTAATCTCCACGAGAGCTTTCAATATGCGCGGCACGCGCCACTGAGTGACGTCTGTACTTCCCGGTCAGAGAGCACCTGTCCATCAAAAGCTCACTATCCAATCAGAGTAGATCACTGTTAACCCCCGCCCCCATGAGAAGTTTATGTCAAAACTCCAAATGAAAAACTGTGAAGCAAAAGCGAAGTCTGTGGCAATGCATTCAGAATCCACGATCAGCGAAAACGAATCTTTGAAAAACGTTAACAAAAATGAAGCATATTTGAAGAGCCTGTTACATTTGTGCGACTGAGTTAATTTTTTTCATTTTCATTGTGTTTTTTTTTTCTTTTGTAATGGCATATGTTTGATAGTTTCTGAAAAGTTACGTTCAGTTTTATAAAGTTACGTTCATTATTATTGAACTAAATGTAATTCCATAATTTTCACATCATTTAGAAAGAAAAATTCTAGGCTACAAGCTCCAGTTCTCAGAAGTCCCGGTAACCAATGTTCTGGATGTGTTTTATTGCCTTATTCAAGTGATTTAACATTTTTAGTTTTTCACTAACCACGCATAACATTTTTTTTCTCAAAAACACAATCATGTACATACATGCATATTATTATAGCCCAGTTTGTGCTGATTACAGTAAGATTAGACTTTAGCCATTTAGATGTTTATAAGAAACTGAAAAAAAGCTCAAATGTTAGGGCATGACAAAACTTCTACAGGCCCTAAAAATACCCTTAGACTTCAGAGGGTTAATCTGTGCAGTTCTCTGTTAATCTGTTAACTTCACTAATCATAATTTGTAGCGTAACTGGAATGCGATAATCACAGCAAGCTTTGGGCATTGTTACTTTTAATATGAAATAAAGTCTCAACTTTCAAATGATCAATTTTATCAAGAAACACAAACATGAAATGTGCTTTTGACACTTTTTAACATGGCATGACGTAACTCTTTATATTTGCATCAGTCCAAGTGGCATGTGAATTGTCATCTCTTCCTATTTACCATTAGTTATAGAATGAAATAAACATTTATGAACATCAGAAGGAATGTTGAAATAAACAGTACAAAATTCTGAAATGTATCTTGTCTCATGTAAACACTATCAGTGTTTTACATTTTAAATTTACATTTAAATACAGAAAGACATCAATTATTCAACTTGTAATGTCAAATAATGTTACATTTATCTCAGGAAAGCGATTCAATGCTTATAAACTTGGTATTCTGCTAGAAAAATAAATCTAGAGAGCTCCTATACAGGTGCATCTCAATAAATTAGAATGTCGTGGAAAAGTTTATTTCAGTAAATCAACTCAAATTGTGAAACTTGTATATTAAATAAATTCATTAAAAAAATAGTTTAAGTCTTTGGTTCTTTTAATGGTGATGATTTTGGCTCACATTCAACAAAAACACACCAATTTAATATTTCAACAAATTCGAATACTTCATAAGACCAAAAAGAAAAAAAAGAAAAAAAATTGAATATTTGACCTTCTGGAGTGTATGTTAATTTATTGTACAAGTACTAAATACTTGGTAGGGGCTCTTTTTGCTTTAATTACTGTCTCGATTTGATGTGGCATGGAGGTGATCAGTTTGTGGCGCTGCTGAGGTGGTATGGAAGCCCAGGTTTCTTTGACAGTGGCCTTCACCTCATCTGTATTTTCTGGTCTCTTGTTTCTCATTTTCCTCTTGACAATACCCTATATATTTTCTATGGGGTTCAGGTCTGGTGAGTTTGCTGGCCAGTCAAACACACCAACACCATGGTCATTTAACCAACTTTTGGTGCTTTTGGCAGTGTGGGCAGGTGCCAAATCTGGCTGGAAAATGAAATCAGCATCTTCAAAAAGCTGCCAACACCAACCAACACCAGCAGGTGACATTGCACCCCAAATCATCACAGACTCTGGAAACTTAACTCTGGACTTCAAGCAACTTGGGCTATGAGCTTGTCCACCCTTCCTTCAGACTCTAGGACCTTGGTTTCTAAATGAAATTCAAAGCTTGCTCTCATCTGAAAAGAAGACTTAGAACCACTGGGCAACAGTCCCGTTCTTCTTCTCCTGAGCCCAGGTAAGATGCCTCTGACATCGTCTGTGGTTCAGCAAATTCCTTGATACACCTATGTGTGGTGGCTCTTGATGCCTTGACCCCAGCCTCAGTCCATTCCTTGGGAAGTTCACTCAAATTCTTGAATTGATTTTGCTTGACAATCTTCATAAGGCTGCGGTTCTCTCGGTTGGTTGTGCATCTTTTTCTTCCACACTTTTTCCTTCCACTCAACTTTCTGTTAACATGCTTGGATACAGCACTCTGTGAACAGTGAACAGCTAGCTTCTTTGGCAATGAATGTTTGATTCCTCTTTGTGAAGAGTGTCAATGATTGTCTTCTGGACAACTGTCAAATCAGCAGTCTTCCCCGTGATTGTGTAGCCTAGTGAACCAAACTGAGAGTCGATTTTTAAGGCTCAGGAAACCTTTGCAGGTGTTTTAAATTGATTATCTGATTGGCATGTCACCGTATTCTAATTTGTTGAGAGTGAATTGGTGGGTTTTTGTTAAATGTGAGCCAAAATCATCACAATTAAAAGAACCAAATACTTAAAGTGGGGGGTACAATGGTGTTTTGTGTATTCAGAGTTCACACTGTTGAAGAGATGGATTTTCATGCTTAACATGGCCAAAGTTAAAAAAAAATTTTTTTGAAGAATGACTGAGAATTTCTGTGCCGAAAATCTTACTTCCAGGTTGGTACAAGTCTCTGCTGTTTTTTTTCAATCGTGGATCTAATGACGTAGACGAGAACGGAACTCCTTATATGAGCATTTCTCTCGGAAAAGCACGCCCTATATGTACCCTTTAAACTACTTCAGTCTCTGTGTGCATTGAATTTATTTAATACACGTTTCACAATTTGAGTTGAATTACTGAAATAAATGAACTTTTCCATGACATTCTAATTTATTGAGATGCACTTGTATATTACATTAATTATATTTCACTTAACCCGTTTTCTTCAGTTTTTAATGTCTTTTTAAACACATTAGTCTTAATTTTTTTTTTATTACAGCCACTGTTTAAATGTTTATATGTGTAACTAATTGGAGTTAAATAAATTCTGCTAACGTAACCCCAATTCCAGGAAATTTGATAAAATTACATAAAAATCAAGAATGTTATTTGATAATTCTCATTAATCTTTAATTGACTGAAGTACGAATAAACCATTTCTAGTGTTTTCATTGACCAACTTAATTTTAATTTGAAAATATAAACGCATTTTGATTTTGATGGCACACTCCAAAAAAAGTTGGCACAGAATCATGTTAACACTGTGTCTAATCACCTTTCCATTTATCTGGGAATTAAGGATGCATGATAGAAGAATTCAGCTGTTCAACAGTCCATAGTCGTTGTTGTATGATTCTCCTTTTCATGATAGGCCATACATTTTCCATTTAGAAACAGTCAGTCATATTCACGTGTGTTCAAGTTCAAGTTCAAGTTAAGCTTTATTGTCAAAGTTGCTACAGTTGCTACATGTGTGTACATAAATGCATACAACAATACAACAACATACAACAATTAAGTAAAAGTGTAAACCTATACACAACTAACCTAATGACAGATTTTGACTATAAATATACTATATATAAAAGTTTACCTATACATAAACTAAAAAAACAAGCTATACTAATGCTTCACATAAATACTGTACCTGTACATAACTAACCTACTGACAGATTTTGACTATAAATATACTATATATGAATGTTTGCCTATACATAAACTAAAAAACAACAGTCTATATGAATTCTTCACAAAATCCTGTATATGTGCAAAAAGAAACATTTTGCACTGGTCAAGCAGCTGGCTGGCTGGTTTGGAGGTGAGATGGTCCATGTTACAGGAGGTAAGGGGTTTGTGTGGGGTTATAGAGGAGGGTCGGGTAATTTGGGCTCTCACAGTCTGGGGGTAAAAGCTGTTGAGCAGTCTGGTGGAGCGGGCTCTGATGCTGGTAGGAGCTGGAAGAACCTGTGGGAGGGATTGGTGTGGTCCTTCACGTTACTGTTGGCTTTTCTGGAGCATCGTGTAGGGAAAATGTCCAGGATGAAGGGGAGAGAGGCACCGATGGTTTTGCAGCTGTCCGCTGGAGGGTCTTGCAGTCTGCTGCACTAGAGTTCCCATGATGCAGCTAGTCAGCACACTCTCTATGGTTCCCCTATAGAATGTGGTGAGGATGGGTGGAGGGAGACTTGATCTTTTCAGCTGGTGGAGAAAGTGTTGGCGCTGTTGGGCCTTTCTGGAGAGTGACATGGTGTTGGTGGTCCAGGTGAGATTCTCTGTGATGTTCACCCCCAGGAATGTAGTCCTGCTGACTCTCTCCATAGTTGAGGTGTTGATTGTCATTGGGGGATGGTCAATGGAGTTTCTCATGGAGTCCATCTGTGCCACTTCCTACAACCTACCACAGCTGTGTCATCCACGGACTTGATGATGTGGTTGGAGCTGAACTTGGGAGTGCAGTTGTGGGTCAGCAGCGTGGAGAGCAGCGGGCTGAGAACACAGCCTTGTGGAGCACCTGTGCTCAGTGTGGTAGTGCTCGAGATGTTGTGACCGACACGGACTGAATGAGGTCTTCCAGTTAGAAAGTCCAGGATCCAATTGTAGTGGGAGGTATTTAGGCCCAGCAGGTTTAGTTTATTAATGACCCGTTGTGGGATTATTGTGTTGAATGCTGAGATGAAGTCAATGAACTGCATTCTAACATAGGAGTCTTTATTTTCTAGCTGGGTAAGAGCCAGGTGACAGGTGGAAGAAATTGCATCATCTGTAGAGCGGTTTGGGTGGAATGCAAACTGGAGCGGATTGAGTGTGTTGGGGAGGCTGGTTTTGATGTTGAGCATTACTAACCTCTCAAAGACATCTGTCAGCTGTGCAGCACAGTCTTTCAGTTCATGGCCAGGTATGTTGTCAGAAAATTTTGCATGAAAATAAAGCTGATCTTAAATTTCATTGATGACAGCAGTGTTAAACATTTTAGGCCTTTAAATCATTGTGAACAAACTGCAAAGCATGTGTATATGTAAAAAACACTTAAGCCAAAGACACTTTTCTTAAGGCAGACTACTCAGGTCATGGACAGCATCCCTGAAGAACGTTTTAGAAACGTCAGTCCAAAGTGTTTCATTATTAATGTGATTAATATATGAGAAACATCATAATTTAAGCAAGTTTCAAGTGTGACAACTGTTGTCAGGCATGTAGGGTAAATAAATTCAGATCTGCCAAACAATTTCTGAAGCATTTTAATATTTGTAAGGTGACAGACGACGTCCTTTAACAATTCACTTTTATTGCATTGGTGAGAGTATCATGAACATTCTGCACAGCATGTCTTTACGGGTTTGGAAAACTTGGAGGGTGAATAAATGATGACAGATTCATTTTGGGGTGAACAGTGACTTTAAATGATTCTAATATGTAGATAGGAACATTTTTGGGAAGAAAAACCATCTGTGCAGCACTCCATCAACTAAATCTCAGTGGTAGAGTAGCTAAATGAAGGCTGCTCCTGTGTAAGATTTACATGACAACCCTGCCTTAGTTTGCCAGTCAGCATGGAAAAGGGGTCTTACATAAAGATATTTACTGTAACCCTTTTCTTTGTTTGGCAAAAACAGCTACCACCAGGTTAAGGTGTAGCACATCATATTAACAGCTACAGTAAAGCATAGAGTTGTGACGGCAATATTACATTTTCAACTGTGAAAATGTTACAAAAGCACCATTAAATACTTTCATTATTAATTTATGTATGTACTGTAGACTGAACATCAAGGTTATTCAAATCTTGCCCTGAAGGGCCAGTGCACTGCAGAGTTTAGCTCCAACCCTTGATCAAACCCACCTACCTGTGATTTTCTAATGATCCCAAAGACATTGATTAACAGGCTCAGGTGTGTTTGATTAGGGTTGGAGCTAAACTCTAGGTGTTGCTCAAAGTCAAGGAAGGATCCTCGGAAGCCAGAATTTCGAGGATGCTACGTCATCAACATCCGTCGAAGGACTGTTCCAATGTCGAGGATCCTCGGAATTTCAACCAAGGACTGAGTCCTTCATTCGAAAAATATCCCATACACAGGAAAGGATGCATATGTGTAGCCTTGGCGCTCTTCACGCTCTCAAATCACCCACAATCCTATGCGCGCAGCTTTGCTATCTTGTTCAAAAATGTCAAACGTTAACGGTTTTTATTTGCGTTACCAAACATTTGTTATAACTGTAGTAAATATAAGTAAAGTAAAACTTTTAAATGCCAGTACAAATTACTACCATATTGATATTGTAAATTATACAAATACAAATGGCTAACTGAACCGGACCTGTCATTTAACAATTGTTAGCTTGGTTGCGTCACCGGCATTTCTTTTATAAATAACTAGTTAAGTTGTCCAAAGTAATTTAACGATACCATTCACAGCGTTATTCAAACAGACCTTTTCACTGACGTAATGACGCAATTACGTGCACTTGCTAGCCTGTTCCATTTACGTGTTCTCCGAATGCTAAAGAGGAGTCTCGCCTAGCCTCTGAAGGAAGTGACTTGGAAGGACCAGTCCTGCCAAGGAAGTATCCTTGACATTGAGAAACGCCTTCTGCAGTGCACTGGCCCTAGATTTGAATAACCCTGCTGAACATACTCCATTAGGACCCATGAAATATCCTAATGAGCATGGTTTTCAGTGATACCATTGATTAGAAGTTGGGCATGCCAAAGTACTCATCTCCATTTACAAGAGAAAGTCTTGTTAATTTACATTTTTATATATTTACTAAAAAGGCAAAAAAAAAGATAATTAGGGGTGGAATAGTACACAGATGTCATGGTTCGGTACGTACCTGTCACGCTTGTAATGGAGGACAGGAGGCAAATGCAAGTAAATGATGTTTATTGAATGGAGGTTGTGATGAATGGATGCTGGAGAGTGACGCAGGGACCTCGACGGCAGCACAGACAGGTGAGTGGGTGATTTGAGTGCGTTGGTAGAGGTGATGGTGGTGATAGATCCGTGAATGGTGGCGGTAATCCAGAAGCGGCCGAACAGGAAACAGAGCATGAGCAGGAACGCTGAAGGACGAACAGACATGAACACCGAGGACCTCAAACAATGATCTGACAAACAAGAGACGAAAGACAGGGCATTAATTAGGTCAGATGATCAGCGGTAACACCCATATGAAACAATCAACATGACGTAACATGAACACAGCAGGAGACGTGCATTCATGAACCGTGACAGTACCCCTCTTCCTAAGGACGCCTCCTGGCGTCCCCAGAATCTCTTACCTGTCGATTGTAATCATCGATAAAGGGAGTGATCCAGGATGTCCCTAGCAGGCACCCAACTTCTCTCCTCCGGACCGTAACCCTCCCAGTCCACCAAGTACTGAAATCCGCGTCCCCTCCGTCTAGAGTCCAGAATGCGATTGACCGAATAAGTGGTCTTGCCATCTACGAGTCACGGCGGGGTGGGGGGACCGGGGTAGGCAGATTAATGGGAGAATGAAATACGGGCTTTATTTTAGACACATGGAAGGAGTAATGAATTCTCCTGTACGCAGGAGGGAGTTTAAGGCGGACTGCCACCGGGCTAATGATCTTGGTGACAGTAAACGGGCCAATAAATTTGGGAGCCAATTTATTAGATACAGAGCGGAGAGGAATATTCTTAGTAGAAAGCCACACTTTTTGACCCACGACGTATACGGGAGGCCTAGACCGGTGGCGATCGGCTTTGGCCTTAGTGCGCGCCCCCACTTGGAGTAGAGTCTCGCGGGCTCTAGTCCAAGTGCGGTGACACCTCTGGACGAAGGCGTGAACAGAGGGGACCGCGACTTAGGATTCCAGACTGGGAAAAATAGGTGGCTGGTAACCTACACTACACTCAAAAGGAGATAGGCCCGTAGCTGATATTGGTAAGGTATTGTGGGCGTACTCCACCATAGACAATTGTTGGCTCCAGGAGGAAGGATTCTTGGAGACCAAACATCGCAACACCCTTTCCAAATCTTGGTTGGCTCTCTCGGTTTGACCATTGCTCTGGGGATGAAACCCTGAGGACAGACTTACAGTCGCTCCCAGTAACCTACAGAATTCTCGCTAAAATTTGGACACAAATTGGGGTCCCCTGTCGGAAACCACATCTATCGGGAGGCCATGTAAACGAAAGACGTGATCTACAATGGTCAACGCTGTCTCCTTGGCTGAGGGTAATTTGGGCAAGGGGGAATAAAGTGGGCCGGCTTCGAGAACCGGTCCACCACGGTCAAAACTACCGTGTTGCCCTGGGAGGGCGGTAATAAAATCTAGAGCGATGTGGGACCAGGGTCTCGAAGGGACCGGCAGTGGTTGAAGTAACCCTTCAGGGGGCCGATTGGAAGTCTTACCAGTGGCACAAACCGTGCAAGCCAAAACAAAACTGTGAATGTCGCGAGCCATAAGTGGCCACCAGAATCGTTGCTTGACCAAAAATTTAGTATGGTTAACTCCTGGATGGCAAGCCACATTAGAGCAATGTGCCCACTGGATAACGCTGGACCGTAATCCCTCCGGCACAAATAAGTGATTTGGTGGGCACCTGGGCGGAGGCGTTACCCCTTCTAAGGCCGTCTTGACCTTTGATTCGATCTCCCATGTGAGTGTGGAGACCACTAATGTCTCAGGAAAAATACACTCGGGAGTGGACGGGCATTCGGAACGGTCAAAAATATGTGACAAAGAGTTGGGTTTAATATTTTTGGAACCCGGGCGGTACGAGATAGTAAAATCAAAACGTCCGAAAAAAAGTGCCCACTGAGCCTGCCTGAAGTTCAACCCTTTGGCAGAGCTAATGTATTCTAAATTCTTGTGGTCTGTCCATACAATAAAAGGAACCCCCGATCCTTCTAACCTGTGGCGCCATTCCTCTAATGCCATCTTCACTGCCAACAATTCTCGGTTACCAATATCATAATTTTGTTCATCAGGAGATAAACGATAAGAAAAATAAGCGCATGGGTGGACCTTGTCGTCTGAGGGAGAACGTTGCGATAACACTGCTCCTACCCCCACCTCCGACGCATCGACCTACACCACAAACTGACGTGCTGGGTCAGGGGTGATCAAGATAGGGGCTGAAACAAAGCAGCTCTTCAGTTTGGCAAACACAACCTCAGCTGTGTCTGACCACCTGAATGTAGTTTTGGCAGAGGTCAAGGCGGTCAGAGGTGCGGCTAGTTGGCTGAAGTTGCGAATAAAACGCCGGTAGAAATTGGCGAACCCCAGAATCCTCTGTAGGGCCTTACGGGAATCTGGACTTGGCCACTCTACCACAGCCTTAACCTTCTCGGGATCCATGCGTATTCCCTCAGTCGACACGATATACCCCAGAAATGGAATCGACTGTGCATGAAACTCGCATTTCTCCGGCTTGACAAAAAGCCCATTCTCTAGCAACCTCTGAAGCACTCGTCGAACGTGCTGCACATGTTCCTGGAGAGAAGAAGAAAAAATCAATATGTCGTCCAGGTAGACATATATGAACTGATCAATCATATCTTGCAGAACGTCGTTGACGAGTGCCTGGAAGACCGCTGGGGAGTTGGAAAGCCCGAAGGGCATAACCAAGTATTCAAAGTGCCCTCTGGGGGTATTAAAGGCGGTCTTCCATTCATCCCCCTCCCTGATACGGACCAAATGATAAGCATTGCGTAAAATCGACGCTCCCTGCAACCTCTCGAAGGCTGAAGACATCAACGGCACAGGATAAGTATTCTTTACCGTGATGTTGTTCAGTCCCCGGTAATCAATACAAGGTCGCAGTGATCCGTCCTTCTTCTCCACAAAAAAGAACCCCGCCCCCGCTGGAGAAGAGGAAGGGCGGATGAACTTCGAAGCTAGAGAATCAGAAATATATTTCTCCATAGCCTCCCTTTCCGGAACAGAAAGTGAATATAATTTGCCTTTAGGCAGAGACTTACCTGACAGTAATTCTATGGCACAGTCGTAGGGACGATGCGGAGGAAGAGAAGCAGCACGAGACTTACTGAACACTTCCTTCAGGTGGAGGTACTCCACGGGCACTTTAGACAAATCCACCGTCTCCTCCTGTAACACAGACATAGACACAGACGAACAGGCAGACACTAAACAAGACTCATAACATCTTTTACACCAGGTTAGAATGGAGTTTGAGGACCAGTCTATTTTGGGGTTGTGGAGGAGGAGCCAAGGGTGACCAAGGACTATGGGTGCCAGAGGAGAGTCAAGTAATGGGGTTGTGGAGGAGGAGCCAAGGGTGACCGAGGACTATGGGTGCCAGAGGAGAGTCAAGTAATGGTTTCAGAGTGATTGCCGGATGTGATGAGGGTGATGTCTTCAGTGATGTGAGATATGACCAGGAGTTTCTGTCCATTGAGGGTGTGGACCGTGATGTGGTGCGGAAGGGCTCTGAGGGAAATGTGTAGTCTCTGTGGCATTGTGCTGAAATTACCTTCTGCCCCTGAGTCCAGTAATGCTTGACAGTCGTGGGTCTGTGCTGACCATCTTAGTCTTACCGGAAGGAGCGTAGGTGATGATGAGGTCTTCTCGGCGGAGATCCCACCCGATAGTAGCCTCATACGTACTACCGGGTTTGGCCTTTTACTGGACAGGTGTAAGCGTGATGTCCGGTTCCCCCGCAGTAGAGGCACAGGCCAAGGGAGCCTCTGCCTCTCCTTCTCTTCCCGGGAAAGCCGAGCTCGCCCTACCTGCATGGGCTCGTGATCGTAGGAGGGGCTGGCCGCGGCCCCGCCGCTGAACCGCACGTCAGTCGGTGTCCTGGATGTGGAACTGGGTAAGCTCCGCCTCTCCATCTGCGTCAGACGTGCGTCGACCCGCAAAGCCAGTTCTATGAGCCCATTCAGAGAAGTAGGAAGATCCAGGGCGTAGATCTCCTTCTGGACGCGGTCAGCCAGCCCATGCAGGAACATGTCCCACTGCACCTCCTCGTTCCAATGACACTCCACCGCCAGGGTTTGGAACTCGATGGAATAGTCCGAGATGGATCTCTCATGCTGACGTAGCTCAGCAAGCCTCCTGGCCGCCTCCCTCCTGGCGACGGCCCGATCAAAGACCCGTCTCATCTCGGCAGAGAGTGACTGAAACGAGGCGCAGCATGGGTCCTGGTTCTCCCCCACTGCTGTTCCCCATAATGCTGCCCTCCCAGAGAGCAGAGTTAACACGAAGGCCACCTTGGCCCTCTCATTGGCGAAGGTTCTGGGTTGGAGGGAAAAGTGCATGTCACAGCGGGTTAAGAAAGCTCTACAAAAGTTGGGCTTACCCGAGTAAGACTCCGGAATAGGGAGACGTGGTTCCGGCTGGGGGGGTCTCTGATGGTGCTGGAGGAACAGGCGGTGTGAGTGGTGCAGTGGGAGCTCTTAGTATTTGGAACTGTTAGGTGAGCTCGGACACCTGCGTCACCAAAGCCTGAACCGCGCAACCAGTGTCGTTAAGATTCCTCTCCTGGGAGTCCATCCTCCGAACACTGGCGCTGAGAAAATCTTCAAGGGCGGATGGTTGATTACTCGCTGCCTCCATTGTTGGGCAGATCGTTCTGTCACGCTTGTAATGGAGGACAGGAGGCAAATGCAAGTAAATTATGTTTATTGAATGGAGGTTGTGATGAATGGATGCTGGAGAGTGACGCAGGGACCTCTACGGCAGCACAGACAGGTGAGTGGGTAGAGGTGATGGTGGTGATAGATCCGTTAATGGTGGTGGTAATCCAGAAGCGGCCGAACAGGAAACAGAGCATGAGCAGGAATGCTGAAGGCAGACAGACATGAACACCGAGGACCTCAAACAACGATATGACAAACAAGAGACGAAAGACAGGGCATTAAGTAGGCTGTTGGAATGAGCTGCAGCTGCCGCTGATCATCTGATCACCCACATAAAACAATCAACATGACGTAACATGAACACAGCAGGAGACGGTGCATTCATGAAAAAAAATCTGCTATGCTCGGTTTCTTTTCATTTATTTTGAACAGACACTAGTTCAAATAAAAAATAATAATATTCCACTTAGATCTGAAAATACTATATATTATTGCATTATATACAAAAAGCTACATATTATGTTTTCATTGTGAGTGTACACAAATAAAAGCTGACCTTTATACAATGATGCATTATTAATAAGACAGTACGTTTTTAAAGTTGATTCTGCTGGTATAAGAAAACATCTGAAGTGATCATGCTGGCACGCACGCGCACGCGTGCAATTTTGTGCCATGCATTGGTCATAGAGCTCACTGTAGCGGGGCCTCAGGTGTTTTATTTTTTGGACAATATGTTTATTGCCCAAGGTATTGGGGATGAATTGCTTGTATTTATTGTAAGATCTCATGCACCGAACCGTGATGTTCGTACCGTGATGGTTCGGTACGAATACATGTATCGTTCTACCCCTAATATATAATATAATATTTTTTCTCATGACATGACATTTGCTGGATAACTCCACCTATTGTTGCTGTTATGATGAATCCTCTGATAACCAGGCTCTGGAGTCTTTTTTCAGTATGTACTTAAACTGTTGAGCTGGAGAGATTTCAATAGCTCACTCAAGTGACTACATTACCATAACATTAAAGTTTATGTATATTCAATGAACACACTCTGAGACTGTTGGTGTCAGTGGATACTTGACCTCTGATTGCTGGTATAGCAGATTAAGTGTATAATGTGTAAAAAGAGGAATGCACATTTAATGCATAATAAATATGCTTCTCGCAGTGTGGCTTGTGCAAAGCTATCTTTTTACAGTTTTACAAAGAAACAAAATCGATCATGGAATCTTAAAAACTTTTTTTTTTTAAATCACCATTCAGCATTTCTCTCAAAGTTGTGGTGTAGTGGACCGTGTGCATGCTCAGGGTGTGTATTAACGCGGATTGGCACGGAATTTTGCCAAATTTTGAATGAATTAATCAAAAATAGGTCATTGCACTTGCATCAAATCACGATATGGACTAATATCTGTAAATATTAAGCCGGAATAGTCTATTTAAATATGAATCCTGCATGTCTCTGTTAATGAATGGAGCAGAAGCGCAAGTTCCTTTATCACACACACTGAAGCGCGTGTGACGCTCCGGTAATTTCAGCGTCTTTCCTCTCACTCAATAAAAACGTGAACACATGAGGAACATCTCCAGAACTGCCCTGAGAGTCACTTCATGAGCATTTGACCGTTTGATTTAAGTAAAACTAGCATCACATCACATACACAGAGCTGTAAAGGTACGCCAACCCATCAAAATAAAAGTCCGGTTAAAGACTATTGTTCAGCAGAATGTACATAGCCTACTACTAAAAAAAAAAAATCAAACATTATTTTTTTTTAAGGTTTAATCACACAACATTTCTTCCATGTTTTATTTTTAAATCCCCTTTGTTTACCTAAAAGTTAAGTTATTTTTCAATAATTAAAAGATAAATTAATGTTTTATGTGTTTAATGTTTAATGTGCATCTCAGGAAATGCTTTATTTAAAACCCCAACTGAATGGCACTTAAATGCACTTAATTCATCTGTCAATTTTATTGTCATTATTCACAGTACAAGTACAGACAGAGAAACAATGGGTAATAATTAAACATTTATTTTTGATTTATGCATTGCATTCTATGCATTTAAAAAATAAAAAAAATATTTTTTTTTCTAAAAAAGGAAACTTAGTTGTTAATTTTAAGAGACCCAGGAGTCTTATTTTCTCTTGCATAATTAATATTGCACTTTAATGAAGCAAAAACACATTTTATCCGATTACTCGATTAATCGATGGAATTTTTGGTAGAATACTGGATTACTAAAATATTCGATAGCTACAGCCCTATCTGTAAGTGAGTAAACAAGATGATTTTCACATAATTTAGAAAGAAAAATTCTAGGCTACAAGCTCCAGTTCTCAAAAATCCCGGGAACCATTGTTCTTTGTGTTTTTTTGCCTTATTCAAGTGTTTTAACATTTTTAGTTTTTCACCAACCACACATAACATTTTTTTTCTCAAAAACACAATCATGTACATACATGCATTTCACATATTATTATAGCCCAGTTTGTGCTGATTACAGTGAGATTAGACTTTACCCATTTAGATATTTATAAGAAACTGAAAAACGCACAAATGTCAGTACATGACAAAACTTCTCCAGGCCCCAAAAATACCCTTAGACTCCAGAGGGTTAAACTATAAATTCAGTTTTTATGACTGGATTCCGCGATTCCCTCCGCGTTTTCTGCATCGAGGAAATCATAGGGCCCTAGTTGTGGTATGTCAGCTCTGTCTTGCAATGGACACATGCCACGATGTTCTCTTTACGTTTGCATGCGCACTCAAATCAAAACACTGCTGACTCCTTGCAGTATGCAATTTCAGATGCAGCGCGTGTCTCTTTCCGCTTTGTGGGTGACGTAAACGCGTTGTCACGTTAAAAAAACCATTGCGAAAGAACCTGACGTGAGATTTAAAATAAATTAAAAGAGGCTTCGAGGCAGAGGAATTTGCCTCGATCATTTTTTGTAATTGAGTTTCTCAAGTTAATCGAGGAATCGTTTCAGCCCTACTTACAGAAAACAATATATTGATTTAAATTTTCTAAGACACTTTTTGTTGGTAAAAGTCATATGTGAGTAGGCATCAACTATCATGAATATCATTGTGATTTACACCTGAGAAGACAAAGGCCTGCATAATGAGCTGCATAATGAGCCTTTCAGTCAGCTTGTGTCACTGAGAGGGGAAGAGTTACAAGAAAGAATGTGAGAATAAAATAAATCTATATAATTTTATGTTTGTAGTTTATTTATTATTTAGAATATATTTAATTATCCCACAACATAATTTAATATGCACTTGGGGGAGCAGTTAAACAGTTTATTAGGA
This sequence comes from Carassius carassius, assembly GCF_963082965.1. Lineage (NCBI taxonomy): Eukaryota > Metazoa > Chordata > Actinopteri > Cypriniformes > Cyprinidae > Carassius > Carassius carassius. The sequence goes on along the minus strand of NC_081757.1, from coordinate 30,425,232 downwards.
ACAATCAAAGTTGACTTTCAAACTATTTTTTTTTGCATCATTACTCCAGTCACACAATCCTTCAGAAATCCTTTTAACAATCTTATTTTCTACAACAACAACAACAAAAAAAAAACATTTATTGTTATTAATATTATCATTATTATTAAGAATATGTTTCAGGTTTTTTAGGTGGGGATAAATTAAAAGAACACCATTTTTTGTTACATTTGTTACAGTTACATTTATTTGTTACATTTATATTATTTACATCAAGCTTTTGAATGGTATAGTATTGTATATTGTTATTGAAACTTCATAATATTTCACTTAATTATACATTTAGTCAGGAATTATAGTTTGGAAAAAGTCTAACTAGTAAAATGTTTACACGTTATGTGAAAACTAGTACAAGTATATAAATAAATAAAAAGAGACTTACTCATGTTTATGATCTCTGCTGAATAGAGGGCTTCATTCTTTTTTTTCTGAGGAAATCCATTTCTCAAATCCTCAACCACATCGCATCTTTTTGGGGTGAATTATGTCTTATTCCTCTCATCGCGAAGCAAACAGTAAAATAAAAGAACTTGAAGAACAGTCTCGCTGCTTTTTCTTCTGTGTGGGCGTATTCAAGCCGCGCGCTTCAGTTTGAATCTGAATAGTGCGTTCAGTGCGGGGGCGTGGTCACATTAGATATAATGAAGGGAGACGTGAAAAACGGACATCGCATTGTTTTCATATGGATTACTTTATCACAGAATATTTGTTTTCGGCAGCACTTGTTTAGTTTAAAAGTAGACATGTCAAGCTTTCTATAGATATCTCTCTCATGTCACATCGTTGAGTATTCACGGAGTTACAATTTATTTTAATGACATGTTTGTAAATGAAGATCAGCGTAGACAAAGGCTGCAGACAGCACACCTTGTTTGTTATCTTTATTTTATAAATGCACAAAGTTTTGTTATTATATCTGTATCCAAAAAAAGTAGACCCTTTACAGATTCGATTGATGTATTGCTCTTATCTGTACGATCAAAACTGAAAGTGTAATTTAAGTTCTTTTCGGGGTTATCAGGAGAAAATGACTCATAACGCGTATATGTGTTAATCGACTCCAGAGGGTTAACATTTGGCTCTTGGAGTTCTGGGTTCTAGTCTTAATCCTGGATCACAGTATATATCATTGTCAAGTATATGTGTCATGGTTCAGGGTCCCTCATTGGCTCCTCCTGTTGTTTGTGTTGTCCCATCACTTTCGACAGCATGTGACCTGGGCAATCAGCGCTGTGCTTGTAGCAGGGGAACACAGATCACAAGCTATTTTTCCCCCACCGGTCGCTTGTTCTGCCTCTTGCATCTTCCTTTATAACCTCTTCTTCTTCTTGTCCTGTTCCGCATCTCATCCAACGCCTCTTTTGCTAGTTTCACAATGTCATTCTAAAGCTGGTGACGGAGGCTTGAGCCGTTGATAGCATTATAATGCAGTTATTAATTAAGTTATTAGAAAGAGAGCGAGAGACCGAGACACAGAGAGAGAGAGCTTGTGTGAATTAGACTGCAGCAGCATCTCTAAACAGCGCTGTTATTACCTCGCTAGTGAGAAATGTCATGTGTACTTTCAGAAAATCATCTGTCATGTTGTTGTTTTTGTTAGTCCTGTAATTTCCGTTATTACAGTTTTACTATGCGAAGTGATATGGAACTGTAATGCGGTCAAGAGAGCTGCCTGGAACTATGTTTGCCATGCTTTTCCTAGAAATGAATCGCACACCTCAGAACGTTCGTCAGCAAATCAAATTCAAGCATTAAACGGCCCCGTAGTATAAATGTTAATTTATAATATTTATACTAATTAATTAATTATATTAAGTAATTTGTTTACTCTTACACTGAATGTTTGCTGCTTCAATCCAGATGAGTAGGCTATTGTATAGGGTAAATTTAGTTTAGGGTGTGCAAATTGTACAGCTGTGAACTTTGTATAGGGTTTGAATTCTGTATAGAAGCTTGACTGAAGTAAAGCTATCTTTCTCTTTCTCACCCATGCACACTCACTCACGCACACACCCACGGCACACACACACACCAAAAAATTTGTAAAGCTGTATTTAAAGTATTTTTTTTATTACACATTATTACACAATACTTTTTCTGACCTTTTTGAATCTTGCCCCTGCCAAATAACCCAAATTACAAAAAAAGACTAACACTAAAACTAATAAAAACTCAACTAAAACTAAGCATTTTCAAAAAATATAAACTAAACTAAATTAGCAAACACACTTTAAAAATGAATTAAAACTAAACTGAATTTGAAAACTAAAAGTCAAAACGAAATAAAAATAAAAACTAATGAAAAATGCAAAACTATAATAACCTTGCTCAGAAGATGCTGAAACATGGGAAACAATACCATGTAGCATTTGGACCAATCAGACACAACTATTTATTACATTTAACAAATAATATCTAACGCCTCCTCATCTAACCAAAGGGTCTATGGACCCTTCCCCCAAAAAGGAAGCTATCACCTCAAAATGAACAGAATAGGCCTCATAACCAAAGGCCCACTATCTGATAACTCTAGGTTTACGACACCCAAAAATGTGGCTAAGCCACTCTTAACGCAAAAGTCTCTCAGAAACATACACATAATGCACATAAAAAGGGACTCTACTCTAATTAATTAATAGAAAAACATTTTTTTAATTAATACACATATACTTTAGGGCATTGTGGATATTGTTACTGTTCTTGTATATTGTGTTTTGTGCATTGTATATGTTTTATATGAGCTCTCATAACCATGCTAAGCTTCGGCCTTGACTATTCATTCATCAAGATAATTTGATTCGAACTGGTTTCATCTATTCACTTTAGCAGTGACCAACTGGAGCCCCAAAGTGCATCAGGACTCTTTATTAAACAGGCAAGACTTGCAAGTATCAAACTTAGACTTATTAATTGATACATTAAGTATCATATGCACCTTTTTCAAAGAAACTAGAGTTGTTCCGATTCCGATACTAGTATCGGGGAGTACATGAACCCCTATACCGATCCGATACCATTTTCAAGACCGAGTTATGACCGCTAGCTTTGCCTAACCGCTTCACGGTTCTTCTTTGCTGCTCAGAATGCATTGCAAACACAGAAAGTTGTGCTGTGTTGCCACAAGCAACCTCTGTTTAGAGCAGCGAAGAAGTAATGAAAACACGTTAGCAGCACTGATCTATACATGACTGGATCGCTCATTGCGTTCTAAACTGCCAACAGACAGTGAAGCCGCTTCTATATTATAGATCAGTGGTTGGCAGTATGTCCGCTGTTTAGCAGTATTTCAGACTGGACCAACCAGACAGTAAAACGGTGACTAGGGATGCCACAAGTACAAGCACTTCACTACCAAGTCAGTGCTGAAAATGTAAAAATGTGATGATACCAGCGTCTCTGTAGTACCGGTAGTAAGTTACAGACTCCCGAGTATATTCGGTACCCGTAGCTGCGTTCAGTCGCTTTCGTGTTAGTCTAAGCGCAGGGCTCCAGACTGTAGCCGAATATATACTAGTGTCTGTGAATATTAAACTGCAAAATACTATTTAAAAACAGTGGCGTCGCCAGGGGAGGGGCCATGGGGGCACTGGCCCCTCCTGAAAACTGATTGGCCCCCCAGTGTGCCTCCACCCTTCTACTTGTCTGTCACTCACAAATTCAAATCATAATCTTTCAGTTTAGTAAATAACTAATGATTGCGTCGCAATGCTTCTCAACGAGGACCAAGAATAGCGAGCTGCTGTTTTCCAACGAAAAAAAGCACACGGTAAGTTGATCTATTTTATATAGCTTATGTTTTTCGATTAGCGAGTTGTTGCAGTGCAACAAGTGTTTGGTACTAACGTTAACGTCTTTCGGTGTTAGACAGACCAGGTTCGATGACGATGTTATCTCCTAGAGCAGACCAAGATGCTAATCATTATATTTACTATGCTCCTCTGATGCTGAATGTAAAAGGGGTTTACTGCGTTACGATTTACTTATTTTTCGGCCGATATAGGCAACAACGTAATTTAAAGCAATGGTTTAAAAAATTATAATTGCAATTCTAATAAAGTAATTATTGAATCATGCAGTCGATTAGCGACTTTTTTCACTTAAGTGAGGTGACGAAACAAATCGTATGATGTTTATCTAACGCTCCACACTTGAGACTTTTTTTTACAGTCTATGGGTGAGACACATGCAAAAACATAGTTTTTTTTACTGGTCAATTTTGAGATTTGGGGCTGTTTGTCTTCAATAACATGTCTTCTTTCAGACTTGTGGTGAAAAAAAAGTCCAAAATACACATATAGGTCTTTATTTTACTGCACCTTTAGTCTATTTGCGTCTGTAGATTTCTCATAAATTCAGTTGGCGTTCTAAATCACCATGGTGCTCCACGATTGCGGTCTGCACCCTGGAAAAAATCGCAGAATTGTACTTTTTTTAAATAAATCAGATACATAAACCCATTATAAGCCACATTTTACATAGAAAATGAACTACATCCACTGTATTTAGTCTGCAGGACAGTGGTTTTGTTGTTGTTTATTTATTTGGTCAGTATTAACAGTTGTTTGGCTAAAATAAATTGTATGTAATTTTTATAACTTGATGTTTACTTGCTATACAATATATTATAGTTTTCTTGAATTTTGTGTCAATCAAAGTAAATAAAATGAGTCTCAAATTCGGCGTGTACTGTGTTTTCACAGAAGTTATTGACAAAAAATCATTTGATGACACCCAGAAACATTCACAAATAAAAAAATCATACATAAATATTTAATGCATGATTAAATAGCAAAATCAATAACTAATACTAAAATAACACTGGACTAATTAAGCTATTCTAAACTGTTTCTATAGGATCCACATATTTTACATGTTAAACTAAAGCTACCTTTTTGAACAAGTAGCTATCTAACAAAGTATGGATATATGATATTTTTAAATCAATATGCTCAAGATTAATTAGCCTTGACATAAGTAGATTTTGTTTATTCATCAATGCAACTTTACTGCAACTGCTGCTATGCAAATTGAATGGGATGTGGATAATAAACAAAAACAATTTATTATATTAAATTTATATTAGTTATATGAATTCATTAATTGTGTATTTATTTCTATGAATTATTAATGTTATTCTGTATTTATATAAATAAGGCTATTATATATATAGGCTATTATATAAGGCTATTATAAATAAATTCTATTATTATTACTATTTGTGAGTTGTACAGTCGTGGCCAAAAGTTTTGAGAATTACATAAATATTGGAAATTGGAAAAGTTGCTGCTTAAGTTTTTATAATAGCAATTTGCATATACTCCAGAATGTTATGAAGAGTGATCAGATGAATTGCATAGTCCTTCTTTGCCATGAAAATTAACTTAATCCCTAAAAAACCTTTCCACTGCATTTCATTGCTGTCATTAAAGGACCTGCTGAGATCATTTCAGTAATCGTCTTGTTAACTCAGGTGAGAATGTTGACGAGCACAAGGCTTGAGATCATTATGTCAGGCTGATTGGGTTAGAATGGCAGACTTGACATGTTAAAATTCAGCTGCGGGATCGGAGTGCCACCAGTGCAGAGCTTGCTCAGGAATGGCAGCAGGCAGGTGTGAGCGCATCTGCACGCACAGTGAGCCGAAGACTTTTGGAAGATGGCCTGGTGTCAAGAAGGGCAGCAAAGAAGCCACTTCTCTGCAAAAAAAACATCAGGGACAGATTGATCTTCTGCAGAAAGTATAGTGAATGGACTGCTGAGGACTGGGGCAAAGTCATATTCTCCGATGAAGCCCCTTTCCGATTGTTTGAGGCATCTGGAAAAAGGCTTGACCGGAGAAGAAAAGGTGAGTGCCACCATCAGTCCTGTGTCATGCCAACAGTAAAGCATCCTGACACCATTCATGTGTGGGGTTGCTTCTCATCCAAGGGAGTGGGCTCACTCACAGTTCTGCCCAAAAACACAGCCATGAATAAAGAATGGTACCAAAACACCCTCCAACAGCAACTTCTTCCAACAATCCAACAACAGTTTGGTGAAGAACAATGCATTTTCCAGCACGATGGAGCACCGTGCCATAAGGCAAAAGTGATAACTAAGTGGCTCGGGGACCAGAATGTTGAAATTTTGAGTCCATGGCCTAGAAACTCCCCAGATCTTAATCCCATTGAGAACTTGTGATCAATCCTCAAGAGATGGGTGGACAAACAAAAACCCACTAATTCTGACAAACTCCAAGACGTTATTATGAAAGAATGGGTTGCTATCAGTCAGGATTTGGCCCAGAAGTTGATTGAAAGCATGCCCAGTCGAATTGCAGAGGTCCTGAAAAAGAAGGGCCAACACTGCAAATACCGACTCTTTGCATAAATGTCATGTAATTGTCGATAAAAGCCTTTGAAACGTATGAAGTGCTTGTAATTATATTTCAGTACATCACAGAAACAACTGAAACAAAGATCTAAAAGCAGCAAACTTTTTGAAAACTAATATTTATGTAATTCTCAAACTTTTGGCCACGACTGTACACTATTCATACATTGGATTCTTTTATTTATTACAGTTTTTCTTTCACTTTTGTAAAGTGAAAAGTTAATACAAATTGTATTTGATTGTTTTGATTTAGAGCAGTGAATAACTGCTATTAAAATATAATAGGGTATCACTGTTTATTACTGATTTTATAGGTTACTGAACTCTTGAAATGATTTGGATATACAGTTCAAACAACACAAGATTGGCCCCTCTGTATTAATCGTGGCCCCTCTTGTGCCCCCCAGTTGAAAAAATCCTAGAATCGCCCCTGTTTAAATATTACTCATGCAAATTCTACATCTCTGTGGGTGACGGGCGCAGATGTGTGGGAGCTTGCTGTTTTGTAGTCTCTGTCATGTGTCACTATATGAGGACACGAACGCATAAACCGTCACTTCATGAGAATTTACCGTTTCATTTGAGAAAACAGTCATATCATAAACACAGACACTCAAAGATCTTCATGGCAACCCATCAAAATAAATGTTTGTTTAACGTGAGTAAACTGACAATATATTAAGCTACTGATGTCTCTATGTAGTAATAATAATACGTCTCTATTAATAATAATAATTATGCCTAGATGGTTGCTTGTTTTTTTACTTTTGTTGTAAAGAGATTATCTGATTAATATATACTTTTTTATATTTCTAGACTTATTTGTTGCAGTTTTTTATACAGTTATATTGTAAAACTAAAATACCTTTTTTAGTTTGCGGTGTTAGATTTTTGGCTGCATTTGAAGTTCTTTTTCGCTTAAAGGGTAACTAAACCCCTAGTCAAAGCCTGACTCCACCCACTGGCAATATTTTAAAAATGTTGAAAAGTGGGCAGAGCACAGCGGAGATAGAGGGGACGAACCGAGGGCAGGGCTGAGCGGGTGGGGCATGAACATGAGACCCACAGTGACGGATTATTTGACAGCAGCTGTCAGAGTCGCTAAAATGGAGAGTGGCCATAGTGACGCAAGTAGCTTTGCAACAGAGCGTTCATTTGAAGTAGAGGACTTTTCTCCCCCACCTTCACATGAAGTGGAGGATGTCGAGGTGTCTGTGGCCTGAGCCATATCAATTCGAGCCGCTGGCTCAAACTGCGGTCTTAACTCCCGCACCGCGATCGGCACTGTGTTGCTTTTCAGCGCGAGCTGTGTGGAGAAGCCCATTTCCACTTCCATTGCGTTGGAGAAGCAATCCCGCGTAAAATGCAGTTTGCACACTCTAGCTCTAGGCGGGAACTCGCGGTCTACCAGGCCAAGTGCATGCAACCACTGGCGCCTAATTTTAAAGTCTGCTGGAAAACTATGCAGTCCAGCAGTGCTGTCACAACCAGCAACACTACACATACGTACCATCCTGACCACTGTATTAAATACAGATAAATCTACGCCAACTTGAAGCTCTCCTAACTGATGCAATACTACGCTACTAACTAACTATGCTTCTAACAATACTAACGTTACACTAACAACTATGCTAATTAACTACATAGGCTACACTAAATAATCTAAATAAGTATATAAATGCTATGCTATATAGATGCTACAATAGTCTATCCTGGTCGCTTTCAATACTCGCAATTCCAACTCCTGACTCACTACAGTAATTTTGACGGAACAAGATGGTTTTATACTGCCAGCACTAATAAAGCCCCATTCTTACAGATCATTAACTAAAAAAAGTTGGTTTAGGGTTTAGTTACTCTTTAAGAAAATAAATAATATTACTGTCAAATTCATGTCAGATAATAAAAATACTGTAATAAATACAGTAGTTCACCATGTATTTGTTCATGTTTTATTAAGGGATAAGTCTGAAGCACACCATAAAATAATTCTAGCAATTTACACAGGGCTAATAGTATATACAGCTGTATATACAGATATACACCCAGGTATCGGATCAGTACTCTGTATCGACCGATACCCTGAGCCCAGGTATCGGAATCGGTATCGGGCAGAGAAAAAGGGTATCGGAACATTTCTATAAGAAACTGATGTTTCCTTCAGGCTGTAGATCTGCTGAATTTCAAATTGTACCATAGCTTCATGTCTTTTTTTCTTTTCTTTTTACTGCTTAAGCTTTAACCCTTTTTCCTATGCCAACTGTATGCGAGTGTATGTGTGAATGTGTGTGCATGTTAGACCAGTTTAAGTGTTTATGTAGTTAATAAAGTCTTATTTGTATCACACTTGAGGTTGTTCATTGTTTGCTCATAACTGAAGTCCCTTATCATGCAGATTTTTGCTACATGCTCTGAGTAGTTTTGTAGAGTAAGAAAGTTATTTTCCTTAACCAGGAAATTAACGTTCTTAGAATTGACAGACTGTTGACACTGAGACGTCAAGTAGATACTTACAGCTGATCTAAATATTTATAATTAATCATAACTAGTTATGATTGATTATTCATATTTTCCCTTTGAGCTGATTCGTAACAACTAAATAATTCACAACTTTTTTTATTACGGTAAAATTATCTTCATAATATTATGTTTATGACATTCCCAATTATAGTTATTATTGTTGTGCATTGCTGTTCAAGCTGCATGTGCTGAAGCTGAAGAGCTGAATGAACACCGGTAAACTGAAGTGCTGCCATCTTATTTAACACAGGAAAACGCATAATATACAACATAAATATAATATTACAACTATATACATACAAAAAGACCAAATGCACACGTGAACTCGAACTAAGTTACTTGCGAATCAGAATGTAACTTCTGTTGTAGATGCACTCTTGGCTCTTCCTGCAACAATGCGCTGAAACATGGAAACCAAACCAAATGAATTCATAATGCTTTATTATAATAGTGTTGATTAATGTTGAAAGCTGCTGTTTGAGCTGCGTGCACTGAGCTAAAGATGATCACCAGCAAACTGAAGTGCTCTATTAACTCTATAGGCTATAGCTCAACCAAAACCAAAAATCGAATTTATATGCATAAAATAAACACAACATTACAACATACAATGTCACAAAATACTGTAAATGCACAAGCGAACTTAACTTTGCCAGTTGTGTGAATCCGTTGTGGATGCGCTCTTCCCTTAACAACGCGCAAAATTTTTTACATTATTTTACAGTAGTCACCTTTATTTATATAGCGCTTTAAACAAAATACACCAAGCCAAGCAATACGAAATACCTCTAGTTTTGTTTTCCTCCAGCTGTGCTCCATTTTTCGGGCTGCTCTCTTTAGGGTGCGAGTATGCTCATTATACCATGGTGTCATACTGGTTTCCTTAACCTTCTTTAAGCGTAAAGGAGCAACTGTATTTAAAATGCTAGAAAAGAGAGAGTCCGTAGTTTCTGTTACATCATCAAGTTGTTCTGAGGTTTTGGATATGCTAAGGAATTTGGATACATCAGGAAGATAACTTAAAAAGCAACCTTTTGTGGTAGAAGTGATGGTTCTTCCATACTTGTAACAAGAAGTAGAATTTACCATTTTGGCTATATGAAGTTTGCACAAAACTAAATAATGATCTGAGATATCGTCACTTGGCTGCATAATTTCAACACTATCAACATCAATTCCATGTGACAGTATTAAATCTAGAGTATGATTTCGACAATGAGTAGGTCCTGAAACGTGTTGTCTAACCCCAATAGAGTTTATAACAGTAATCTTGGGGGGTGGACTCATTTAAAATAATGTAATCATCAGGTTTTAGCCAGGTTTCTGTCAAACAGAGCACATCTAGATTATGATCAGTGATATTATTTATAAAAAGTGTTTTCGTAGAAAGGGATCTGATATTCAATAAGCCAAGCTTTATCATTTGTTTATCCGTATTGCATCTGTTTTTTATTTGTTGAACCTCAATTAAATTGTTAATGTTAACTTGGTTTGGACGTTTTTTGTATTTTCTAGTTCGGGGAACAGACAGTCTCTATAGAGTGATATCTAGGTGAAAGAGTCTCTATGTGCTGAGAATTAACTGACCTCTGTGACGTGAGACAGCTAGCAGACGGTCGGTTTAGCCAGTCTGTCTGCTTCCTGACCTGGGCCCCAGTTAGTCAATTATAAACACTAAGACTATTTGCCATATTTCTAGAGAGAAGAGTGGCGCCACCCCAGGAGGGATGAAGACCATCTCTTTTCAACAGGTCAGGTCTGCCCCAAAAGCTCGTCCAATTGTCTATGAAACCTATGTTATTCTGTGGGCACCACTTAGACATCCAGCCATTGAGTGATGACAATCTACTATGCATCTCGTCACCACGGTAAGCAGGGAGGGGACCAGAGCATATTACAGTGTCTGACATCGTACTTGCAAGTTCACACACCTCTTTAATGTTATTTTTAGTGATCTCTGGCTGGCGAAGTCGAACATCATTAGCGCCGGCATGAATAACAATCTTACCGTATTAACGTTTAGCTTTAGCCAGCACTTTTAAATTTGCCAAGATGTCAGGCGCTCTGGCTCCCGGTAAACATTTGACTATGGTGGCTGGTGTCTCTATATTCATGTTCTGTACAATAGAATCGCCAATAACTAGAGCACTTTCATCAGGTTTCTCAGTGGGTGCATCACTGAGTGGGGAGAACCTGTTTAATGTTTTGATCGGAACAGAAGAGCGGTGTTTTGACCCATGACTACGCTGCCTCACTGTCACCCAGTTGCCCTACTGCACGGGCTCTGTTGCCGGAACCGAACAATGTACAGGAATCCCTGAGCTAGACGCATCCAAAGCCGTATCTAGAGCCCTAACATTCTTACTGTCCTCAATTAAAGTTTGGATGCGTGTCTCTAATTCTGAAATCTTCTCTGTCAGCCTAACTATTTCCCTCCATTTATCACATGTGAATCCCTCATCACCGACAGAGATAGATAAACTGTACATGTGACGAGGTGCAAATAACAATAGCAGGAGAAGCCATTACTCACCGTGCTTGATGAAATATTCTTACCACAGTTGTTTGATGAACTTGTGAAAAACTGGAGCGAGAGAGAGGAGAGGAAAAAAGAAAACAGCGATAGGTTCGAATGAAAGCGCTAATGACAAGCTAACGAGTGCTAACGCTTTGCAGGTGTACTGCACTCACGGGTATAAAATAAAAGTGAACGATTAAAATTAATCTGATAAGATTGATCGATAATATCAGAAATAGCTTATAATCTCATTATAATATGACAGACTTGCCCTGCACATGTTGCAGTTTACTGTATTTTCATTTTCGAAGTGTCTCCAATGATATTTCAAGCAATTAAAAACCATCATGGTGAACAGTGCGCATCTGAAGTGTCTCTGCAGGAAATAAAGCATTATTTATCGACTCTAAGATCGGTTTGATAACAGAAAAATTAACATTTATCAGCTGATATTGATGCGGTGGCTGATATTGTAACGATAAGGCGTTCTGATCCATGTGCAGAACTTTATTAAGAGAATAGTCAGACAGGCAGAAATCAGGAACGGCATCAGGTATGTCAGGGATAACCAGAATCATAATCAGTAACAAGCAGAGGTCAGGGCAGGCAGCAGAGAATCAGAGTCTGTTTAAACAATCCAAGATCAGACACGGGAAGAACAAACACAGGGATAACACTCGGAAATGCTAGACAGGGCTAAACAAGACTTTTTCCAAAGTGTCTGTGTGTGATTGCTGCTTATGTGTGTGTGTAAATTAGGTGCAAGTGTGGCAAGGAGATTAGCTGATGAATGAGGTGCAGGTGTGGCAAGGTGATAGTTATGCAGTGATTCATGGGAGATGTAGTTTGGGTGTGGTGCAACAGTATGAGAGGTGCTAGTGTCCAAGTGATGATATGGTGACATCTGGGGGTTGATGGGTTTTGAGTGAGTCCTGAGTGGAATGCCCTCTACTGAAGTTCATGGGCACTCCGTGTGGAAGTGCAGTGTCCGGGGACTGGGGCAGAGCAGGCGGAACTGGATGTAACGATCGGGAACACAGGAGACGAGAGATCCAAATGCAGTGTGAGTATTTAATGGGTAATCCAAAATCAGAATCCAACAAGCAGGGGGTCAAAACCAAAAATCTATCAAAAACACAAACAAACAGGAACAGGAACTCGAAACTAGGAACGCAAGGAAACTGGGTGACGGAAAGTAAGACAGGAACCCAGCAGGGCGGCGCAGAAGACCACCACAGCCATGCAGTCGAGACAGAAGACCACCACATCCGTGTGGTCGAGACAGAAGCCCACCAGGGCGGCGCAGAAGACCACCACAGCTGTGCAGTCGAGACAGAAGCCCACCAGGGCGGCGCAGAAGACCACCACATCACACCACATTCATGCCCATGAAGAACACTGGTGACTTGACTTTGCCCATGAAGAACACTGGTGACTTGCCTTTGCCCATGAAGATCATTGGTGACTTGCCCTTGCCCATGAAGATCAATGGTGACTTGCCTTTGCTCATGAAAATAGACTGTGACTGGACTTTGTTCACAGAGGTTAATGGTGACTCCACTTTGTTCATGAAGATCATTGGTGACTTGACTTTGCTCATGAAGATCATTGGTGACCTGACTTTGCTCATGAAGATCAATGGTGACTTGCATTTGCTCATGAAGGTCAATGGTGACTTTCCTTTGCCCATGAAAATAGTCTGTGACTTGACTTTGCCCATGAAGAACACTGGTGACTTGCCTTTGCCCATGAAGATCAATGGTGACTTGCCTTTGCTCATGAAGATAGTCAGTGACTTGACTTTGCCCCTGAAGAACACTGGTGGCTTGACTTTGCCCATGAAGAACACTGGTGACTTGACTTGACTCCTGAGGTCTAACTGTGGTAGTGCTTAACTCATGAGTGTCAACGGTGACTTGACCTGACTCTGGAGTGTCAACGGTGACCTGACCCGACTCTGGAGTGTAAAAGGTGCCCTGACCAGACCCTGGAGGGTCAACGGTGACCTGACCTGACCCTGGAGTGTAAACGGTGACCTGACCCGACTCTGGAGGTTCAACAGGAACCTGACTCGACTCTGGAGGGTCAACTGTGGCTGTCATCTTGTGCAGAGGCGCTGGACAGGCGGCCATTTTGCGCTGTGGCGCTGGGCTTGCGTCCATCTTGCGCTGTGGCGCTGGGCTGGCGGCCATCTTGTGCAGTGGCGCTGGGCCGGCGGCCAACTTGTGCTGTTTCGCTGGGCTGGCCACCACCTTGTGCTGTGGCGCTGGGCTGGCGGCCATACTGTGCAGTGGTGCTGGGCTGGCGATCCTCCTGTCTGTAGACCCCGGTCTAGAGTCGGCCATCCCACCGGGAGAGACAGGTGTGGCTGGGGTATCCCACGGAGGCCAAAGTTGTAGGTAAAAAATGAATTCCCAAAAATCAAAAGCGTCCAGCTGACCCATTTCTTTTTCTGGCACCGGGTCATCCAGACCGGCATTGAAAATGTCTTTCAGGGCCGCATCATTATATCCCATTCCACCCACCAGGGTCCAGAACACTTGTGCCACACCACCCACCTCATTCCCCTCTTGGCGGAGGGTGGTTAATTTGATGAATCTCGCCCTCCGCTCCACCATACTGGCTGGGGAACGGGTATGAAGTCCCACACCGCTGGATCTAAACATGATGGAGTCCTTCTGTAACGATCGGGAACACAGGAACACAGGAGACGAGAGATCCAAAAGCAGTGTGAGTATTTAATGGGTAATCCAAAATCAGAATCCAACAAGCGGGGTCAAAACCAAAAATCAATCAAAAACACTAACAAACAGGAACAGGAACTCGAAACTAGGAACGTGAGGAAACTGGGTGATGGAAAGTAAGGACTCCATGAAAACAAACAGAAACAGACCGGTTAATATAGGCAGGGTAATGACTATGGAGTGAAGACACCTGGGAAACAGGGACCCGACGTGGGCTTAACTCGGAAACAGGGGCCCACCGTGGGCTTAACTGAGGAACAGGGACCCGCCATGGGCTTAACTAAGGAACAGGATTCCTGGATGGCCTCCGTGGCTGTGACAGGACAGACAGTGAGTTGGTGGATGGCCTCCATGGCCATGACAGGATAGGACAAGAGTTCTGGAAGTTCGGCTGAGATGTGATGAGGTTCTGGAAGTTCAGCTGAGACGTGACAAGGCTCTGGAAGTTCAGCTGAGACGTGACGAGGCTCTGGAAGTTCAGCTGAGACGTGACGAGGCTCTGGTAGATCCGTGGCGATTTGACTGGGTTCAGGAAGATCAACTGTGACTTGACTTTGTTCATGAAGATCATTGGTGACTTGACTTGGCTCATGAAGATCATTGGTGACTTGACTTAATTCACGGAGGTTAATGGTGACTTGACTTTGTTCACGTAGGTTAATGGTGACTTGACTTTGTTCATGAAGATCATTGGTGACTTGACTTTGCTCTTGAAGATCATTGGTGACTTGACTTTGCTCATGAAGATCATTGGTGACTTGACTTTGCTCATGAAGATCATTGGTGACTTGACTTTGTTCACGGAGATCAGCGGTGACTTGACTTGACTCATGAAGTTTAACTGTGGTTTTACTTGACTCATGGGTGTTAATGGTGACTTGACCTGACTCTGAATGGTCAGCGGTGACCTGACTAGACTCCAGGAAATCAACAGGGACCTGATCAACGGGGAGCGGACTTGACTCTGGGAAGTCAACGGGGACCTGACTTGACTCATGAAGTTTAACCCTCTGAAGTCGATTAACGCGGATACGCGTTTTGAGTCATTTTCTCCTGATAACCCCGAAAAGAACTTAAATTACACTTTCAGTTATAATCGTACAGATAAGAACAATACATCAATCGAATCTGTAAAGCGTCTACTTTTTTTTGGATACAGACATAATAACAACAAAACTTTGTGCACTTATAAAATAAAGATAACAAACAAGGTGCGCTGTCTGCAGCCTTTGTCCGCGCTGATATTCTTTTTCAAACACTTTATTAAAATGAACTGTAACTCCGTGAATACTCAACGAAAAGACATGAGAGAGATATATATAGAAAGCTTGACATGTCTATTTTTAAACTAAACAAGTGCCTCCGAAAACAGATATTCTGTGATAAAGTAATCCATATGAAAACAACGCGATGTCTGTTTTTCATGTCTCCCTTCATTATATCTAATGTGACCACGCCCCCGCGCTGAACGCGCTATTCAGATTCAAACTGAAGCACGCGGCTTGAATACGCCCACACAGAAGAAAAAGCAGCGAGACTGTTCAAGTTTTTATTTTACTGTTTGCTTCGCGATGAGAGGAATAATACATAAATCACCCCAAAAAGATGTGATGTGGTTGAGGATTTGAGAAATGGATTTCCTCAGAAAAAAAAAAAGAATGAAGCACTTTATTCAGCAGAGAACAGAAACATGAGTAAGTCTCTTTTTATTTATTTATATACTTGTACTAGTTTTCACATAACGTGTAAACATTTTACTAGTTAGACTTTTTCCAAATACTTTTTCCAAACTATAATTCCTGACTAAATGTATAATCAAGTGAAACATTATGAAGTTTCAATAACAATATACAATACTATACCATTCAAAAGCTTGATGTAAATAATATAAATGTAACAAATAGATAACTGTAACAAATGTAAAAACAATGCTTTTATTTTAATTTATTCCCCCTAAAAACCCAGAAAAATATTCTCAGCTCTTTTCAACATTAATAATAATGATAATAATAACAATAAATGTTTTTTTTTTTGTAGAAAATAAGATTGTTAAAAGGATTTCTGAAGGATTGTGTGACTGGAGTAATGATGCCAAACAATTTGTTTGAAAGTCAGCTTTGATTGTTTCTAATAAACTGTTTAACTGCTCCCCCAAGTGGATATTAAATTATGTTGTGGGATAATTAAATATATTCTTAATAAACTACAAACATAAAATTATATACTTTTATTTTGTTCTCACATTCTTTCTTATAACTCTTCCCTCTCAGTCACACAGCTGACTGAAAGGCTCATTATGCAGCTCATTATGCAGGCCTTTGTCTTCTCAGGTGTAAATCACTATGATATTCATGGTAGTTGACGCCTACTCGCATATGACTTTTACCAACAAAAAGTGTCTTAGAAAATTTAAATCAATATATTGTTGAGTAAGTAAACAATTATTATTGGTGAGTAAACAAGATGATTTTCACATAATTTAGAAAGAAAAATTCTAGGCTACAAACTCCAGTTCTCAAAAATCCCGGGAACCATTGTTCTTTGTGTTTTATGGCCTTTTTCAAGTGTTTTAACATTTTTAGTTTTTCCCTAACCACGCATAATATTTTTTTTCTCAAAAACACAATCATGTACATACATGCATTTCACATATTATTATAGCCCTGTTTGTGCTGATTACAGTGAGATTATACTTTACCCATTTAGATATTTATAAGAAAATGAAAAAAGCACAAATGTCAGGGCATGACAAAACTTCTCCAGGCCCCAAAAATACCCTTAGACTCCAGAGGGTTAACTGTTGTTTTACTTGACTCTTGGGTGTTAGTGGTGACTTGAACTGACTCTGGACGGTCGACGGTGACATGACCTGACTCTGGACGGTCGACTGGGACCTGACTTGACTCTGGAAGATCAACTGCGGCTGCCATCTTGTGCAGCGGTGCTGGGCTGGTGGCCATCTTGTGCAGCTGCGCTTGGCTGGCGGCCATCTTGCGCAGCGGCGCTGGGCTGGCAGTCATGTCATGATGAGACTCTGAAATGGCGGCCATGATGCGACGACACTCTGGAATGGCAGCCATTTTGTGGAAAGTTTCTGGACTGGCAGCCATCTTGGGAAGACACTCTGGAGTGGGAGATACTACAGGACTCTGGTGTTCCTCATCCACAACACCCACAGTAAAGACAGAGCCACTTAGTTGAAGTGCCAGATCTATGTAAACTCCAGTGTCCAGTTTGGATCGTGCAGTGGCATAATTGATTGCAGTGGTTCAGCTAGGCCTCCTCTGAAAAATATCATGTGACACAACTCGTCCATAGATGTTAAATGAGCCAGTTCAACAAAGTCCATCACATAGTCCTCGATGGGCTGATCTCCATGACATAGACACATAAGCTGTGCTGCTGGATGCATGACTGACCTGGATATTAAGGCTGCTGAATCCTGGTTTGGCGAAGTCCTCTATAAGGAAGTGTCAGAGGCATTCGGATCCATGTGCAGAACTTTATTGAGAGAATGGTCAGACAGGCAGAAATCAGGAACGGCATCAGGTATGTCAGACACGGGAAGAACAAACACGGAAAATGCTCGGAAATACTAGACAGGGCTAAACAAGACTTCACAAAGTGTCTGTGTGTGAGTGCTGCTTATATGTGTGTAAATGAGGTGCAGGTGTGGAAAGGTGATAGTAATGCAGTGACTCATGGGAGATGTAGTTCGGGTGTGGTGCAACAGTATGAGAGGTGCTAGTGTCCAAGTGATGATATGGTGACATCTGGTGGTTGATGGGTTTTGAGTGAGTCCTGAGTGGAGTGCCCTCTACTGAAGTTCATGTGCACTCCAGCTAATGATCGTGACAGATATATTCCTAATATATCTCGAGTCCCACGGAGGAGATCCATACTGTCACTGTCGTAACTCCTCTTTTATCCTTCCGGATCTCCTCCATGGGACTCGAGACTGGTGAGTGGCGCAGATGCCGCTCATTTCCAATTACTCCACCGGCCTCGAACTGTTCCCATGGCTCTTGGCCCCACCCCACTCATCACACATATAGGCTGCATCCAAAAAAACTGAAAAATTCTGCCTTCTAAGGACGCATTCCAAGGTAGGAAGGCATCAAGGCATGTCCGAATTCAATGTTAGCTTCACTTCCTGTCTCCTGAGATGCCTTCATCTGGCCGGTTTTTGAAGGCAGCATAGATGTATCCTTCGCTGCCTTTGATATCCCACAATCCTGTGCGTTCCATTCTCTGACAGTTCAGCCAGAAAATAAAAATGGCGTCTGAAAGTTGCAGTCGGTGGTCATTTTGTGTATAAATGTATGTTTCTGGTCAACGTTTTACACTTTTTATGTCATTTCTAGCGAGAAATTAATATTGCAGTAATGAAATATTCACTTAGTTAACTCACCAAAGTTCTCTATATTTTGCTCTCGATCGTTAAACCATTACACTGCCTCAGAAGCCTGTCCGAAATCCATTTCATGAGGTGCCTTCGGGCAAAAACGCTGCCTGCAAAGTCATTGCCTGATTAGACAGCAAGGTAGCAACTCACCTGCCTAAGTTTTTGGATGCAGCCATAGCCTACTCTCTTGGACCATATGAGTAAATTATGACAGAATGGTCAATTTTGGTTGGGTGAAATAAAACTTTAATTAATTATTTTCTTAATTTTATCATTATTACTATTAAAATATGAAATTATTTCTTTAATGAAATGATACTCTAAATAATAAGCTTAAACTGCCAGTAGGTGGTGGTAAAAGTCTAGATTAAGTCATCGAGTCATTTATTCATTCGTTTGATTCGTTCAAATGGCTGATTCATTTAGGAGTGAAGTATATGGTTCTTTATGAATGGTTCATTGCATCATTAGGCTTGTTTGACTTGAAGCGGGACACCATCAGACCGATTGGTGTGTGACATCAAAGTACCGCAAGAGCTTGGTCCACTTGCACACAAAGATCTGAGATCGCGCTGTGCAAAAAGTAACAAAGCTCATAAAATTATCAGTTCTGCCCTGCGTTTTTTATTAATCGATATTGAATCACTACATTATATTTCTCAACAACAAGGGGAAAAATCGCTTCATTGCTTGTAGAGAGAGACAGACGTAGACAATTTACACATCTCTCTCCCTCATTCTGTCTCTCCCTCATGCTCAAAATGGCCATATTTGACAAAAATTTTCATCACTGGATATAGCTGTCAGTCATTTAACATTACTATCGTAAAACGTATTATTAAAAGTTGCTTAATTTTAAAGCTTAATTTTACCTCGCTCTCTTTAATGTTAAACTGACGCTTTGCGCTCCGCTTCAGTGAACAGAAAACTCTGGCTACTTTGATTTGATTGGCCACCTCAGTCATTTTGACATTGATGAGCGCTGTTAGACCACTGAGGCTTAGATCTGAAGTGCCTAGTATGTGCAGCGTTCGCGTGCAATCCGTAGACTAGGGCAAGTTAATTCTCACACTTTAATAGTATTTATAGCTCCTAACAGGCTGTGTGACTATAATAAGTTATGCAGTTTTTCCTATTGCTCGCGTGCCAGTGATTTTATATTTCTTTTTAGAACTGATTGGTTGTTGGCATCAACTAAATCTTATTTTATTTACTTATTTTAATATTCTTATTCTTATTTTATTTTTATTTTGTTTTCTATTTCTTTTTGGAACTGATTGATTGTTGGCGTCATTGATCTGAGCTTATTATATTATAACTAAGTCTTATATTATTTTATTTTAGTCTTTAAATGTTGTTATTATTATTATTTTATTTATAATATATATATATATATATATATAGATATATATATATATATATTTTTTTTTTTTTTTTATGTGCTCAGGTTTTGTATTTATTTTTGGAACAGATTGGTTTGTTTGTTTGTTTGTTTGTTTTTGGAAAATGTGTTAAACCCTGTGTGTCTAAAGTCAGAAAATAGTTTTAGTCCAACCGTATAACATTGACTAGTATTCTCAATATAACTAAAAATACTGTCCTGGTCAAAATAACCAGGAGACAACATGAGGGTCAATTCAACCACTGTATCTTCTGAGCGTTTAAATTTTTTTTAAAAATTGTTTTATTTATAAAAAAATATAAATGAAATAAGCATGAATAATTTATGAAAAAGTTTCACTTTTTCATTAAAAAAGCATGTGCAGTGGTATTATTTATTTATTTATTTATTTGTCTGTGTACCGAGTAAT
This sequence comes from Carassius carassius, assembly GCF_963082965.1. NCBI lineage: Eukaryota > Metazoa > Chordata > Actinopteri > Cypriniformes > Cyprinidae > Carassius > Carassius carassius. Next base: position 30,404,820 of record NC_081757.1, on the reverse strand, counting down.
GCCATATTGCCAGTGTGTTGAAGGCAAGAGATATTGTTTGTTTTCTGCCAATTCTGTCATTTGGCTCACTGCATGTTATACTGCCTAAACCACTGAACTATCTTTAGTTACCAGAATTTGTGCAATTATTTACGTTGAAATCTTTGATACTGCAGTATTTTTCAGTATTGTTTACTACATACCCCTAGCCCAAAATATTAGGTGTATTATAAAACATTGACTATTGTACATCTCATTTCACATATAAAAAAAGATGATGTCTTTCACTTGGTTGAAGTCATGGTTTTACCACTGGCTAACTAGGACAACAGCATGTCTAGACAGTCTCGCTGTCTGTCTCTCCATCTCCTCCTAAACGTCATCTGTCCATTTCCCCCTAAATCTCAGTTACTCATTTTCTCATATATTCCATGCCTCTTTTTCTCCCCCCTCCCTGTCTGCAGGCCTGTTTTTATCCGTTTCAGAAGTGACAGATTTAGAGATGTGGTTTGGGAGAGTCATGGGAGCAAATGTGTCCTATCATACCACCCATGGCCATCTCTCTCACTCCAACTCACCTCTCCTCTGGGTCTGTAGTGTTGCCATGGTAATTTCATGGCATGATTAGGATAACATGCTGATGTGAAAAGCAGGACCTATGTTAATGTCACTAAGCCTTTTGTTTTGTAAGATAAATTGTGAGTGGGTGTGAGTGTGTGGAATTTTTTTATATATATTGCCAGTTGTTAGGAAGCTTATAGCAAAATAGGTCTGTAGATTAGCCCCGTGTGGCTGGACTGGCCTTGACAACAGACAGAATGAACCAATTTTTTAATTGTGAAAAGCTTAGCTCTGTGTGCACAAACCATCTGTTGCCATTGCAAGTTTTCTCATTGTCTGTTTCATCTTGTACGTTTTCAATTACGCTAACTCATCCACCACACTGCTGCCAAAAATCCATAGCCTTACAATTCATTATCTCTTTTCTTACATTTACATTTATTCATTTAGCAGATGCTTTTATCCAAAGTGACTTCAAATGAGCAATACAACAAAGTGATTCATCCTGAGGAAGCAGTAATATGAGATGTGCGGTGATATATAATATTCCAAGATAGTTTGTTGGAATACAGACTAGAATAGAGAAGAAAGAAAGAAAGAAAGTTTGTACTTTAGTGCATTGAGAGAATTCAATAAGTTGCTCTTAGAAAAGATGAGTTTGTAGATGATTCTTGAAATTGTAAGTGACTCAAGATCATTCCACCAGCACAGAGCAGTGAAAGTGAATTTCCACTAAACTGATTTTGTACTCTGTGCTCTGTGAGCATTCTCCTGGGTTCTTAAACAAACACAGACACAGAGACTCCTGAATTATAGCTAACATAGATTTAACATCTCAATATCTTGAGTATGGTTTAAGGTGACCAGATTTCTGAAATGAAAACCAACATTTTCAGTCTTGTCTAGTTTGTGATAATCTACAAATAAAAAAATTGGGACAACCCATTTTAGTATGTTTTTCCTTATTAATTGTTGTGGGTTCCATATATTAATATCATAATTAATAATTATAACTTGTGCATCAGAATTACCCTACATTTTTAATACAATTCACCAAAAACCACGTTATGAAAAATAGTAAATATTGCAAATGCCAAACATCTGAACAACAATGGCAACAAGCTTTGGGCTCTGCTTTCATGGAGAATATTTATTTAAATTGCATATTTTATTTTGGATCAGTGATCCCCCCCCCCCCCTTGCATGCATGACCACTTTGTAGTTTCACTTTCAGTTTCTTCAATACAACTGTTGTTTTGTTCGGAGTTCAGAACAATGCAAAAATTGACCCGAGTTCTGCGATAATATCGTAATCGTGATTTTAATGGTGTGGGATTTGATATTATGAGTATATCGCGTAAAGCAAACACAAAACACACCTATAGAGTGCATGCATATACATTAGGTAATTAAGTCTAGTAGGTTAGACTAGTCCGCGTTCACACATTTAGAGTCATTCTTCCAGTGCATGCATTAATCAGTCTATTAAAATCCATTTAGAATGATCACATAATTTAAGATAGGGGCAGAACATTTATATAAATATCACATGAAGTGATGTTTTTTTTTTCTCCAAAAGCAAGCATGATTACAAATGTGATCTTGAGAAGTAGTTAAGATTAATTAATTACATTTTAGACACCATATTTCCTGTTTTGCTCTATTTCTACAAAAAAATAATAATAATAATAATTTCAAACACAGGTTCCAGAATGAATCAACTGTTTAAATTATTTGGTTCAATCGTAATGACTTATTTATTAACAGTGACTTACTGCTGCCTACTGGCTGTTTTCATTTCACATTATGGTATCTTTTCAATTTTTAAAATAATTTCTGACTTAAATGCTCTGTATGCTCAGAAACCAGCAATATTAATTTCTCCTGCATTTTTCTCGTTGTTGCGCTTGTTGACACATCATTTTTGCCCCGCCCCTCCTGTACTCTGATTGGTTAGCTTAGCTGACTAGAAAGTGAGTGATGAGCACAGCGTTTTATCCAAAGTTGAACATTCTTCAACTCTCGGCGCGGGGAAAAAACGCTAGAGTGCTCAGCGCGAAAAAGACTCTCAGCGCTCGGCACGCTTCTGCCATTTTTAAAAACATGCCGCTTCCATTGAGAACAACTGAAAAAATATGCTAGCTGCTGGGAAAAACGCTTTGGTTGACACAGGGCCTTAAAGTTAAAAATGGCCATAAAACTCGAAGGAAATTATTTATTTTTTATTACTGCGTTGAAACAGAATATGAAGGATATCAAAAAATTCAGTAGTCAGTGGTCCACTGTAGTCCTTATATCAGCACAATTACACACTCAGCAAAATATCATCTAATTATCGTTATCAATAAAATCACAGAATATTTGGAGGTATCTTTTTTTTAATCAGTATCACACAGCGCTAATTTATTATTTAATTGATATAATAATTTATTCATAATAATTGTTTACATTTATATATTAATTCATACTTTGGACTTTAAAGGCAGAAATGTAAAGTTTATCATTTTATAAAACTTATTTTTTGTGAAAACTTGTATTTGAACTGTAAATTAAGCTTTTTACAGTAATTTTATGGTATTTTATGGTACTTTATATGGTACTATAGACATTGCCATATGGTATTAATTTTATGTTCATGTCTTAAAAAAGGTCTTAAAAAGTCTTAAATTTGAGCTTAAAAATCCTGCAAAAACCCTCATGTACTTTAATGTTTGTTTAACAAGTGAGACCCATGAAATCCCTTATATGGACAAATGCATCAGATATCACTACAGCTGAATAACATGCAGATAGAAATGCTTTGACTGATAAAACATGGAAGACAATAAACACCCAATTTCAATACAATGCTAACTGACATTGCTTGTATCACAATAAAGATTATAAAGAATATTTTCTGTCTCACTGTGAAAACCAACAAGGAACCACAGAAGCTAACGGTTTAAAACACGACTGATGCTATATACTGATATAGTGATAAACTTGAATTGAATTCACATTCATTCTAAATCGCAATGAATAAAAATCAACAAGCTTAAAGAACACTTACACAAGGATGTGTGTTCAGCAGAGAAAACAGAAATGGAAGAAAAACCTTTGACTTTTCTAATTGACTGGCTTGATTTTTTTTATGTATTTTAATTGGATAAAAAAATCAATTATACTGCTGGATTATAACTAGTGGTGGGCATAGATGAAAAAAAATTTAATCTAGATTAATCTCACTGTGATCTTGAAATTAATCTAGATTAATATAAATTAAAATGGCTCATTCGAATTCTGCCGAAGGCATTCAGAATATGTATGCTACCCAAATAAAATTGACAAACAGTAAGTCTTTGAGAAGGGGTTTGTCAAGTTAGGTGGTGCATTAGAAAATGGGCTCATCTCAAGTGCTTGAAAAAGCTGTAAGATAATTCCACATTGCACAAGGTGCAAACAACCTTATGTCTGTTTCACACATACTCCATCTGCAGTGCGTATGCGTTGCATATTTTTTTACGCACCCATGTTAAAGGATTCCAGTTGCGTTCCAGGAGCGTTGCGTCTGCAGCAGTGCAGCGATCGTTTACGTACTGAGTAGCGAACTGCAAACGCGTCCTGTGTGAAAGCACATCGAGTCCGTGTTGCACCACATACGTAACGCACACGGACTGCATACGCACTGCAGACGGAGTATGTGTGAAACAGCCGTGAGCAGGGCCGTAGCTGGGGTCAGCGGGGGCCCGGTGAAGGTTGTACCAGTGGGCCCTGTTTGAAATTGTTTAATTTGTATGTTCGTTTATTTTTATTTATTTGTGCTATTTACACAGTGTTTACGTTTTTTTTCAAGTTTGTAGGTGTCAAGGTACAGAAACCAAATAATTAAATGTAAAATAGCACTGGATAGTCTTCAATGTAAAAATGAAATATACAATCAAACCTACATTTATTCAGACACCTTCAACATTTCTCACATTATTACAGTTTTGCTATATATATAAAAAATTATATCTGGTGTCTGAATAATTTTTGGTTTGACTGTTAAAACTACAAAGTAATTCAGTCAAGAGCAGTGAGTGATTTTCTTTCATTTTCTTGGATTAACATTACAGCAGCCAGTAGCTAAATTAGGCGCGGTCACTTTAAGAGATGATGAACGCATCCAATATAATACACATCCCATTTTTTTTTCCTCAACTGTTTATTTTCACTTAAGAAATAACTGACAGTTTTTTCAAGCATAATTTCCAAGGTGGATATTTTGACATATTTTGTCGGCACAAGAGCAAAAATAAGCAAATTCGGTGTTCAGGCGTTTTGAGACGCCTCTCTCTGCGTGAGCCCCGAACACCAGAACACTGCGAGTACTGAATTGAGCTCCTTCACATCTTTTTGTTTGTTCAAACTGCGATTTGTATTTGTTCGTTCAGGTACAGGAGGGACTTTGAGGAGAACTTTGCAGAAGAGAGCTCGGTTCAGTGTCGCTGTCCGTGATACGCTGCTCTCGATCTCTCTTGTGCGCACCGAGCACAGCGCGCGAGTAACCAGCTACTCTGTTCAGCTTTTCCGCGTCTTTTGTTTGGATGCTTTAATGTTTAAATCGACAAGCGGTAAGGCTTAAAAACACGTGAAAGCTTTCGTGACGATGCGCTGCAGTGGCCCATCAACTGTCCTGAGCATCTTTTTAGGCTGGCCTCAGCCAGTCGTTTATATAAAATATCAAGGTGAAAGTCATCATAGCTTGCTCAGTATAGACCCAGCTCCCAACCCAACTTTGAGAATAGATTAACGGCGATATTTTTTTATCGCCCGATAAGAGTCTCCCGTTAACGCAGCACGTTAACACCGATAACGGCCCACCACTAATTATAACCAATAATTTGTGTCTATAATATTTTTTTCTGTCACGTCATAAGTTATTACTTCTATGAATTTTGGCTTTCATTTCGAAGTTGGATACAATCTAAAGATATATCGCTGCAAACTTCTTTCTGCTTTGGACTTGTATATGTTATTAGATTAAGGCCCTCAACCTTTTCTTTTTCTTCAGATTTATGATTGTAAAAATATGTTTGCATTTTAATTGTTTATTTATCAAAAAAGTTATTACTTTTACTGGGCCGTTTTGGACTTTCTGCGCTAGAGCGCCTTCTGGCTACAAATATGAATGCACTACATGAGAGGGTTTATCATGTCCATATCATCTCGTTTTAGATATTAATAAATTGTCCGGTCAAACATAAACTATCTTGTTTATACAGCTGGACTGGAAGTTTTGTTTTTGCACCCGAGTCAGACCTGTCTGTTATATGCTGAAGCGCAGGGCTCCACCCCAGCAGTTTGAAAAGTTCCTGTCAAACGCCTGCTTGCTTTTCTCTTTCAGCGGCGCCTTTTGTCACTTTTTACATTATAAATGTAGCGAAGTTGAATTCTTTGGTTTTATTCTATTCAAGTAAAAGTACCACAGCTGAGTTATACTCAGGAAGTAGAATAAAATAAAAAATGTAGGGTACCTATTAAGCTCATTCAGCACACTTCCATTTTTTGAGCTCAGACTATAAAAGAAAAACAAATTATCATCCTACTTGATGTCTTAACTAATTGATATATTTGTTACTATATACCTCCTATAATTTCAAATCAATCAGATCATTGCACACTAAGATATGGTTCTCCATGTGTTCACACTGTCTGGCGGTCATTTTGAACGCAGTCTAAAAACTTTCTCTAAAAGAGGAGCCCCTTGGTGAACCCCTTCATAAAACATGTATTTTACCGCCTGGAATACCTCTTTTGGAGAAAGTTCCATCCAGTGAAATGGGTTTCATTTACGATGAAATTAGGTGCATGAATTGATATGAATTACAATTACATTTTACATTTACAAAGTCACTGTAATAAACAAATGTAAACATGTGGACTGCATTTTTTAAACACTGTCTGTTAACCAGTGGTTCTCAAACTTTTGTGGTCGTGCCAAATAATTTTACTAATCATTATGAATAATGCTTTTTTTTATTTTAAAAACCTACAGGGAAAAAACACCTGCATCACTTGAAACACTGAAAAATAGCATAGAGAGAACTGTTATTATTATTAATGAAAATACCAAAATACACATTTTATGGAGGGGTTCCCCAAGCCGTGGACTTGGCAACACTGTAGCATGCCAACTTGATGCTTCCTCTGAAGACTGCTTAGATGTGTTCGACTTGAAGCAGCACTGATTAGACGATTGGTGTGTGTCATCAAAATACTGTAAGAGCTATATGATAGCAGACCTCTCCTTTTGCCTTCTCTCGCCATACTTTGATGTCATACACCGATCGATCTTCAAGTCCAATCGAACACACCTCTTTACTCTCGCGTCACCTGACCGAGCATAATCGTAGCCTATGCGATGAAAAAAGCAAAAAAAAAAAAAATAATCACATTTTTTCATTTTGCAATATTATCGCAAATGCAATTAATTGTTCAGCCCTAGTGGACTCTGAGGGCTTCTGGACTGAAGATAGCTCTTGAGTGAACTCTGAGGGCTCCTGGACTGGAGCGGATTCTGGAGTGGACTCAAAAAAACAAAAAAAAAGACTCCTCTAGGACTACCAGACTCAGGACCATTGGAGTTGGGTCCTTCAGGACTACCGGACCTGGGACCACTGAAGCGGACTTAGCTGGCTTCTTCCTCCTTGCCCCTCACGTCTCAGTGGGAGTGGGAAGGCCAGGGCTGGTGGGAAAATCCCTGCGGAAGGGATCCCTATTTGGCCTGGTTCAGAAGGTTTGGGAAAAACCTCCTACCTCCATTGCCTGCTGACACAAACAAATAAGAGCTTGATGGCAAGCTATTCACTCCTTCCTTGTGGCAGGAGGGGTAATCCTAAGGAACATAGTCCAAAATAAAGCAACAAAAAAAACTCTGGTTCTAGAATAGGTTTCATTATTCTGTCACAGAATGACTCCGGCAGAACTAAACAGACCCAAGTGCAGCTTAATAAAAGTGGTTCAAACAATAATACAAAACAAAGTATCAGGCAAAAATATAGGCAAAGGGTAATCCATAATGACAGAGGAGAAACACAATGTAACAGTTCCAATACTGCAGCAACAAAAGACTGAGCATGGTATAAATAGTGATGAGCTAATGAGTAACTGACCTACAGATGATGATAATCAGAACAGAAAAGATAGGACAAAGGACTATGGGAAACGGAGTTCATGGCATTTAACAGTGGAAAGGAGAGTGCCATCAAGTGGACAGTCAAAGGCACAACAACTAGACACTCCCAGAAAATGCAAATACAGAACTTTGTGAGAAAACAATATAAGCTGCTTTGAATAAATGCAAATCAGATTATTAGGGATAAAAATTCATAGAGCAGAATTACATACAAGGTGAGAAAGAAACCATGGAGAAAGTTGAGACAAAGGCGAGTAGGTGAAAGTTGGAGTAGGGGAACTGGAGGAAGAAAGGGTGTTAAAATGTAAGGGTGAAAAACCGTAAGGTGCATAATGAGAGAATTAACAAGATGTAGGATTGGTAGGAATAAAAGATGTCTGACAGAAAAACAAGAGGCAAAGCGTAAGCGTGAAGGACAATGACTAACTTAAGCCTGCTATAAAAGGAAACTGAATGTGGTAAGGAAGATGATGTCAAAAACATATTTTGCCTGAAGCAAATGTGCTGAACAAAGAGTAACCATAAACTCCCATTCATCCATGACAGATTAACTGTGACTCATCAGTAGGAGCCTTTTTTGAGGATGTACACATTCAGTTGGCTCTTCTCTTGGATCATGCAGAATCTTTGTCCTCTGCCCACATGCCAAAGCATCAGAAGGACATTTTATATGAACCCACTACGAGCATGCCTGTAAAACCTGGGTAGTCAAAGGATGGAGTAATTTGTTTGCATTGCCCTTAGAGACAGATTAAAAAGACACATGCCCTCAAAAGTAATTGGGGTTTTCTCCTAAGGTTTTTTTTTTTCTAGCAACATTTAAAGGATCTAAAATCAAATTTTGGCCTTGTGTGATGCAAGTACATGACACTCTCATTTTAGTATTTTTGCACCGATAAAGAAGCATCATGGATATTTCGTTTTGTCTCACTATCTCTGTTTTTGTCCCTTTCCAAAATGAAGAAATTGTAGCTCTGTGAAATGAAATGATGGGTGTAGGAGTGCGTGGGTGTGTGTGTGTGTGTGTATGGGAGCTTCTGGCTGGCACGGTGGTCTGTCCTCGCACTCAGTTTCATCACTTAGTGTGCGTTTCCCATGAGAATGTGACTATGGCGATGATTCTGTTTGTAGAGGATTTAAAAGTAAAATGTTCTCTCTCCCTCTCTTTGCTTTTGATCTCGGCCTGTCTTTGACTCTCTCTTAAAACAGGAAAGCTATTTCCAGTGTACAGTCTTTCATTTTGCGCCTTACCTGTTTAATGCAGCGCTTAAAGAATGAGGGGGTTTATGCCTGGCTCTGCTTGTTGACTCTTTCAGTTTGATGTGCCTGTACCTGTAATGTAAATGACAATTGATGAAATTGTTACACATCAAAGAGACATATTTGTTAAATTTGGTACAGTTAATCCCATGCTTACCCTTAGCAGGCAGTTTATGCCAATGTAATGTAGAACTGATTTGTTTAACCCAGATGATCAATTTATGATTTCTGAAAACCAATAAATATTGTGAAACATTAATTATGAAATAATGTCTAGCGTAATGTTTTAGTGTATTTTAAACTGTATTTTTTCAGCAGCCGTTACACCAGTCTTCAGAGTCATATGAGCCAGAAATTATCCTGATATGCTGATTTGCTGCTCTAATAACTTGCCTTACTATTGACAATATTTAAAACAGTTTCAGAATCTTTGTAGAAACATAATTTTTTCAGGATTCTTTGATGAATAGTATGCATTTGTTTGAAACAGAAATCTTTTGTAGAATTATAATTGTATTTACTGGCTACAACTAGAATGAATATGTGGCATATTCATTCAGTGTGGCTAATGATATGTGTATGGAAGTTTGTGTAAATGGATTGGAGATGATTTATCTGTTACACACACAAGGGAACATTGCCTTAACTGACAGAAAAATCAATTACCTAAATATAATTTTTTTTTAATGCAAAAAAAAAAAAAGTCTCATTTACCAAGCAAAATCAAGTGGTTGCTAGGTTAATTACATGGTTTCGGCTATTAATACATTAGCACCCCAGAGAAACCGTTAAAGGCATAGCTCATAGACACAGCATCATATGGGATGAAATTAAACTGAAAATGATTAATTGATGCACACACAATTATCCACGTAATGCATACATGTTATACATATATCTTATTATATACGATCATCGATCTTATTCGGTTCATTTGGATTTTGAGACTTCATTTTTGCAGTTTACAGCATTTCTCGTCCCCCACAAACACAACATCCAAGGAACAAGGCCCAGTGCAATTCATTTAAAATCTGTGCCTAAGAACATCAGTGGACACTAGATGGCACTAGCCCCAGTCACATGTGCACATTCCATTGAGTTTGGTTTCATGAATGTTACACTGTGTTTTCTTTGTTTCTTTTTGGTTTGGCTATCCTCTTCTACCGTAGAAATATAATAAAGATGTTTTATTGAACTTGTTCGAACTTAACTCGTCTTAAGTTAAGACACAGAATATCTTATATAAATTTTTGCCAAACAAAAAATTAATGACGGTACCTTATTTTTTTTTTCTGTAGTTCAATGGCACATTGTCAGTTATTCCTTCATAGTATTATTATTATTATTATCATTATTAAAAGGGCTATTATAGTCACTCATTTAAGCCATCAGTTATTGCACGTTTATATTTAATTAAACTATAAAATTAACTAAACTAATAAACAAGCATTTTATAGGCTATAGCCTATTCTGCACTCAAACGGATCACATTAATAGCTAGAACATATTTTATATAAGCTACTTATTACTAAACTGTTTTCTGAGTCAGTGTTGGCACAAAGATGAAGTTGATGATGCTGCTGAACTTTATTCTCAATATTTTATTTCTAAATTTTTCTGGATATTTAATGAGTTTAATCTCACACTGACTTTATTCTGGAGATGTTTTTTTATTTTTTTATTGTTTGGCTCTATAATCCTCTTTCTTACTCTCTCATTTGGCACAAATCCAAATGTTTCCAAATTCACAATGTTGGCTATTTGAATTTGAATGCTAAAGACTATTATTTATTAGGACTTTGTAAACCAGGCTTTGTACTGTACCAGATTTCCAAAAAAATCATGGTCTTCCTCACATGAAAAAATCGTCATCTTCACATGAGCAAATATGTGCTTGTCCTGAGCTCAGGCTGAACAGCATGGATTGTACTATGGGCTGTTTTAATTAACCAGTGTATCTAGATTCTATAGCATATGTATATGTTTGGTTGACTGCATTGTATTCTGATTATGAACAGGCTGCAGCGTTTGCAATGCTGTAGGCCTATATGAAAGGTGCATTTCTCTAGTACTGCAGTGTTGGAGATGGCTAATCAGCATTGTCTACTTTGCATAATATCTTTGCATAATAATAATAGCCTACAAGAAAGCAATTATTGAAAGAGGTATGAATGAAGTGGCTTTTAAATAGCAATGCAACAAGCTCATTTTAATGGGACTGTAATACAACCGAAAAGGGCAATGTTGCATTGGTACCAATGTGAATCATAGTTTAATATGAAAAAAGGATTGAAGATAACGACAGAGGTGACATAACTAGATGCAAGATATGTGTCAAATGGAAGTGATACAGGGGATGTGTGTCATTTGCCTTTTACACTAAGCCATTTACACTCTCCATTCACACTTGCATTTTTCTCACCCTCTCCATCTGGGCCAAATCTACTGGATATGAGCAGCAGAGCGCTGAGATGCACATTTCGGCTGTATTTATTCCGAACTCAAATTCAAGGACTGCTGACCTAAACTGTTCTGCACCTCATTAGTTCACATTTGACTTAATGATACAGTAGAAATTGATTCCAATATAGGCTGACAGTTTGTTTTGAGGCATAGGAATAAGCAATTACTTTTAATTAATTGTATCTAACTGATTTAAATGCAGCTATTTGACCCTGGCAGTTTAAGTTTAACCTTCTGTTTAGAATGTATGTTCACCAAAGACATGCAGGTGATGCTAGTTTGATTTGACCTGAATATGGCATACAGGAGATCATGTTATGATTAATAATTTAGAGGGACTCGAGAATCCAGAGAGCATGGCAATGATTGTTAACATACATTTAAGTTTCCACTTTAAACAAAAAATGAATGTTCGTCTTATTTTCTAAATATTTAATATAGATCCTTTTTTTATTTATTTTTTTGACCTCATGAGTGGACGGATTCAGTGCCTACATTTCAAAATCCAATCAATAACTGATGTACTGTATAGAATCCCATCCCCCTACATTTTTTCATTTCCAATAATCTATTACAGTCAGATGCATGCCACACTATGTAAGAAAAGATCAGCAGTTCTGTTTCATTATGACTTTAAGGACTATTTGTCTGAATGATTTGATAAAAGGATGGTCAGGTGTTTATCTGGGGAAGAGAGAGCAGAAGGATGCATGCAGGTAGTGTTATGCTCTACACAGTGTTCTGCTGGGAAACCTTGGGTGCTGGCATTTATGTTACTTTGACATGTACCACCTAGCAAAAATTATTGCAGACCATTTACCCCTGTCCATGCCAATGGTGTTCCCTGATAAATTGTGTCCTCCCTCCGCAAGATAATGCACCCTGCCACGTTGCAAAAATTGTTCAGGAATGGTTTGAGGAACATGACAAAAAATTAAAGGCATTGCCTTGATGTCCAGATTTCCCAGATTTATATCTGATTTAGAATCTGTTTTACGAAGGCCCCACCTGACAATGTGCAGGACCTACATGACCTGTTGCTAATGTCTGGGAGCCAGATTCCACAGTACACATTCAGAGGTCTTGTGGATTCAATGCCTTGATGCATCAGGGATGTCTTGGCAGCATGAGTGGGAATTACTTGATATTAGGCAGGTTGTTTTAATGTTGGCTAATCAGTATGAAGCTGTTTTATGATACACTATACTTTCATCCTTTTGATGCTTGAAAGCTGTAAGTCCCATCTGGGGTGACTTACAGCTGAGTGGCACAGTGGAAGCGTGCTGGGCCCATAACCCAGAGGTCGATGGATCGAAACCATCCTCTGCTAAAGCTTTTTGGGGCAGTTGTGGCCTAATGGTTAGAGAGTTGGACTTGTAACCTGAAGGTTGCAGGTTTGAGTCTTGGTGCCATCAAGAGTTGTAGGTGAGGGGGAGTGAATGAACAGCGCTCTCTTCCACCCTCAATACCCATGGCTGAAGCGCCCTTTACCAAGGCACTGAACCCCCAGTTGCTCCCCAGGCGCTGGATATATAGCTGCCCACTGCTCCGGGTGTGTGTGCACTTCTCACTGCTGTGTGTGTGCACTTGGATGGGTTAAATGCAGAGCACCAATTCCGAGTATGGGTTAACATACTTGGCAAATGTCACGACTTCACTTTCAAAGTTTTGGTTCCTGTTCTTTGCCAGTGGATGGAAAATAGCAAACAGCACAGTCTTCATTTCTCCTTTCATATTTCACTGAAGAAAGTTGACGAGTGAATGTGTAATGCCATAATTTTATGCAACACTTTTAAAAGCATTAACTTACATTTATGCTAATGTCGGAAATATAAATATTTGTATTATGAGACATTAAATAATCAATAATTTACTGTCATAATTTTACTTTAATTTTAGTTGGACCACTATATACAGTGAAACTGGATTCTGGTTCAGATACATCACAAATTTAGATTACTGAGCCTAAAAAAACAGCAACATATTCGCAAAAATACATATCACATAAGCACAAGCACATCTTGAGATTTCAAGCTTTTTTTTTTTTTTTTTTTGGAAATGGTTAACCTTGATGAGATACAGAATTGATTTGACAGCATCCTCTACTGGTTGTTTTGAGTACCACAACCTTCGTCTGATAAATTGCTGTTCGCCAGATGTTTTCATCTGTAGAATGAAGCGGAGTTCAGAGGTTAAACATCTCAAAAGGGCCATAATAATAAAGACACAGGAGGAAGGTCAAGGTTTATCACTGCTTGGATTCAAACTGCCTTTTTATTATGAACTGATGAAGAATTATGTTGCAAGGAAACAGGAATGTGATATTTGTCCAAATCGATTTTATTTCTCTTCCTCCTGTAGAGAGCCTGATGCTGGGTACAGAGATGGACCTGCAGCTGGTGGAGGGCACTGTTGTGGCCTTGGAGAACTCTCTGAAAATGTGGCTGCATGATCAGGGCGGAGACAGAGAACACCTGCACTTGTTGTTACCCACTTCTCTCACATCACAGGGTTCTACTCCACACCCTGCCAACAACAGGCCAAGTCCAGGTAGAAACGCACACATGGATTCTGCACCCACTAAAATATTCATTCAGAAATCAGTTTCTTTCTGTACACAGCTCCAAAATTTAATATTTTAGTTAAGCCTGTGTTCTGTTTTTTTGTGTCTGCTTTTCAATGGATGGGTGGGTGATGTTGCTTATGCTCATGTGCCCCAATGCAGTCTGTTTGAAGTGTGACATGCAGGAGAGACTTCTCAGCCCAGCCCTACTTCCCAGCACACCTGACCTGGGAGTGAAGACTGAGAGCATGCAAGATTTCCAGCCCCTAAACAAAAGTCTGGCCAATCAGAACCCCTCGCCACAGTGTCTGCGAGTTGTCAAGTACAGTTATATCTGTAGTTCTATTTTGTTTAAGCAAATGACCATAGATTAGCCTTAAGCATCACTTTGACATTTTTTTTTTTTATGATTTAAGGTTTAATCACAGAGTCCCCAGACTGCTGTGATGTTGTCTATTTTTTTTAAGCATCTGTTGCTAAAAAAATGCTGTTTTCACTCTATCACTATTTACACTTAATAGACATAATAGTCGCTGCCATATTTTTTATATATCACAGATTTAGGGAAGTCGACAATAGTGGTTTTGATAACTATGTTCATATACAGTATATTCAACAGGAACACATTTTAACTGTGGCCTCTGAAATATAGTTAATGTACAATTTATGCTGTGTGAGTGTGAAGGGGAGAAGAAAAAAACGGACTATGCAAAAGTCAATATGATGGAGTCAGGTTTCTATCAAACAGACAGCTCTGTGTTTGAGTCTTCTCTCTCCCACACACAGTCGTACATTGTATTCCCTTTGAGAGTTTTGCATATGATTTACATGCACATGAGGTCATTCTTCCGGGCACTGTGATACTACTTGTCCCCACTTAGTCATTATTGGCCAATATGACATATACTTGCATAATTCCCTTCCCTTCAAGCATGTGCATCTTTTTATCAGTTTTACTCAAACAGGATTTGTGAGACGTTAACCTCTTTTAAGAAATTAACTCTTGTTCAACAAGGATGCATTCTATTGATTTAAAGTGGCAGAACTTAAAATGATTTCGGATTTGATGACATACTGTTCTTTTCCAAACATTCAATTCTTAAAATAATCCTGACAAAAATATTAAGCAGGACAACTGTTTTCAATGTTGAAATAATAATAAGATATGTCACTTTCTTATTGTACCAAATCAGCATATAAGAATGATTTCTGAAGGATGATGTGACACTGAAGACTGGAGTAAAAGCTTTTGAAAATTAATTTTTTAAAACATAGTAAAATAGAAAACAATTGTTTTATTTTATTATTAATAGTACTCCACTTTAATCTAAAAAAATAAACATTCAGATCGACCTGTTGTGTGTGTGTGTGTGTGTGTTATGTAGAGTTCTTCATGCCGGTGGTGTGTGTCAATCTGTGCTGTATGGATTACCACTCATCATCAGACCAACCTCATGCTGGCAGCTGGACTGGGATGAAATGGAAACAAACCAACAGACATTTCATGCTCTCTGCCACATACTAAAAGTCAGTGTCTTGACTGTGTGTGTGTGTGTGTGTGTGTGTGTGTGTGTGTGTGTGTGTGTGTGTGTGTTTGTTTGTGTGTTCATAGAGCACAGCTGTGCGATAATCTGTTATGTAAGAGATCTGAAAATGTTGTTAAAAACCAGAATATTTTTGTTTAATTAGACCCGTGACTGGTTCCTTTTGGTGCGCTCAGAGTCGGGGTCAGGTTCAGGTTCTGCTGTGTTCTCCTACTATATACTTCAGTCCTCTGGTTCACTCTCTCTGCTTTTGAAACCTGTATTGACACGAGAACTTGCACTACCCTGCTGCCTACCTGTCTCAGTGGAGGAGCCACCACTTCCTGCACTCGCCACTGTGGAGGTACCATTACATTATAGACCGATATTATAGACTAGTTATGCATGGCTCTGACATACAAACTTGGTGTAAAATTCACTGAATAGCTCAAACACAACTCAATTCTAATATTTAGCATCAACAAATGGATCTCTGTAATGAGAATAATATGTTTTATTAAAGGGATAGTTCCTCCTAAAATGACATTTGGGTCATCATTTACTAATCTTCATGTCACTCTAAGCCTCGTTCACTCCAAAACTCGTCTGTAAGCGCATGCTCTTATTTAATTTATTGATCTCGTTATATCAGCATGCCTTCTGATTGGCTGTCGATACTTTTATCATTCATCAGCTGAAAAAAAATAATTCTGAAAGTGGTTAAAACGATATTGTTTCTCTGTGCCTTTATCGTTATAGCTGTGGTGTGGATTCTCCTATTCTTTAATACTGAGAACTATTTTTAGTACTATATCTTAATTGTTATCTTTATAGTTATCATACTTCGTGTGAACGGGCCTTTAAACCTGTATGACTTATTTTTCTTGATATGAAGAATGTTGAAGAAGGTTAAGTTCCAGTAACTTGAATGATATATTTTTATCTTCTACAGAAGAAAGTAAGTCATACAGGTTTGGAACGACTTGAAGGGAAATTAAGTAAATAAGATCACTTGCACTTTACAAACTGATCGTAATCATCTTTGATATAACACCTCTATGATGATCATGTGACCACTGTTTCCAGAGCTCCCTGGATCAGCTTGAGAAAGACCCTGTCTTTAACCCTCTCTGTCTGGACTCCAACCTTTACCCACACCTTAGAATTAGAGGTTTGCTCACCCGTTCATCACAACCATTTGGAGCACAAGGCCAGGGCCGCGGCCATCGCAGGGGCACCAGTCGACCACCAGAGGGCTCCACACAGCGTCAGGTTAGAGTAGAATGGAACAATATGGCAGTTTGCTATAATTGGAGGTGATAGCTGTAGAATTATTGGTATTATAATGACTTTTGATTAACTTCTTAATGCTCTAGGGGAAACTGAAGAAATAATGCAGTTTTATTATACCATCATTATTAAAAACTGAGATATGATAAACCTCTCTGATATGGTTGTCAGTGGTGTTGACATACCGTAAGTTGACCTAAATAGATTAGATTCAATCAGGTGAGATGTCAAGCTTTAGAAATGTTCAAACACTACTCTTTACATTGTGCCATTTTAGTTGGCCTCTAAATCTGAATACAAATTTTAGAAAAACTAAACTGCAAATAAATAGAGGAAGTGTGTGTGTGTGTGTGTGTGTGCTCTTGTTTTTGTGACATATCAGGACACAACTCTGTATAATGACATGGGTATGACACCGGTATTACAAGGAGAGGGTGACTTATGAGGATATAACCCATGTCCCCATTTTTCAAAACACTTATAAATCATACAGAATGAGTTTTTTTGAGAAAGTAAAAATGCACAGTTTCCTGTGTGGGTTAGGGTTAGGTGTAGAGTTGGTGAAGGGCGATAGAATATACAGTTTGTACAGTATAAAAACCTTTACGCCTATGGGATGTCCCCACTTTTCACAAGAACAAACGTGTGTGTGTGTGTGTGCGTGTGTGTGATGTTGAAAGGGGGAAATTATTGCCCCAGAGAGCAAAAACGAAAGCAAGCACTGGCCTAATATTGAAACACCCACACAAGGGGAAGACAAAAAGAGCGAAAGGGAGAATGAAAATAATAAAGAGCAGTTAAAATAAATGGGTCCCTATTTTGGAACTCTCCACACTCAGACTCGGCATGACCGATTTTCCAGCCACAAGCACTTTGTGATGTCAAACTATCATCATAAATATATTTATGATCAATAGACCGATATGCTACAAAAAATATTGAGTGATTATGCTAGTGCATAGTGACAGGCGGTATTTATATTTTATTTAAAGCATGCAAGTTTCACCAGTTGATAAGGAGTTTGTCCAACCTGTTCTCCAGCATGATTTTTATGATGAATCAAAGAGCATTCTGTGCTTCAGTGGAAATGGAACATCTGATCATCAGTACAGTGTCACCTGATCACGTGTAAATTGACTCATTTGATTAGTGTCCTAAAAATAGTGCAAAAACTTATCTTATGAACATTTATTTATAGATTTATACGTTGTTCTTTGTTTCAAAATTAGATTTTAACCAATTTTAGAAAATTTTGCCCAAAGGGGCTAAAGCTGCATACACAATGACACTTACAGTTAGGCATGGAGGAGGAGCTAAACAGACATTCAATTCATTCAAGACTTTGGTTGCAGTCAAAAACAAAGCACACCAAACAAATCCTGTAATAGTTGTTGTTGTTTTTTTTTAATGTTTTTATGTTCCTTACTCTCTCCTTTTTCTCTTGTCATTTTTAATATGGCAGGTTCGGCAGTCTCAGAGTCGCGTGCGAGCCACAGTGGCCCCGCTGCCTTCCATCCCTTCAAACAAGATGCCTCGCCGTTTACTAACCCTCAGCCACTCGCGACCCTGTGCTCCTGCCTTCTTTTTCCAGGACAATTATGGGGAGGAAGACCCTTTGATGATCCAGTAAGGATAAAGAGAGAAAGCATAAAACTTTCACTATAAGAGGAAATTGCACATTCACATTCACACTCACACTCACACTGACTAAAAGCAACAGTTTCTAAACTCCCACAGACAGGATGTTACTTTCTTGCACATGACCAGATATACACTTATACGTACAGCTAATTTGAAAAATATATTTGCTATACAAAGTTGGTTTATTCAGAGAACACTACTGTGTAATGGAGAACAGTACTGAATTTAGATTCGTCTAACACAGAGCAAATATTAAACACTCAATATACACCTTAAGCTAGCTATAGAGACCATTCCTTATTTCTAACAAGACGAGGGCTGGCTAGATTAAGTTAATTATTTCCTTTTTTTTGAATACAGTTTAGTAGTGCAACATCACAGCTCGATTTATCTTCTTAAATCTGAAAACTATTACAGCACAGATTAAATAACTTTATTACTTCTCCAAATAAAAACTTCAGCAACTTTGAGACTGACACTGCAAAATCAACCCTCATATACAACCCTCATATCCCCAGACATTCAGTACGCAAAAAAACAAGCTGTTTTGTTACCCTGATGTTTGCAATTAAACCAGTCCTCATAGTAACTAGCATGATTTCACTCGTAATTAAACTAACTGTCGTTCCATACGGTTTAACAAAGCCTGCACCGCAACTGGGGAAAAAATATAATTGTAAACTGCTGAGGCTGCTAAAAGAAATCAAATACAAAACCACAGAATTGTAAAAGGACAAGAAGAAAGGCTGTTTAAATGCTGTGGCTAGAAGGCTCTGTAGAGAGTTGAGGAGGAAGAAGGCCGAAGTTGTGGAAAAGTAGAGCCATTGTCTTCCTTTATGGAAGCCTCCAGTGCAGCCCCAAGGGAGACACACTGTACTCATCTGAGCAGGAATTCAAGGCCTTCAATGAGTTACAGAAAGCAAAGAGAGGGGAAAAGAAAGAAAGAGGTCGCTCTGTGTAGCCCCGTGACCTCTGAGAACAAGGTTCTGCATTGGAGGCGCTGGTTTAGAGTTGCGAGAGCTGTGGGACGTGACTCTGAATGCAGACTGAGGTCAGAGCTGTAATATTACTCAATGGGCCTCTCTTACTAGACCCCATCAGTATTGCCTCATTAAGTTTTCCGCCATTCCACCCACCTGGCACCGCCTACGTCTTGTCTTTATGACATCATGCTGAGGTTTGGCATTGTGCAAACGGTACAAAAAACAGACATAGAGTGAGGATCTTACGTCATTTTGCCCTTCTTTTTTCATATTTTACGTTCACGATGTCCTAACTTTTTCAGCTGTTATGAAAGAGATTCAGTAGGGAGTTTTTCTCTTATTTTTAAATCGTTTTCCAAATGTGTCTCTACTTCTGGTTAACTAATGTTTTAAGCCTGCATTAAGAATATTCATTGTTATCAATTTTTAGTCCTGTTAATCTTTGTAAACTCTTTATTTAAATTTTACTTCTATATTTTTATTAACACTATATTGTAAATGGTTATAAAATTATTAATCAATGTTGTTTAATGTTTTGCTGTTGCCCTTTTAAAAATAAAACACTTTAACAAACTGACATTTTACATGAGAATGAAATCAAACAGACAAGCCTAAACATTGTAAAAACTGTTTGAAAAAAAAAATGGTAATAATCCATTAAAAAGAACTGTTAAAATTTGACAATCTTATTTTATTTTTATTTTTTTTGAAGGGGAACTACGTTAGGAATCTGAGTTTTCCAAAATCACTATATAACTACATAACACATACATTAGACTAACAGTTAAATTTATATTTACTATACCTTAATGCTGTCTATATCGATTATATTATTAATTACACCAAGAATCAGTCAAAGGATGTTCAATTAAATGTTAAATAATATATATTATTTTCCATTGTGCATACTAGAGCCTTTTTGTTAAAAGTTCATTTTATGTATTTAATAATACACATAGGTGATTAATGCAAAAATGTTCAATAGTGTGTACTTCAAGTACAGTACAGATTTTACTTTAACCTATGAGATTATTGTATTTAAATTTTTGTTGAAAGATGTAACGAATGCACTTCCCCATCATTTGCTTCATACTTCAGAATACAACAGCTCAGTTCTGTTTTCCGTTTGGTTATCCAAGCATCAAGTGGCCAGCGGAACGAAAACATAAACGGAACATTCAAGAAAACAGGAACTAGTACAACATGAGAAGTGCATCCAAACTGAACCAATATATACCTTTTTTTTATTCACATGTACACTATTTAAAGCTCAAGTGGAAACATAGGTCTCTAAATAGAAAGCATCTGTTTAACATGATGAACCAAGTGTACAAAAATTTTTGCTTGTCTCAAATATTTATTCAATATGTTTGTATTATATCCAACAACAAGCAACTAAATAAACAAATAACTGTCAAACTAAATTAAAAACTATACCAACTGCTAATGATAAGAAAATAGGGGGAAAAGTTGTCAATCCACTTCCTTTTTTAATACCTATGAGTTAATCCGCTCTTAAAATTAAACACTGCAACCCAGTATGATGGTAAACTATGCTTTTTAAACAAGTCAGACCTTGGACCAAATGAATGCATTCTTTTTAGATGAAGGACTCTGCTCTGTCAACACATTCACTGCTTTTCTGCTTAAGAGCACTAAACGTTGAGAAAATAAAGCAGAATGTGATGAATAGATCAGATTTTGGCGGTCCGCTCAAAAGAAAAAAAAACTGAAAGAAAAGACTTGGGGAGACTGGAGAGAGGACAAAAGGAAATGAGTGAGAGGGCGAATGAGAAAGAAAACAGGACAGGGAACAGTCTGTACCTTCACACACTGCCAGGCAGACACATTAACTCAGCCAACATTTAACTCCCATTTGAAGTAAGGCCCCTATTTTACACAGATGGTTAATATTCACTTTGCATCAGGATTATCCCTCAGATGTCAGACACTGTTCAAGACAACAGAGGACTAGATGAATAAGGGACTAAGAGTGAAGCCTCGGTTATTCAGGGTGATTTTATGCCCTCTCAACAAACCAAGTCCAGATTTTTCCTTCGATATGTACATGTTTTTGTACATTTTTGGAAATGGAAAAGTAAGAATAACTAGAGAATTCTCTTTTACTATCATTTTTATCATCATCATGTTAAACAACAGCACAGCTGCTGACTCATTCACATACATATAAAACACACACACACAGAGAGCAGTGGATTAGTATCCTTTTGCTACAATCCCCATGCAAAACAATTCAAGGTTTGTACATACAAAAACTGACCTTTTTGTCTTTGCACTTTTAACCATTAAATTGGATCTGGCAGATAACGTTCACACACCAACACTCAAATTCTCCAGGGAGCTGAGTATTATGACAAGTGCTTTATAATTTCTTCCGATACAAAAGTCTCAGACTCAAATTTGCAAAACAGGATTACTTTGCCCAAGAAGTGCAAAAATCTGGCATGTGCCAGTACAAGCCCTTTCAGAGGGCTTTTTCCATTTAAAGTGTTGTACAGTCTTAGCTCTCAGTCATTTTGACAGTCAGTGACTACATGACTGAGGTTTCAATCTGAGCACTAAGCATCGACGCTCACTGAACACTCCCTTTTTAACCATAAATGAATTTCCTTCAATGAAACTTCTAAGGGTTAAGAAAAAGGAGACCAGAATGCCTGAATTGAAAGGTTAGGTCAAATGTCACCTAAGTTGTCATAGATGATGTCTGGAGCCTGCATGGTAGGATGCCACGCATTGGGAGGCGGCTGATTTCTAGATACTTTACTGTAAAGCTCCATATTGTTTCCTGCACCAGCACCTCTTCTGCCACCTTCCATGCTGTTATGGCTGTTGCTACTGTTATTGTTGTTCTGGTTAGCACTGCCTTTAATTTGAGGCAGTGGAGGAAGGTCTTTCTTGGGCAGTGCTACTTTGCCTGGTTTGGGTGCTGTGACAGGTTTGGGGCCTTTTGGTCTGGGCAATGGCAATGGTTGTTGAGCCACCTCGTGACCTTGAGGCTCCTCCATTCCTCTGGTTCTCCAGGGATGCATTTCCAAACGTGCTTCATCATAAAGCGTAATAATAGGCTGTGCAGATACGGCACGTCCCTCTGGCTCATCGTAGATGTGCTCTGTGGGACTTCCATCTGCAGGGTGCCTGCTTCGCCCATCGAGTCCCAATCCCACTGTTCTCTGCACCAAGTCCAGACTGATCTGATCATAGACGTCTGAATAGAATGGATCAGGCTTGATGCCTGGGTGGCGGCTACCCCCATCGTCGCCAGTCGGTCTAAGACGTGGGTTAGGAGTGGGCATGACTTTGATGCTGTCCACCGGGTCCGAGTACAAACAGTCCCCTGGACTGGGTGGCGGACGGACCGAGTCAGCAGGCTCCGAGTATAGACTCCCTTGGTCCTCTAACAGATTTTTGGACCCACGTGGCATGGGAGATCTTGGCGGGGTCCCACCAACGGGAGGTGGCGGCTCTGGAAGGCTTCGGCCCTTTAAATTTTTCCCATCATTTTCCTTTCTACCAAAGACACCGTCCGCAGACCCAGGCTTGCTACCACCAGAATCTCCATCTGGTTCACGACTGTTTGCTTCGGAGATGGCAGCACGGATTTGCTGGAGAGCTGGGCAGTCAGAGTCTAATGAATAACTTTGGTGTTGTTCTTCAGCTTGGGCTTTCTGCTCCCGAATGGATTCCTCAACAATGTGGAATATTTCATTTCCCTGCTTTGTCTCGAAGGTGAAGTTCCCCGGCCCAGATTCACATCTTCGTCCAGCTTCAAAAGAGAACATAACCTGCAGAGAATGTGACAAAGTTTTTGGGATATTTCATTACTTTTGTTTTATTCACTTATGGACATGGACAATAAAATTGCTTTTTGTATGAACCTTCTTTAAATAAATGTCATCAATTTATCAATATTATTTTAGTATTATTTATATACTATTATATATTTAATTATATAGATTGTTTTTTATATTTTCAGTTTTTATATTAATTTTAGTAGTTGCATTAAGTGATTTTTTTTTCTTTATTTTCCAAAATGTCTGTTTTTATTTCTTAAAACATTTTTCACAACTGGGGAAAAAAGGTTCTCATTAATCTTTCCAGTCACATTTTATCTTGAGGACAAATTCTCACTATTGACTAACTATTAACTACAAATTTTGCCTCAAACTCTTAATTTTCTACTTATTAATAGTTAAGGTAGTTACATTTAGGTGTGGGGTAGTATTAAGGGATCTAAAATATGGCCATGCAGAATAAGGAATTAATGTATGCTTTACAAGTACTAATAAAAGTACTACTAAGCCATTATTTGGGGTGCTCCAATCAGGATTTTTAAAGCCGATCACAGAAAGTAGTATCTGCTAATATGATCACTGAAACAGATATTTTTAAAGCCCTCTTTTTAACATGTAGAATTATTTATAGTGGTGATCCAATCAAGATTTTTATACATTTATTCAGGGCCTGAATTTCATTTTTGAAAATGAATTCCCCTTTTAAGTGACTCTTGTGTGAGGGAATTTTTTTTTAATTTGAGGAGTGGGGGGTGGGTGTGGAGGTTGTTGACATTTTTCAAAAATATATATCTATCTCACCTAAATGTTTGATCATGCACTGCATTTTTGTTTTGACAACCGTGCAATTGTAGCACAATAGCTTACACACAGCACAAGCCTGATTTCGTGAGCTGTATGACCTGTATGTACACCAGGTTCACACATACTCCGTTTGCAGTGCGCATGCAGTCCAGGTGCAGTACATTAGCAGTGCAGAAGCAGCAGGTGCTCACTGTGCTTTCACACAGGAGTCTGCAACTGAACCAGGGCTGTTTACAAACACAACATTAATCCATTATTTTGATTGTCAAATCCAAAAGCATTGTGATTTTTTTTTTTTTTACACAGTACACTAATACAATCTTTCACAGACTTGTTTAAACGCAATAAATATAAGAAACAAATTATTCATTGCCTTTTACTTTTGCATTTAGGCTTCTAGATTGATATATTAAGTTGCTCAAGCAAGTGGCTTACATGATCACACAAATCCAAAATAAAACTAACCATTGACAGAAATGGTTTGCATTACATTTTTTATTACAAGCAATCCGGCGCTTAAAAATTTACTCTTTTACTACCTCCACGTGTATTACTGCCTTATCTAAGTGGTCTGCTCTTTTCCTTTAAACCTAGCAAAATAGCCATAGCCTGAGTGTTGACTGTGAAACACAGGAAACTTTAATTATAAGGATTTATTATTTAATTACAAAATTTTCATGTCAATCGATTCATATTTACTGCAAACAATGCGTTGTTACTTTAATGCAGCGCTTGTAGCGCAGCAAAAATAGACTCTGTGAGGAAACGATCTCTGCACTGCTG
The DNA here is from genome assembly GCF_963082965.1 of Carassius carassius. Taxonomy (NCBI): domain Eukaryota; kingdom Metazoa; phylum Chordata; class Actinopteri; order Cypriniformes; family Cyprinidae; genus Carassius; species Carassius carassius. The sequence goes on along the minus strand of NC_081757.1, from coordinate 30,380,002 downwards.
CAAACGCCCTGCTCCTGGAACACACTGCCAGACCACAACCATGTGCAGTGTGAACGCTTTAATCCGTTAACAAGAATACGGAACAACACAAACTGCAAAAGGAGTAATGTGAACCTAGCCTTTTGTGTGTGTGTGTGTGTGTGTGTACATGCTGCGAGTGTGCATGAGCACACGGTCTCCAGGAGAGCATGCGAGCGCTAAATAGTTTAAATACTAGCAAGAATTAAAAAGAAATGCGATTTATAAAATTAAGTGTTGATGCGACACTGCCTCGATTGTGCAAGTGACAATTCAATTATTTTTAATATATCTCTGGACAGAGAGTGTGTCGGTGCAGCTTTTTCGAGATCAGCCATTATAGAGACCGGTGATCAAACATCCCAAAGCGATTATCGGCCAGTAGTCAATCGGAGCACCCCTAGCCATTATGCAAGTAATATGCATGCTAATAAACAACTAGTTAATAGTGAAAATCGGTCCCTTAAGTATTACAATCTTTTCACACCATCATGACCTGCATTCAGTAGTTATTCACCGCATTAGCTCTGCCTTCCACCCACTCATAAAGGAGAGAGGAAGGCCAGCTTCCTGTACCAAGGCAGTTTCTATAGTAATGACAGGAAGCAGAGTTGGAAACAACAGTGGCTTAAGTTCCTACTTTATATGTCAACTGTAGTATGGGGCCGGCTGTCTGCAACTATGTTGGGTTAATGCAGTCTACATTATAAGGAGTGAGTGTCTGCGAGCTACGCATTTACAAAGTCAAGGCTAAGACTGAATGCAGTCAGTGTTGAAGGTCATCCATCACATGTTATCATCCCACAAAAGAGATTTAGTGGTATTAAATGTCATGCAATTGATCATTGTTAGCAATTCACATTGATTTTTATTGGTTTGAAACCTTACTATGCTTTAATTGAGGACATTTCAAAATGTAGAAACTCACCCGGTCTCTTCCATAGCGCCGGAGAAGCTTGTAGGGCCATATGAGTAAATCCTTTTTAGTCTTGGGGTCCTTCAGGATAAGGTTGTCTACATTAGCCCTAAGCCAGTAATTACCAGAGAGACCACAGCGCTCTGATGCTTCTGTCCTCTGGACACTCACCCAAAACTCATTAACTGCAAAACAGAACAGATTCAAGTTAGTGTGTATATGAAATTACTTGTTCTGAATTTGGTTCAAGTTAACAGTAATACCACAGGTCAGGTATAATTTGTATGTGGCTCAATGACAAAAAGGAAAAACCATGATAAAGAAAAGTCAATCTCTTTATAAAATCAACTTTACAGCTGCAGTCTGTAAGTCTTGCCTCTTTGTCGCCGTCTCTATTTGAAAGCTCCAATTGCAGATGTTTTCAGAATTATCATCTTTATGTGTATTGTGCATCAGTACAAATCCTCAGTATGGATGAATCTAATGTTTTGAGGAGTATGTGGGGCTGTCAGTCACCGCACCAGTTTGTATATTCACTGTATACAGAGTCACAGATTCTAGGTCTTGGAAGTATGATCCAAATAAGAATTTTTACCAGAAATTTCATCTGAACAAGTAAGTAACATGTCTGCCGATTTTGTTCTGACCAACTGAGGTTCTGGTGTTATTCTGGTGATTAAATCTAACAATTGCTTAGCTCATATCACATCAGAATATGCAGATTATTGTTATACTTTGTTCTTAAAATGTTAATGTTTACAACATCAGCATTGCAGACTACGTGTATTTAGTTTGTAGTAGGGTTACCTTTAGACTACTGGAGACTATGGGTGAATTGTCACAGATGATTGTTGCATGGACCTTTCTGGATTACAATCCACCATCTGAATTATAATTTGTATTATTCCAGCTGCTGTTAGAAAAGACTATAAATGATCCGCCACAAGCAGCATCCTCTTGTGTGATATAGTCTACTGCCAAGACCAGTGTTAATTTTGACAACAAATTTTGATATAGTTTTAGTCATAGTCTTTTGACCATATTACTTACTCTTTTCAAGCAGACATATTTATTTCTATAAATATAGATTAATCTTTGGGGCTACTAAAGTTTTTCAGTCAAGGGCAGTGCACGATTTCTGTCTTTTGTTGCTTGATTAACATCAATGACTCAGACAATAGCAACTAAAATACGCTGCTATCCCTTTAAAACAAATGCACAGCTGCAATGGATGCAATGTACTGATACAAGTTCTCCCTACTGTTTACGTTTACTTTAGACCTATTTAACCTTGTTTATGAGAATACTCATCAAAACAGACAATTTGACATCATTTTGTGTGCTCCATTGACTCCATTCATGCGACACAAAAGAGTACTCTGACCGAAGTTCTCTCTTGCGTTGTCAGATTAATCCATGTCTGCTCTTTTCTTACTCCCACATGCTGAAATTGTTTTAATGTTTTATGCGACGTGCAGCAAGTGCATGTTTGTTAGCTTATGTCCCGCTAGTTCATATGTGCGCATCTAACCTCCGAACCACGCAGCAGATATGTTCTGAATAAGCCTCTTCCCAAATCCCAATAATGTCAATAGATTTACGTCATAGTTTTTGTCATTCAAAAATAGTTTAAGTTCTTTTTCATCTCATTGTCAGAGAAAAATTTTTTTTTGATAAATTGTGATAAATTATTCATCAATTAAATTAACACTAGCCGGGACTCTTTCTTAATGTTTACATACAGATGGCATGTAGTGACGCAGAGATGAATGGGACCCTGTATTTATAACGTAGTTATATTCCCACCAAAAACCTACCAGTACCTCTGAAATTAGAGAACATTACAAGCTTACCATTGTGAATTCGGCTATGGTAAGATGATTTAAACATTGGCTGATTATGTACTTGGGGGGGGGGGGGGGGGGGGAATGGGGGAGTAATAATAATAATTTGGGGAATAATTTTTAACCAAAAAACGTTATGGACTGCAGATTTAAAATACACATCAACAATTTAAATAATTTACATTTTTGGATGAATCTCCCTTTAAAAACTTTATTATTTGTAAATAAAAACACCTTATTTGTATAAGACTGTAATAGTTATCTTTAATCGGGCCCTTATCAAATTAACATTTTACTTGAATTAAAATTCATTAGATCTAAAGATCAAAAAAGAAAGAAGTTTTTGCATAGAATCTAGAGTTTAGCTGACTAGTATAAGTAGGATGGTGGTCATAAGACATAAAACCATGGTCCTCATTATGTTAAAAAAAGAAAAAAGTAATATTAAACTATAAAATTTGTAGTTAAAATAAACATGAAGAAACTACACCTATAACAGCTATAAAATTAAAATGTTCCCCAATATGTAATAACAGTAACAATTATAATAAATTGTTTTATTTGTATTATTGTAGAAGGTAAACATTGTTAAATTACTATTGGTGCTGAATTGATAAGCCTAGTGCCGTATTCCAATATACCTCATTGTTGTGGCTGTTTTCAGCCAGCATCACTACAGAACCTTTAATGTTCTCATATCACACAACTGTATTAAATCTGTGTCTCATCCGAGAGGAAACCTCCCGCTCTCTCTTGTAAAGCCAACAAGGAAGTGACTAAAACTGCAATTCACTGCCTGGCCACTGGAGGTTGGCTGCAAAAGGCAGCCAGTCCCATAGACTCCCCATTTTAAAATGCCCAAATTTACAGAAAAAAAAAAACTTTTACAGCTTGGTTCAAAAAATTATTAATTTGGTCTATCTAGCTTATTTTTACAGGTTGCTGGTGGATGCATCGGGTAGTGCTACTTTGCAGTTTCGCATGCGCTGTCATTTAAAAACATTGCCTAATATCGGGGAGGTCTCCCTCGTTTCGATGATCGGCCCACTACTGATTTTAGAATGTCCCAGTGCTCCTGATGGCCAGTAGGCGTTCGCAGGCCCCCCATACCTCTGGTCCCTATGCACTCTGTCACCCTTTTCCCCCAACTAGCGAGGCCCCTGACTACGGTACATTACATACTATATTTAAAAATAAATATAGACCTATAAATCATAAAAGTACAAATAAATAAACAAGTATAAACATACACATGGCTAACATACTTAAGTAATCTAACTATACATATTCTTGACTTTATGATTTGGACATATCTTTTGGGTTTTGCATGTAAAAACTAAAACTTTGTCGTACAAAGAACACACAAAATTTAATCATTCTGTAAAAAAGATCAATACACAATTTCAAAGCGTCTTTATAGAGTTTCATCATTGTCCACATTTAGCATTTTAGACCAGGACGATAATATAGTTTACATTTTTCAATAATAACAAGCTGCTGAGATGTTTTCTATACAATTTTACGTGAGGCTTATAAGTAAAACTGAAAGTTCTTTGAATCTTATGAAATTAGCCAACGCTGGTCTTTTTCATATCACATAGGAACAATCCACAATGTAAAAACAAAACTACAACCAGGATGTTTTTTATTTGATGGGACTCGTATGCTATTTCCCTGCTAAGTTCAGCAAGTTCAGATATGCTTCTGCTTATCAGAGACTACAGGCCGTGAGTGCCGATTACCCTATTTTCCTCTGCCTCTATAAATGCTCCCATGCAAACTGATAACATACAAAATGAGTTGCTCTACTCTACCTCAGGATTGGCTTTCAAACAAAATACCAACAGACACTGGACATGGCTCAAACAACCATTATCCATGCATTATACTCTAATATCCACTGTCATGCCAGAAAATGTCTATGCAAAGGAGATAATTGAGTGCCAAGACTGTATCATTGCAAGCCTTTTAAATGTCAACTCTCACACTCTTTGAGGAAGTCAGTGCTGCCCTTACTTAAAACAGAAGTGATCGCAAACTATTTCCCCAGAAACACTGGAGAATGTACAGCAGGAGCAGGAGGTAGTTTGTGAACTGAGTGGACTTAACAGTGACCCCTTGACTGTGTAAACACCAAGCATAGCACTGGTTGAAGTGAGTGCCAGCCTTGAAGGAGGGGGCAGGGGAAATGGCTGAGATTTTGCGCCACTTTCGGTCCCCCTCCATTTCATTTTTTAGCCCTTTTTGTTTTTTACTCAGGGACTATTCAAATAAAATGAGTGTGACACAGCCAGCTACGTCTTTCTGAAAACAGCCAAGTGTAACCACATTCAAGAGCTCTAAAATTTCAGTCAGTGTAACTAACATGAGCAGGGAATTTGCATGCGATCCATTTGCATCTAACAGAATATTTCTGTATATTCACTGAGAGCAGTTATGCTGATCTAGGTGTGCATATAAATTAAGTCTAGCAACCAAAAAGAAACCGATAGTGGATTTTGCTGTTTTCGATAGCTAGGTTAGACCACACTGGCCGATACCGATTAATTAATCGATAGATGTTAAAATGGATACTGAACAAAAACTAAAATAGTGCTTTATTAAAAAATAAATAAATAAAAGGTACTTAACAATACTAGTAATAGTAGAATAATAATAATAAAAGTAACAATAATAATAATAGTAATAGTAAATGTTGAAATTACCACACTCTAATAAGGCCCTATGAAATCAGTTGTATTTTTTCTAAATTACATTATTTCCATTTAAATTTTTCTGGATTATGTTTTTTCCATTTTTATTTTTGTCCACTCCTTTTTTAATAGTTAAAGTTTATTAATCATAAAGCAAGTCTAATTAATTAAAATCAAAATTTACATGTTTAGGGCTCTATAAAATGTTTTTTTTTTCTCAACATATTTTTTATTGTTACCAAATTATGTGTTTTAATTTAATTATTTGAACGCATAAAATAGCTTTTTTTTTTTTTTTTTTTAAAGAAGCCTAATGATTTTTTCCCCCACAATAATTGTGTATTAACATTTTTATTATCATCAAATCAAGGCATGAAACATTAATTTAATTTATCTTTTAATTACTGAAAATTAAGCAAACTTTTTTTTGCAAACAAAGGGGATTTACTATTAAAATTAAAACATGGAAGAAATGTTGTGTGATTATTCCTTAAAAAAATAGTAGTAGACAACACGTACTGTAGTAGTAGGCTATTTACATTCTACTGAAAAACAGACTCCAAAACAAACTGGAATTTTATTTTGATGGGTTGCTGTGAATACCTTTACATTTCTGTGCATGTGATTTGAGGCTTTTGCTTAAACCAAACAGTCAAATGCTCATGAAGTGACTCTCAGAGCAGTTCTGGAGATGTTGTTCATTTGTTTCATCCTCATTTAGTGAGACGGCAGATGCTGAAATCACCGTGAGTGTCATTCCGCATTAAACTGTGAATTCTATTTTTATGAATGGATTCTGCAATTCTGTCCACGTTTTCCACATCGCTTCTATCCTTGATCACTTAATTAACTAATTATCTAATTAAAATAAAAGAGCAGTGCTGAGTCTAGGAGAACTCACCGGTATCACACACACACTCTCCGGACAGGTCTCATTCAACTCGAGAAGTGGTCTAAAACAATTTATTTATTCACCAAACGGACAGAAGTTTACTTCAAGAATGAACAATGAGGCATAGATAAGTTTGAAGTTCACGGTTTAAAAAAAAAATGGAGCAAACGGAAAGGGTGATCTATATTATAGCTCTATAAATGAAGCATTCAGACTTTGTTAAAGCCACAGAAAGACAAACGTTTTGCTGAAAATGCTCCATATACAATTCATTATGTACATTAACAATGATTTGGGCGAATATAATGTAATTTAACCTGTTAACCTGAACCCCCCATTATGGGACTCACAGCTGAAAGTGCTCTACCTAACTTAAAATTGTTTCCTACTTCAGTGTGTTACAAACATAATTTTGGTGTCTTTGGAAAGAAGAACCTTTGGGCTTTACTTTTTATCTACCAGATTTGATAATGCTCGAAAATATTAAAAGTTATAGACACTGAAGTGCCTTGAATTTTTTTTACCACACCTTTACTTTTACCACATTTTTATTTGATATAAAAAAATGAAATCAGTCCTGGAACAATCTAGAAAAGTAATGGGTTGAAAGTCGCATGTCTCATGAGGCTTCTACAAACTATTTAGTCAGTAAACATACCACTGCATAGTTTTTTTTTTTTTTTCAATTATAAAACACTAGACAGAAACTTAAGACATATAAATGATTTATTTAAGCACTAGAAAAATACAATAAGAATAATTTGAGTAAGAAAAATAAGAATAAGAAAAATAAAAAAAGATTTAACTTTGTATTCCAATTACAGAAAATCCTGAGATTGCTAGAAAGCAGCATTTACAATGAATTACGATGCAAATAAGTGCTGGTGTGCTTATGGCCACTTATACAAATGGTAATGACACAAATGCGCAATAAAGTAAATAATCCACTTCTCTATTCATATAGACGCGTTCATTTTGATAGCCGTGATCATACACAAATAGCGAGCTGATTTGGGCTGACTGCACTCAAACAGATGGTAATCATGCAGATACATTCACTTTCAACATAAAACACACTCTCACATGTATAAAAACTGTTGAAAGATATAACCACTGTTGGGAACGTTACTTTAAAAAAGTAACCGAATAAATTGGTCGACCTCTAGAACTGATAGTGGATGTGACGTCAAGTCCTACGCTTTGAGAAACACTCTGTTTATTATGAAATGAGCACCTGGAGCCCCAAAAAAAACCCTTGCTTTCATAATTTTAACCAGTTGGTTGGAAACACTAAACATGAGTAAATTAATAATGTAACACGTTGCTTCTTACCTTCCTCTCTGGAGAAATAAATGAGATTCTCAGCCATTTGAAGCTTTTGCTGTCCATTTGCGTCAATACTACCAAGAGAACCACTTCCTCCCTTAGAGCGATATAGACAGAGAAAGAAAGTAAGATCGAAAGAGAGAGATGCAGAGTTAGTACAGAGGCAGCTGTGTCCTTCCCTTTGGAAATTATCAACAGATCTGAAATGGATTTCCATGTTTAAGAGCATCTTAAGACATGGTTAAAAGGTTATTGTGCTTGTTTTTTTTTGTTGTTGTTTTCTAGTTATAAGTAAAAAGGCTCTGAGCTTTCAGGGGGTATAAAAGCCTTAAAAGGTTAAATTTCTTCGAAAAACGTATCTCTCATTCTTCTCAGTGACAAGTGTTGACCACATTGAACTATTAAGAGGTCTCCATGATGTCATCTTACCTGAAAAGCAATCTCGCACATCTTCTCCACCCACTCGTTGGTCATATTTTTCTCAGCTGCAAAGACGTACGTCTTGTCATTGGTCTCCACACAGAAGGCAGCCATGTTTTCTTTGGGGCAGGTTTCAGTGACAGCAGGAAGTATGCTGATGCATTCTGACAGACGAATGATCTTTTTGTCCATTTTTTTAGTGCTAGGTTTATCACTAGCGCTGCCCGAGCAATCATAAAACTCAAGTCGTGCAATGCCATTTTGACTCGCTGGGTAGAGTACAAACCAGTTCTTCTTCCATTTCTAAAAAGAAGAGAGGGATAAGAGGAAGTTTTTACTCTTCGATGAAGAACCAGCAGTGTAATGGGGGAATTCAACTATTATTCACTTATGGGTCTAAAAATATCTGAAAATGCATGCACACAGAACTGTTTTTGTTAGTTTGAATCTTAACAGAAACATACACAGAATATAGGCTATGTCAAGCCATGTTGCCTCAGGTTGCTAATCATATTAACGTCTTCATAAACTGAAAAATCACTCCATCTATTTTCATTTTCTTTAATTTAATTTCTTTATTTTTTTTTATGTTTTTGAGCCTGTCATTTTTCATCGAAATGTCAATTACGCAATGGCAGACTTCTCCCTGCTAATGTATGTTGGACTTCTCCAATTGGTTACCTTAAAATTGATTTCATGATCACTTTCAAATCTGCCTTCCAATCAACAACCAAAGGACAGAACCAAATCCCCACTCAATTTTTGTTTCATTTTTTTTTTTCAATAATTTGTTTCACTTTGATATACTGTATGTCACAATATGGAAGAAAACTTGTTAAATTGTGACTTTTTAAAAATGGAAGTTGCAAATAATTGTTGATGTCAACACCCCTTAAAAAGGCCATAAAATCTTTGTGCAAGATGAGTACCAAAATTATGTCACTTTCTTTATTTAGCACCTGGATCATAAGGCTGAGGTCAATGAAAGGAACTTGACAATGACTTTCAAACCCCTTCCTCCAGATGGACAACGAAAAGCAAATTCTGCAGCAAACAAGACATCTATGTGTATAAGGGTGTGTGTATGAGAAAATGGGTTTGGGTCAGTTCCTCGCATTGTTTGTAACGCAACGAAAAAATAATGACCTTAAAAAATGTACCCTCTCGCGGCCGTAGACGGTAATGTTTTCTCTTGGTTCATTTCTCTCGGTTTATGTCAAAGTAATTCTGATAAATAAGTCGCACCTGACTATAAGTCGCAGGACCAGCCAAACTATGAAAAAAGTGCGACTTATAGTCCGGAAAATACGGTACTAGTGCTGTATCAATGTATCGTCACAGAGATTTGACGATATGAGTATAGATACAGCTGTCACGTATTTGTGCGTGTTTGTGTGTACAGTGCCTTGCGAAAGTATTCATATCCATTATTTTTTGAAGCCTCATGTTAAACTGCTTTAGATTACTTTTTTCCCACATCAGTCTACACTCCATACATCATAATGGTAAAGCAAAAAATGTTGCAAATTTATTAAAAATAAAAAATTTAAATGATTCTATTGCATAAGTATTAATTATCTGGGACAGTTTAAATTTAGTTCAAGAGCATACATATTGCATGTAGATGTCACTACACTTTGAGTGAAGTTAACCTGTTGGAAAATTCAATTGAATGAGTAGGATTTGGCACACACACACACCTTAATAAAAGGTCTAACAGCTGATAATGCATATCTGAGATGAATGCATAAAATGACTGTACAGCTCAGAAACAGGTTTGTGTCAAGCCACATATTTTTGGAGGCGTTCAGAAAAAAAAATCTGCTTCACTGAAGTCACAGATGCATGTAGTCTGTTACCCTTAAGGAAAAAGTTTGAAACAACCAGGACTCTTCCTAGAGATGGACATCTGTTCAAACTGAGCAACTGATGGAGAAGGGCTTTGGTTAGTGTGGTGACACCTGGTCATTCTAGTTCATATCATATGTGCAAATGGAAAAAATCTACAGGATGACAAACATAACTGCAACATTACACTAATCTGGGCTTTATGGCGGTGTGGCAAGACTCAATCCTCTATTCGGTTAAGACACATGACAACAATTAGCAAAAAAGCACATAAAGGACCCTCAAACTGTGAGAAACAAGATTCTCTGGTCTGATGAACCTCAATTCTAAGCATCATGTTTGGAGGAAACCAGCTCTGCTCATCACCTGCACAGTGCCATCCCAAAAGTAGAGTGTGCTGGTAGCAGCCTCATTTCAGTGGCAGGGACTGAGGGACTCCTAAGAGTAATTGAAAAGCTCAATGTACCAAAATATTGAGATAGCCTTAATGAAAATCAGTCCAGTGCATTCAGAACCTCAGACTGGGCAGAAGGTTCACCTTTCAAGTTGTGACAGTTCTGTTTTTGCTTTGTCAATATGGTGTATGGAGCGTATCTTGATGTGGAAAAAAAAAGTAATTTAACATAAGGCAGCAATATAAAATATGAAAAAAACGAAGCATTGTATATATGATTGACAGCTCAAGTGTTTAAAGGGAGAATTCTTTGATCACTTTCTGTTTTTACTTCGAATAACAATGTGAACGTTTTTCATTCTAAAAGAAACAATATGAAGTTGAGCATTCAGACGATGACTTGATAACGGAATTAAATTATTTTGCAATAGAACAGCAGATGATTCCTTAAATATAAGAACAATAATTTATCACAGATCAGGCTTTAGATTTAACATGGTTACTGACATGTTATGGCATTATAGTTATTATATTCCACATCTAAAAACTGCACATTTGGACAACTTAGCATCTATATCTATATTTATTCCAAGTTGTTGTTGGCAGCTTGGTTTCAATTAAAAACAGTTTTTTGGACTAACAAGGAAGTTTCATAGTACAGCGACTCATATTTCAAAAGATCAAGTAAGATTTCTCAATTCTCAATCTGAAGGTTTAGTTCACCCCAAAAATATATAAATCAGCATTTACTCATCCTCATATTATATAACCGCTAGATTCATATAGATTCACTTTATGAGCATCAAAGTTTGGGTGGAATGGACTGTTATCTGAAGAACATGAGTTTACAGTAAGTAATTTGCTATGAAACTCTGTTACACTTTCACTTTAATTACAATCCTACCTCACCACAATTCTATTTACAATTCTACATTCCTCAGTAGTATATTTCAATCTTGTTGGATCATTCAAGCATCCATCTGCCTTAATTAACCCCTTGTACATAACAAGGCAGTCATAAGAGTGCACCCATCGAGTGAAGGGCTAATGTTCAGCTAATTACCAATTCCAAGGAGAAGCTTAAGACGACACAATACAATAAATCGCAAAATTTATACAGAATCCAACACCTGACCGTTGCACAATGACAAAAGTTACTGCAGAGACAGCAGATGTCAATGTGGTATAGAAGGTGCATGATATTACCCAGCATGCGCTGTTTCCTCCACACACTGCAGGTGTTTGTATATTTATGTTCCTCTTAAAAACTGCCCCTTTTATCGAACTTGTGCATTCAGTGAGGACTGTACCAACAAGACTAAACCAACACCGATGGATACAAATACAAACCTTGTTTTAACTAAACGCTACATAAAATAAAATCACATTAGATCCTTAAATCGATGCCAAAATTAAACGAATCGATAATAAAATAGGGCCGTGTTATTTAATTGCAGAGCACCTTGTATAGCCATATAAGGCAACACTTGAGGAATATACTGTGCAGGATGGAAATTATGCAAATGATCTATCATGTGTTCCCGGGGAATCGAACCCCCAACCTTGATAGCACAATGCTCTTCCAGTTGAGCTACAGGAACACTAAAAAAGAATATAATATACAGCTTATATATTCAAACAGTAAAATACCTTTAACCTGAAAATACTAGCAATTAAAAAATTGTTTCTTGTTGGTAATGGTCCACTTCTTGCAAAGAATACATATGTAAAACAGTTTAACAGTTTCTAAACAGTGACTATCCTGTTAATATGTAGCCAATGTCACAATAAATGTGAATGATTCAGTAACTTCGCAGTTCATCGATCGGAGTCTAGAGTCGTGTTCTGTCAGTGGATGTTAAGATGCTGCAGCTCTAAAAACTTTACACAGCCTTCCTTTCATGCATATCATTGTTTCATTGTTGCTAATAAAATCAGTACATACCTGTGTACATGCAGCATCTTTCATAATAAGGCAAGTAATAACAGTATATGCTGAAAATTCTGCACTTAAGTGAGGAAAAACTATTCCCACTCTGAAACCCAATAACCCCCCATATTATACAATATGCAGCATGCAAGACACATTTCACAAAGAACAAAGCCCAGAAGTGACTACAGTTCGCCCTGTTTAGGAAAGATCAGAAATGTGTAAAGTGCTTCCATTAATGCATTCATTAGTGCTTTACAATTCTTGTACAGTATGTCTTTGATTCTTTATTGAACAGAGTACTCCGTTAATAAAACTCCTTGAGCTGTAGGAAAAAGTAAGAGCAAAGGCCAAAGCTTTATATCACCCGTCTTCTCTATACACAAACAAGGACTGGGACAGGGTTTGTCACGATATGTCTCACACCAAGCAGTAGAGGCCATGTTTCAAACATGCAGTAGTAGCCTACTGTTTATGTGAATGTGTTTATATTTATACTCAATTCAATTTAGTTCCGGTTTTAACTTTTGGGTTATGGAATGGCTCACACCTTTTCTTGGTCATTTTTCACCTTTTAACACACAGTGCTTAAGGTGTATGGTACGAAACAATGCATCATTAGAAGGTTACAGAAAGTTGTTTAGCCAAACTGGTTAATGTAAGTTAACCCATTAAAAATTGAAAAAAGTTTGAACGTGTTAAACAAAGTGAAAAAGTGACACTATGTTAAGAAGACTTATCTACGACTAATCTATTTAACAGACCTATGCTGCAGCATTTCCATATATGGACAAGCAGTTGTTGAAACAGGTTACATGGCAATGTTAATGACCTCAAAAATATGAAAGTAAAAAATCTTTTATGCAGGGCTGAATGTGAAATACTGAAACATGACTCCACTAGATAAAGAAAAAAGAGAAAAGGTTTATTCATGTTTTACATAAAACAACATTTTCATGTTATTTTTTCCTGTCCATCCTAATCTTTCCGACTTGTTTTGACAGTGTAAGTCACGAGGCTACAGCTGTAAAAGTGACATGCTTGTTCCAGCCTCCAGCAAAATGATCTAAACTCATTTGACTTTCATTACCAAACAAAAGCACTACATTAACGACAAAGAGCATGAGGTTTAAGGTTCCCCTAAAGTACTATCTTGTTATCATGATGCCAGGGACTCACACTTGCATACTTGTGCACAATACAACATCTCTTCTACATTTATTATTCACTCTGTCTCATTTGCTATGTTGGTCATACTTTTATCGGTTTCAGCTGCATGTATAGATGGCACATTTGACTTTTAGACCTTCGGCATATCAATTCTCACAGCAGTATGATCCAGTGTGATTCAGTCATCACACTATGAATCTATCACCACCCTCTAAGCCTCCATAGAAGCATAACCATGCACACAAGATTATTTTTAGTAATATGTTATTGTTGACAAGATATCTTGTACTTGCTATTAAACTGTGCTAAAAACCTTCATACAAGCTTACTGTGCTTGCTCCTGATGAATGAATGGCAGCATTAAAGTCCATCAGTGCTCAATTTGAATTTCTGCTGTTGCCTGAGGGTAAAGATATGTAGCTGTGCTCAGAATTTGCTTACTTCCACATAACAAAGAAGTTTCAGACAGAGGAAGTGAACAATAAATTAACGACAAGCCATTGCTCCAGCAAATGTTTTTGATCCAGCAAAGGTCGGACTGAAGACATGTGACTCATATCAATGTCTAAAGAATGACAAAAATACATGCCTCACATTCATTCAGAGAGAAAACAAACAGAACCTTTTGTGGTCATGCATCTGTGATGTAGCATTTTCCACTGCCTTTGGACAGTCAAGAGAGTGGAAATTATTTAGACACAGCTGGCCATGTGTATGTGTATACTCTTGGTTAGTGGTTAGATATCACTCACAAGAAAGAAAAGGTTGTTTGTCCAGCCTTAAATCTGTTAAATCGTATGTAGTTAGTGGCGTAAAAAACACAGAATATCCATGCTTAGAGCTTAAATACTCATTCATGTGACCACCTCATGCTGCACAAGAGGAATAGTCACTCCTTTTTTAATGTTACATTTATATTTAGAAACATTAGCATATAAAATTGGAGTACTTTCTGGTAGATGTTTTAGGTCCTCTTTCTTCCACCCTATATGATTGGATCAATTTGAATTGGTAGATGTAAAAACATAAGTTTATGGCTCAGTGACGTGGTGCTCATTTTTTGTCTGGGCCTATAAAGTTACTTAAAATGCATTTAAAACATTTGGTTCCTTCTTAGGTATAATGTTTTCATGTTCTTAATAAAAAAATAATATATATATATATATATATATATATATATATATATATATATATATATAATATGCAGAATTTTTTGGAAAGAAAATGTAACCTTATGTCATTTAGCATACTTAATCATTGTGTTTCTAATTTAAAATCCATAAATAAACAGCCATGCAGGTAAGTTTTAAAATATTAGTGATATTTGTTTTTTGTCGATAAGCTTAATAAACACAGAGGACATCATTAGACCCTAATGACTGGATGTCAGGGTGTTTTATTTATTGTCACATATTACAGTCTAATCATACTTACTAATCATAAAAAACTACAAATCCTCTTGATAGTGATGTTTCAGACATATTAACAGATTTTAAAAAATAATATGTTAAATTTGTTAAAACAATACTTTCAGCTTGAAAAAAATGACATTTGCAGCTTTGCATATTGACGTGCATATTAAAGGTAGAAGAAACGTTTTGTATATTTATTTATTTATTATTTAATGGTTACACCATGTGACATTTTTGAGTCACTGAATTAAATCAGTGAAAAAGTATAGTACCTTTTTCAAACGTGAATACAAATATTACATATCTAACAACTTGCACATGTGTTTAAACTAACGTTAGTGTTCTGTAAGGTTCTTCGGTTTATCATGTCAGACAGACATCGTCATCTGTCAGTGCCTCTTCAATCAAACTCTGCGACAAGCTCTTACCTTTCCAAACTTCTGATGCTGGACGTACAGTTGTCCCTCCTTAACGTGAGTGTCCATTTTCAAAATACTCTCTCGCTGCACAGCAAGATAAACGATTATTAGATAATTTCTCACTCTTTCGACTTTTTCCGATTTCCTACAGCGCGAACTTCCGCTTGGCAAACGTTTACATCAGGGCTGTTTCGACGTGAATTCATTAAAATTATTCTAGAAGTTAAATAAATGTTTGATGGGGTAAATCTAAATGTTAAAACGAAATGTTTTCATGCTGCTGGTCCTGGATTTTGAGACGCTGCTCTGCTCTCTCTCTCTCTCTCTCTCTCTCTCTCTCTCTCTCTCTCTCTCTCTCCTCGCGATAGAGGAAGCACGCGCCCACGGCCTTTCCTCCCACCTACTCCTCAGCCCAAACACAGACAAGGCCTGACGTCTGAAACCCTTTCATTTGAAATGTTAAACATTTTTCAAAATATGTTTTCATCCCTGTTATAATGTTGTCACTGAGAAATCACAAGATATGTGAAGTTACTGTTTACACCCATGAATTAATTCTGTAATTGCTTCAACTATTACCATTCATTTAGCATTGCAATAATTATGGATCTGTGATTGGCAAATACAGGGTGTCTTGCTGACTTCCATGACTGGTCCTTTTATTTTTAGAGGGGAATGCGCTGTTTGGTCTAAGACTTTGATTCATGACCTTCATTGGGCTGCTTCTCATAGTTTGCTCACACATGTTTGCATACTGGTTTGTTTTTTCTTTAATTCTCAATCTTGTACTGTACATGTCATGCAAACATTAACATTTGGTTTTCTGTTCTAAATTAAACATTGCATAAAATAGCACCACATGCAAATTGTGGTGTTAATGTCACTGTGATAAAAATTTTGATAGTTACGGGAGTATGTATAATGGGTTGAAGCAGTAATAGGAGGCTAAAAACATCGGCAAAAATGTTTTTTTATGATGTATAGCTGTCATAAAGTTATTAAACCAGAAATCAAAAGTAAAATGAAATCAAATGCCGTCAATAACTTGTGAGATCTGGATAATTCAAAGAGTGAAGAACAGAATCAAAAGCATCTGTACTACTACAGTAAAGCTGGTCTCTGTGATTCACAGATTTCTGTAATTTAGTTCTTTACACAAGTACATGTCAGCAACTGTGGGTAGATAGTGTGTTTGCATTGTAAAATATTATTTCATCTTCACTGGATAGCAGAGAGACAGCATGTGGGACGACAGCAAAGAGTGAGTCACAAACGCAGTGGGAAGCATAAAGTCACACTGCTCACAGTGACACATAATGCCAGCTTGACACATTAGACTTTCCTCATTTAAACTGTTTAAAATTGTTATTATCGTTACTTTTATCATCTACTTTGAAAAATATTTCATTTTATTCTGTAACTGTATTTGTATTTTGTTGATGTCTTGTATCAGTCAGCATCAAGGATGCATTTGTAAGTTTACAATAAAATTATTTAAATGGAGAAAAAAAAGTATTTAATTAATTTAAAAAATCGACGTCACGTGATGATAGGACAGAAAGATTCGTTCAGTCATGCTGCCATCTGTCGGTCTGATTGTGTCATCTAAGTATGTTTGTTTATATATATATATATATATATATATATATATATATATAATTATTTGATCCTTTGATTATATATATATATATATATATATATATATATGTATATATATATATATATATATAATTATTTGATCCTTTGATTATATATATATATATATATATATATAATTCTTTAAATATGTTTCTAACTATTTGCATTACTCCAAACGAACAATTATTGTAAGAATATGGGGGGGGGGGGGTCCAAAAAACGAATCACATTCACGAATCTTATCTTATCTTTTTTAAATATAGACAGATAATAAAAATGGGTGTGAATCGAGATTTAGGTAGTAAAAATGGCTTTCTGTCAAAGTTCGAGTGTTGTAAACTGAAAGTCAACTCTAAGCAGCTGACTGAGTGGTCACGTGACTAAAGAGGAAGCAGACGAGATGAGCGCAGTGTACGGAGGAGTGGAAGGGTGAGTTAACGACAAAAACATTATTATTAAAGCAAATATAATACATAATTTAATGACATTTTAACATATACACGCTTATTAAAATCCATACTTAAAAGCTTCGCTCTAAGCGCGTGCATCATGCCAGTTGTTTGAGAGAAAGTGTCAGTATCTTCAAATGAATGAGACACATTTTGTCTACTTTGACAGCGGTGGGACACACTCTAAAGCAGTACTGGTTTCTGCTGAGGGACACATCCTCGCTGAGACAGATGGACCATGTACCAATCACTGGGTGAGATCAGAGAATTGGCTTTAATAAGTCAGCTTGTGTACTTGAGTGTGTATATATGACTTTTTTTCTATTCATTTATAGTTGGTCGGTGTTGATAATTGTATTAATGGTATCAATGACATGGTCCAGAGGGCTAAAATCAAGGCAGGGCTCGACCCGGACACACCAGTTTGTTCATTGGTGAGGCAATGCATCAGTCAATCATTCTCAACACATTCACCTTCATCGTATTGCTTTAAAGTTGTATACATTGTGTGTTGAAAGGGTATGTCTTTGAGTGGTGGAGAGCAGAAAGCTGCTATCCAGAAGCTGATTGATGACATGAGGGAGCGATACCCCAAGCTGAGCCAAAGTTATTTTATTACCACCGATGCCATTGGCGCTATGGCCACTGCCAGTGACTATGGTTTGTGCAGGGTTTTTGCAACTGGCAGTAGTAGCTAATGGATTTCAGGGCATAACTGTCATCGTAACCCTTTCTGTCTGTCTTTTTGTCATAGGAGGTATAGTGGTGATATCAGGCACTGGTTCCAACTGTAAGCTGGTCAATCCAGATGGCACACAGGTTGGCTGTGGGGGTTGGGGTCACATGATGGGAGACGAGGGCTCAGGTAACCATATGGAAAGACAAACCCATTGACATAACAGCAATCTGATCAAACACACCCAGTCTTATCTTAGAGAAAGATGTTATCTTATCTAACAAATGAATTCCTTGCAAAGGCTCCCTCCCCTTACACATCTCAATCAGCTTCCTAGGTCGTAAATTAAAATTTTGTGACCAAAATATTCGGGTGTTGGTAAGAGCCCTGGCTTACTAAACATTGGATAACTGAGGAAAGTGTTCTCTTTGTACACTGGTAATAGTATTTATGAACAACAGCAGAGCAGAAACCTGATGCATTCCTGATCAGACACAAACTCATCCTGTGTTAAGCATCGCCTACTCTCGTAATGGTAACATTATACTAAAATAAGAGTTTGCCAGCTTGGTAAGACTTCATCGTTTGACAGATTTGGAAAAAGTAATAGGCCTGTTTGGAAAGTTTGGGAAAGTTTCTGTTTTCAAAGTTTTAAAAAAACGTATTTACTTTTATGTGATCGGTAATAAGGTAAAAGCTGTAATTTGTGAAATATTATTAAAATGTAAAATATCTGCCCACCCCCCCCCCCCCCCCCCCATTTTATTGAAAACAGTTCTGCTACTTAATATTCAATAAAATTTTCGAGATCCGATCAATTTTTACTGCATTCTTCATCTAACGTCAAACCAGGTGTAAAATGCCGTCTGTATTGGCCATTTTTAATTTGATCACCTGAGATAGGTGTTATTACTAAATGTGAATGGGGCCTAAGCTTTTTTCTTTCTCTCTGTCCTTATCTTCCTGTAGCGTATTGGATTTCTCACATGGCTATTAAAACGGTTTTTGATGCCAGAGATAACCTCGTCACACCCCGTCATGATATCACCTATGTTAAGAAGGCCATGGAAGAATATTTCCAGGTTGGGACTCGCTGTTCTTTTGATTTAATCTTGTGCTTAATTTGATACTTGAATAGAAGTGATGGCGCTTTCTTGTCGTTTTGTTCATCCCTAGGTGTCGGACTTGATGGGGATGCTTCCTCACTTGTACAGAAACTTTCAGAAGTCACATTTTGCAGGATTCTGTAGGAAACTAGCTGAAGGTATGCTGCCGATGTGTGGTGTGAGTTTGTGTGCACGTTATGTCACACATTATGACTCTTTGTGATGGTGCATTAGGTGGCAATGCTGGTGATGCTTTGTGCCAGCATGTGTTCACAGAAGCTGGAAAAGCACTTGCTAGCCACATTGTAGCAGTCCTTCCTAAAGTACATCAGGTAAAATAAACTCACAGCAACACAGCCAGACTCACTCTGTTTCTTTTTCTAATTTTTTTATTTGCATCTCTTTTTCACTCAGGATCTGTTTTCTGGTGAGCTTGGCTTGCCTGTCCTTTGTGTCGGTTCTGTGTGGCGCAGCTGGGAACTGCTGAAATCTGGTGCGAAATGTCTTTATACAGCTTTTTAGCTTCCCATAATTAATTTCAAATGAGGCTTTAAATTAGTGATGTAGAAATAATGTAGTGATACAGACAATATGGGCTTGTAATTTCTTTTGTATGGCCTTTAACCAGTACGATTTACAGTATTTTACATTTTTATTGTTTTGCAAGTATAAAAAAAATGTCTATGTAAAGCTTTTTTTTCCAGTGATCAGGAATCAAAACATTATAATGCACAGTAGAAAAGAGGGATAACTTAGAAATTTACACTGTTTGAAAAACATATATATATAAAAAATCAGATACATTTAATAATACACACACAATATATATATACTTACATATATATATATATATACAGTACAGACCAAAAGTTTGGAAGCATTACTATTTTTAATGTTTTTGAAAGAAGTTTCTTCTGCTCATCAAGCCTGCATTTATTTGATCAAAAATACAGAAAAAAATGTAATATTGTGATATATTATTACAATTTAAAATAATTATTTTAAAATGTATTATACTTTAAATTATCATTTATTTCTGTGATGCAAAGCTGAATTTTTAGGATCATTATCACATGATCGTTTAGAAATCATTCTAATATGATGATTCATTATCAAAGTTGGAAACAGTTCTGCTGCTTAATATTTCTTCAGAACATGTGATACTTTTTTAGGATATTTTGATGAATAAAAAGTAAAAAAAAAAAAAAAAAGAAGCTATGTTTTTAAAATATAAATATTTTGTAATAACAATATACACTACTGGTCAGTAATTTGGAGTCTGTAATTTTTTTTCTTTCTTTTTTTAAATAAAATCAATACTTTTATTCAGCAAGGATGTGTTAAATTGATAAAAAGTGATAGTAAAGAAAATATATTATTAGAATTTTTTTTTTTTTTGAATAAATGGAGTTCTTTTTAACATTTTATTCATCAAATATATTAGACAGCAGAACTGTTTCCAACACTCTAAAATATTAGAATGATTTCTAAATGATCATGTGATAGACTGGATGTTACATGTGACACTGAAGGCTGGAGTAATGATGCTGAAAATTCAGCTTTGCATCACAGGAATAAATTATTTTTTTAAATTATATTCAAATAGAAAACTATTATTTTAAGTTGTAATAATATTTCACAATATTACAGTTTTTTCTGTATTTTTGATCAAATAAATGCAGGCTTGATGAGCAGAAGAAACTTCTTTCAAAAACTTTAAAAATAGTAATGTTTCCAAACTTTTGGTCTGTACTGTATATATATATATATATATATATATATATATATATATATATATATATATATATATATATATATATATACTGTACTGTAATCTGTAATTATATAAAAACAATTAATAAAAATATGGTAAAACAATTACATTGAGATAAATATTAAATAAGATATTAAAAATTCTAAATTTCAAATATATTGTTCCAGCACACTCCCAAAACACACTGAAAAACTACTAAACCAGTAAAGACTGGAAGTTGAGAAAGGGGTGCGCTGGATTTATAACAAAAGACAAAATGAGAGCATCATTGTGAAACAATCGTATTTTTATTATCTTGTATTCATAATCACTGGAAGCTAAAATCTTAATTGCAAACATTATTTGATTAATCACCCAGCACTAATTCACTTTAACTAAACTTTGTGATGTGGTATTCTGTGCTGCAGGTTTCACTCAGGTCCTCTCAGAGGCTCGGGCTCATGGTTACGGTCACTTCCAGAAGTACAGTCTGCTGACTCTTCGTCAGTCCTCCGCTCTGGGTGGTGCCAAAATGGGGGCACAGAACGCAGGAGCCAGCCTCCCTCTAAACTACTCGGCCAATGTCAACGTGTTTTTCAGCCATACCTTCAATCAGTGATCCAGAAGAAGCAGACCTTTGAGACACGGCTGAAGAACTGAATTGGGAACATCCTGTTTTTAAACTGAAAGAGAAATGTGTTTCCAGGTTCTCCTCTTGTAGGGGCTGTTTCTCAAACACCCACATCATATAAAAAAAAATCAAGTAGATTTGGAAAAAAAATTTTTTTTTACTTTGGTAAAGTTTTAATGTTCAAACAATGCAAATCAATGTCATTTAAAAATTTAGTTTTGATATATACTTTTGAAAATAAAATTAGCAATGACATTTCATAGTTTCTTTGTGTCTTTTAAGTCTTCTGGATGAAGAAAGATTATTTAAATTGCTTAAGACACCCCCCTTTCTTCTCTTCCTTGTCACAACATCCTGTGTGTGAACAGTTGTAAAAGACCACCTCTAATTGTCCTCAATACAGGAGGACAGATGGCAAGATTGTGCTAAATGTCATGATACTTATTTAGAGAAGTATTTTAGGTAGGTCTAATCTCTATTTAGTTATATCACATCACATATCTGTCTATACATTTATTCGTTTTAGTTCAGACAATCAGAAGAAAATGTTCAAGGATCTTCGTATCAGTTTTTTTTAAATCCATGTTTTACTGAACCCTTTGAAATGACACACCACTGTTAATTAATGTGATGTCCATTTAAAAATGTCCCTTGACATGGCAGGAGGAACTGCGGAAAAATTAGCAATGACTATTTTTTTTTAATGTGTGCTCCTCACATGATACAAACATGTTTTTTCATACCACATAATTTCATCTTTCAAATACTATGTATCTACAGCACATACAATAATTTAAACTTATTGATGTATTGGCCATATATTGGATGGCTGTGCACAATTTTGTGCATCTTTGACCTCAGGCTAATGATCACATGAGCGGATTAGTTGAATCAGGTGTGTTTGATTAGAAGGATATCTAAAATGCATATATATATAGACATATATAAATTGCTGATGCAAATGTTGTAATTGCTGAACGTTTAGTGCTGCTACCAGCAAGCAATTATTTCTCAGTACCATTTGTGCCTGTCTTATACCCTTACAGGATAATAAAATTCTGTATGCCAAGGATAAAAACAAAGAAATAAAGTAGAATAGATGCAATGCTGGTTGTAGGTCTAATTAAACTCCCTACATTAAAACAGCTGAATCACTTTCATGAGCATTAAAAAGCAATTATGGCCTTTCCCATTCCCTTTAGCAGTTAAAAGGAAATCAAGACAGTTTTGTGGATGAGAAACCAGATATTTCCAAGTGAATCTCCTGCAAATAATAATGGATGAGGTTACATGACTGGCTGATTACTGAAGAGGCTGAGTAGTTCAGTCCTCATCCACAAAATATGCACAATATATTAATCGATTCATCCATATGCATGTTAAATGGTTAATTTTTAACTGTACTGCTGTTAAATGTGACAATAGATTTAATTGTCATAACTGACACAGCCATACACAAGAAATGGTCCATTTAATACAAACTTTTCTTCTTTATTTTGCCATCCTTCCATATTATTTTTAAATGAAACTCAGTCCTGCATGTTACTAATTCAATTCAAAATCAAAAGTTGAATTCATGTGAATTCCCCAACACACTTTCTTTAGCATTCAACTCAAACCAAGGGGCTCACACCCCAGAGATTTATGGCCACACCACTTTAAAAACGCAGGAATATGAACTGATGCATCGAAAAGAACAATAACAAAAATAAAAGAAAAAAAACACAACAACAACGGGAGGAGAAGCAAAGACCTGATCAGGCACAAACTCTGAAACAATGAAAGCTGACAAGAACAGCCCTTTCAACAAGGGTAGAGAAAATAAAACAGCCTGGTAATGAGTATGATATTATCTAGTCACAGCACCTCCTAGAGGTCATGTTTCAACTTAATACCCTTGGTTTATACACAACAGAAATATAAAGCTTATAGACCATCACACCCCACCTCCCTCCCATTAAAAAAAAAACAAACGGCAAAAAAAAAAAAAAAAAAACGCACTCATGCCCCTTCAAAAATGTGGTAAAGAGCACATTTATGTGACCATCCTAAACATGGGCACAATAGTCTCTGCATATATGATCAGATGCGTGTTTGAGAGAGGAGGGCAATGATGATCTCTAATATTTCACCCCTGGCACAAACTCCTTGGCTTCAGGGTTTAGGATGCTCTTTCGCTGAAAAAACAAACAAAAAACAATTCAAATCAATGAAAACATATCTGTCATATAACAATGAGCATCTCTCCATACAATGAAAGTCAATAGGCTCTTGTGTTGTTTTGGACTCCAATAAGAATTATAAAAAAGAAAAAAAGTCCTCGTTTATAAACCATTCAGTTACGAGTTTAAATAATACAACACTACAAACATTTTTCAAGCTAAAAGTAAAAAATTGTTGAGTAATTATATATGTACAGTATATATATTAGAGACCAGGGGTGTAGGAAGAATGGCTTTCCCCATGTTTTTCAGTGCTTCATGGGAGTGGGCGGGGCTACAGGGGCCATGATTTTCAAAATCATGGGTAATGTGGTTTTTAACCAGGAATTTCTACTGTTAAACATGATTTTGAAACGTTTAAATAATGCAGGCTAATGGTTTCAACAAAAGCAGGTAACATCCATTACCAACTTTGTAGCTTATAGTAGGTCTGTTTTTAAGGGTTTGTACGTTATCGCAATAAATTTCTTTATACTTCTGTAACACACCTGTTGCACTCTTTGACTTTCATTGTTTAAACAAAGACAGCTGAAACAGGTCTAAATATCTACTTATGTGTTTCACAGAACAAAAGGTCTTACAGGTTTAGCAAGATGTGAGGGTGAGTAAATGATAACAGTTCTCAGTTTTGGCTGATAAGTGGATTTTCCTAGTTTATAACTGAATGTCTGTGTGTACTAAAAGCTTACCAAGATTTCCTCTGCATTGCCATCACTGACAGAAAGTCCATTGA
Source organism: Carassius carassius (assembly GCF_963082965.1). Lineage (NCBI taxonomy): Eukaryota > Metazoa > Chordata > Actinopteri > Cypriniformes > Cyprinidae > Carassius > Carassius carassius. Next base: position 30,355,512 of record NC_081757.1, on the reverse strand, counting down.
GCTGCTGCTGTATCTGTCCGACTGAGGGGAGGTCCCTCTCTGGAATGAACCAATCCTGATCCTCCTCATCCAACATCTCTTGGAAACAGCGCTCCAAGAACTCCTGCTCAAGCAATTCCTCCTCCACCTAGGATATAAACAAATAAGACAAAAGTTCTTGTTTTACACTATTTATTTGTTGCACAATACATTCTACAATTTAACATCTCAAGAGCCACAGAGTGATATCCAATCAAACTTAAAGGGTTAGTTCACCCAAAAATGAAAATTATGTCATTAATGAATCACCCTTAATGACTCACCATTAATGATTCCAAACCCCTGAGAAACTCCGTTCACAGAGTTTCTTAAACACAGTTTAAGATATTTTAGATTTAGTCTGAAAGCTTTCTGACCCTCCACTGAAAATGTACGTACGGTATACTGTCCATGTCCAGAAAGGTAATAATAACATCTTCAAAGTAGTCCATGTGACATCAGAGGGTCAGTTAGAATTTGTTGAAGCATCGAAAATACATTTTGGTCCAAAAATAACAAAAATTACTACTTTATTCAGCATTGTCTTCTCTTCCGGGTCTGTTGTGAGACCGTTCAAAACACTACAGTTTAGTGATGTCTGGTTCGCAAACGAATCATTCGATGTAACCGGTTCTTCTTAGTGAATCGGTTAAACCGGTTCACCAAATCGAACAGAATTGTTTGAAACGGTCCACGTCTCCAATAAGCATTAATCCACAAATTACTTACGCTGTTAACTTTAACGTGGCTGACACTCCCTCTGAGTTAAAATAAACCAATATCCTGGAGTAATTCATTTACTCAAACAGTACACTGACTGAACTGCTGTGAAGAGAGAATTGAAGATGAACACCAAGCCGAGCCATATAACAAACAAAAGATTGATTCGTTCTCGAGTCAAGAACCGGTTGCATCGGTTTGACCCTCTGATGTCACATGGACTACTTTGGTGATGTTTTTCTTACCTTTCTGGACATGGACAGAATACCATACATACACTTTCAGGGAGGGACAGAAAGCTCTCGGACTAAATCTAAAATATCTTAAACTGTGTTCCGAAGATGAACGGAGGTCTTACGGGTTTGGAACGACATGAGGGTGAGTCATTAATGACAATTTTCATTTTTGGGTGAACTAACCCTTTAACTGTGCTGAACACTAACACACACCTCAGATTAAAGTATAAAACCCATCCTGATCAACTGCTGAGTTTGTGTTTTTACGGTGTGGGCTTGAAAAGGCTGTAAGTGGGTTGATGTGTACAGACCTGCCGATTGTATTCCTCCTCGTTCTCCATCCACATGTACTCTGCAAAGGGGTTGGACTCATTCTCTGCATGCCCATTGGCTACTGGGTCTTTTCCCTCACTCCCTGGAACGCCGCTGCCCGGCTTCTTTCCTATGTCAGCCCCGTTCATTTCTGCTGGCTCTTAAAAAGATAGACACATATTATAGGGATGTATAATATAGAAATAATTTCTGATTTTGATAGCAATAACAAAATTGAAAATATATATGTTTTTTTTTGGATAACCAATATATGCAACATTAGCATTCTCTAAATTAAGACATCAAAAAAAAAAAAAGGAAAAAAGGGTACTTTTGAGGGTACAAATTCAGCAACCTGTGATCTATACAACCAGTCTAATAAGACTTTACTAAAGACACACACTAAAACTGGACAAAACCTATATATGATGCAATGTGAACACACATTGAGTACAATTAAGTCATACACATCTACACTTTTGTTTAATGATTTGGGATAAGTAAAAAAAAAGTCATGCTTTTGAACATTAAAAGTCTCTTATATGCAACATTGCTGCATATATTTTATCAAAATACAGTAACATCAGTAATATTGTGAAACAGTCACAATTTAAAATAACTTCATTTAAAATCATATTTTTTATTTTATTGCTATTTATTCCAGTGATGTGAATGAATGGTAAATATAAAAATGAAGAATAGGAGTATGCTTAATGAAGGAGTGTTTCACAATACTTTGTTAGGATTAGAATTGAGCTGAGAAACCAGTTATGACAGAAAAATTAAACCAAGGCTGCTGAAAGAAATCACAATGTGTGCAGTTATTTATATACTGTAACACATGAGACAATAGCATGAAGCATGTCATAACCCTTAAACACAACCACACCTACTCGCTGTGTACATGAACTACTGGTGCAGATACAAGATCACTATTCACATGCAACAGATTATCATTTAAGACTAAATTAATAAGAATAAACAAAACACACCAACAATACATGTACTGCACATTTCCAAATATATATAAAAAATATAAATATAAACATAAAATATAAACTAATAGTCGTTTTGGGTATGAATTCCTCTGATTTGGAGTTTTTGGCAATAAACTATATATTCTTGCATGATTTAAACCCCGTGTATGGTTCATGATTTAAACCTTGGTGTATGACAGATCAGAGATTTAAAGCTTTAGCAGTGACATCACTGGAGGAAATGAGCTCATCTGTGAGTGATGACATGAGAGGATGAGCTACTGAGAGATCTACAGGGGCTTTAATCGCGCTCTCTCTCTCGCTCTCTCTCTCTCTCACACACACACACACACACGACAGGTGACAGCGAACAGAGTCCATAACTTAAACAAGCCCATATGAGGTTTCAGACAAAACATTCATCTGCAATACTGGACCCACTGTTATTTTGTAACTTGCAGGATACTTTTGGGTTAATCCATTTACATTTTGCAGTCTAAATCCTTGGTTAAAAACAAATTAATAATACAAATAATAATCACAATCTGCCACCTGTCCAATAACTGGTTCAGACAGACAAGTAGGCCTATACACTAGTAGGCAGATCTAATGATCATGGCTGTACTGAGCATTTACAAATGCATGCATTGCTTCACAGTGTGTGAAGGCAAAACTAATCAATGCTGCAATCTCTAATGTCTAATCTCTAACAAACACAAGAAAACAAACGGTTGCAATGCATAACATACAAATACAGTTACTAATAAACTCATCAAAAAAAGAAATGTCCCTTTTATCTGCATATTGTAATATGAAGAATTAGTTTAGTAAAATCCAAATAAGTTTATGCAACAACATGCTACTGCATGTTTTTATAGAGACATGACTGTCAGAAATATCAAAACAAGACTAGACACAGTTAACCTTCCTTCTAAACAAGTATTCGGATATTGAGGCACTGGTTAATAGACAAGAAATATATATACACACACACACACACGAGCACTTTCAACATAATAAACGAGTTTAAACAAAAGCATCAAAACGCAACGAAGTTCCCTGAAACACAACCATATATATAAGCTAACTAACGTTATCTGTTACACCGTTTCCTGCACGCGATTTATAAACACTCAAGCCAATTATGTAATCCACTTTTGCAGTATTACACAGAGAAAAGAGGGATAATTTAGAGGACAAACAAACAGCTCTTCCTTCACGGCAGGCCAAAGCACGCATCAATGAGAGTTAACTGACAAGAAAGGTCGTGTTGAGAAATGCAATGACAGACCAAGAGGGCCACAACAACCCGCTGACATGACATTAGAGTTGTATCGGTTTATCTACAACAACTTCAGACGCAAAGTCGCAAAATAACGCATTGTGAAACACGTAGGAGTAAAGGAATCCACATTCACCTGCAACCAAAAAAGAACCAGTTTGCACGGCCATATTTGCAGTCGGAACCGCTTTTTAGACATTAAAACGGCGTCCAGTCGATAATGACAGGGACACGGAGAAGTCTGGTCGAGACGAGCAAATACACACACACACACACACACACACACACACACCGAGAGAGAAACAGTGCAAGCTAAAGACCGATCCATAACCGTGCAAACATCATACCTGGCATTGCTTGCGCTTATAAATGTCCGAGATCTCGCGGAAAGCTTCAGTTAACACTGTATGGAATGAGTAATCCCTAATTTGCAAGGTAGTTGATCTGAGATGAGATGGCTGACTGCCATTAGAGAAACAACACATTACGCACAAGATGGTCATGTGGTTCCTGCTTAAACAAACATGCATCAGCCCTCCTCCTTCTCAGTTTGTCGCTTTCAAACACAAACGCATACATAACATAAAAAAAATGCAGTTAACCGATCAGTTGATCATTCGGTATATTTATGACAATACGCACGGACAGTGTCTGGAACATATTTTAAAAACATGCTTATTATTTGTTTAGAAACAACAACAACAACAATTCTGACATATTCAGTAAAATTCACAAGCTAACGTAAATAACTTCTCAGAACAATGTGCGAAACGCGCTTATAAATCACATTTAGTTTATTTGATTAAAATGCAGGAAAACACATGATTGATAAAGTACTAACGTTAATAGTAAACCAGAGTCATTCCAGCGAATCGGTTCTTTCGAGTAGTTTGTTTTCAAAGAGCTGGTTTAAAAAAACAACAAGTCATCCATATGTAGTTAAGTGATTGCGTCATAACCTAACTCCTGACACTGGAATGTACGATCATGTACTGCGGTTTTACGGTTTTACTACTACTACCACTGCTATTATTATTATTATTATTATTATTATTATTAAGGTATGCTGTATTAAAAAGTGATTTTAAGGTTTCAGGTTTTTTTTTACCCCAAAACAATTACAATAGCAAAAATGTTTTTGTTTTATGAACTCTGAACAAACGATATAACGTTAATCAAATCGTACTCAACTTCACATCAAATGTTGTTTGCTCTCATTATGAATCATGAAGGAATCGTTTTGTAAAGGTTCATCGAAAAGATTCGAACCAACAGAAAGATTCAATCTTTTATGGGACATCGAAAACCTACACACAAACACAGGCATATTCAAATATTTTTCATTGTATTGAGCTGAGCGCATGTGATAATTTTTGCCATATTTATTAAATATACAGGGATGCTTTCTGGAATAGCTTATAGCGTGTCATTGTTAAAAAATAAAAAATGATTGAAAGTTTATGCAGGAAAACGAAATGTTTGTGCCTGCAAATGACAGATTTATTTGTTTTCCAAAATGTCAATATGAAGCTAAGCAAGGAAAATGTGCATTCTCCATTCTCCTAAACTGTCATACGCAAATTCCACTATAAAATGGAGTATTTTAACACAAAACTGGTTTATAATATGGTTTGTACTGGCCCATATTCATATATCTTATGGTGTAATGTTTTAATTCTGTTATTATTCTCTAACGTTACTTTTAGTCAAATCCTCCGTTGACCGATTGTAATAACTACATCAAACAACCACACCTGAGGAAATATTTCTGTAGAAAAGATAGCCAGTACGCAGGCCAGTCTCTGGTCGGATGATGGCTTGTGAAAATGTGAGGACACAGTGGAAGAGTCGTGACCGTGACAGATGAACCGTGTCGCTTTGTCTTGATGTTTTCAGTCAGTGTGCGGCGTAAATCACCAAATGTGCTCGTCACGTGACCGCAGCTGATCACACTCACAGCTCATTGATTGGAGTTTGATGTTTGCGTTTTGTTGAATTTTACAACTTTGCATTTTTATAAGTAGGCTACCGTTGTTTGCAAATTGGACGTGGACTTTTTAGCATAACAGTCACCATTTATTAACTGTAAGATCATTTTACGGCGTCATTTGCTGAGCCAGTGGATTTATTTGTTTAACTTTCTGGAATGTTGCTCTTCTTTCGTGAAGTGTTACGTTTTTTCGTCAACATTTGTTTTGTTTTTTGTGTTTTGGTGTGTAACGTACAACTTGACCAAGATTTCATAGCTCACAAGGTTAATATTTTGCTGTCCAGCAGGTGGCGAAATGAAGTTGTTTATACTCGTACTCCTCTGTCTTGTATTAAAACTTTTAACACGTAAAAGTAAAGTATAATTCTGCTGGGGGAAAGGCTTGTAGTTTCATTAATACTTTATTTTACCTTAGTAACATACATGACCGTTTTTTTCCTATGATCATACATTTAAAATTGCATAATTCTGGTAAAATATCACTTTCAACCTTACCCGTGACAAAATATAGGAGAGAAGGCCACATGCTTACATGCCTCAGTAACACTAAATGACTCTTTATGATGACAGTCCTTAGTGGACACTTTTACAGGTCTAGTACATAGGTACATTTTATGTTTGGTGTGTATTAGAAGTGCGACTTGCTGAAAACTTAAACACCATTTGAAGAAGTTGTCTTCATTATTTCCAGTGATTTCTCAATATGCCATCATTAGTGAGATTCCTGGACCTGCTTAAACTAATAAAACTCTCTGGATCCTGTTGTATGTGTTTCAAAGCACCACTGCTCAATGCTGATTTGTTGGAAGAAGGCCATAAAGTTTACATAGACAAGATTCTCATTGCACAAACAAACTTCTCTGATTTATTTTGTTCTCCAAAACTCTCAACAGCCAAAAAAGCAGTATGTTCACCAAATGCTGCTTCTCCCAGGGATTTGTTCCTATAGTACTTCTTATTTTCTGACTGTATCAGAGTGTCGCTATTTATGAGAACCACCCTTATATTGGGTTTCCATGTATAAAGGTCCTCCGGCCTTTTCCAGTCTGGTCTATACCGTCTCATATGGGTGGGTGGATTTTGATAGGGTGGCTGTAGTCATCTAGTAAAATCAGCTATTACAATAAAGTTAACATGGGAGTCTCACTGAAAATAGCAGTGTGTGTGTGTGTGTGTGTTACTGAGGTCAGAAGGGTGGACCCACCTTTTCCTCAAGTACAGACAACAGTCACAGGAAAGGCGAGGGTGGAAGGCATATATTCATGTGCACATAGTACTTACACACACATGGCCTTTATGCATTTATGCTAATATCACGGTAGGTCTGTTGATAAATAATACAGTTTATGAGTGGCAGAACTAAAAATCAATCAAAATCTTTCAACAGGGGAAATAAGCTAGAAAATTATATTTTGTCATTCTAATTGCTAAAGAAATGTTGACGCTCAGCAAGGTTATGGGCAGCCCTTTTGAAAGCGGAAGGGTGGTGTATAAAAGAGGAAGCTTTAGGGTGTGTTCGTGATCAGAGCCAAAGCACTTCCTGGTTCAGTGTGCAGCACGACTAGCTTAGTCGGGGGTTGTTCACTTCCTCTCCACTCACTTGGTTGCTTCCTGTCTGACAAAGAAAGCAATGTGTGGTCTGGAGTGTTTATACGTAACCTGGCCAGAATATGCTGGAGTGGGTCAGCTGATAGTTATGAATGGATACTCCAACTTACAGTCAATTATGGAACGGAGAACGTGTGTCTCTGTCAGTAAAAAAAATAGGAAAGAGAAAAAGTAGGTCTGTTGGCCCCTCACTTTTGTGAGAGATTGGCCCTGGTGGCTTAGGGAGGCAAATGCCATTGGTAATGTGGTCCAGACTCAGGGAAATTAAATTTGAGAAAAACAGAAAAATATGGATCCATAGAAAGTTTTCTTGTTAAAGAGAAATAGATAGAGGGAGAGTATTTGTGAGCACATTTGAGCAATTCTGCATTCCACCATTCAACTACTACATGAGCTCCACTGAAATGTACTAAATTTCACAAAAGTATTGGTAACAGGAATTATATATTTTGCTTAAGGTGTAGTATGCTATTTGTATGCCTGTAGAACATCTGTTTGGGAAATCATTGTATAATGAATAACTACAACCAGAAACATTTAATTTCTTATATGCACAATTTTATTTGAGTATTTGACTTACAACGCTACCCTAGTGAAAATACCTAGTGAAAATACCCTATGCTACAAATATATTTACATGGTTCATAAAAATACCCTGCAATTGTACTTGTGGTATAGTAAACTGCTATACTTAAAGTCTGCTAAATCGGAACAGTTCATTTTGTACTAAATGTATTTTATTTGTGCAGATGCTGAAGTCCAACTAAAGATATGCTGAAGTATATTTGATTGTGCTAAAGTGGAACTATTGCAAGTATACATTTTAGGTACACTTTAAATATCCTGCATTTAAATATTATTCAATATTATACAACCCTCATCAATAGTGACATTAAAACACATTTTAGGCTTAATAACAAGAAGTGTGCTTTTTGCACAGGTAATCTCAGTAAAGTGGTATTATAATTTTTATATCAGTAAGTCTCGAGCAATATGTTAGCAATTTTTTAATAGATTTGAACTATACATAGTATGACATAAATGTATTTTAAATATATTACTTTTTACTAGGGTAGTAATGGTGCTTGCTTTTACTTTTACAAGTAAATGGTATGAATTTATCAATTATAAATTTAATCCCATAAATGTATAAATTGTCTCATATTTAAAGAGAAAATCTATATATTTAATAATGAAATACATTTACTTTTATAGTAAAATATGTTTTTAAGTAAAATACTCGATCACATAAAGAAAGAGGCATTCCTTCTAGTAATTTTTTTTTATGTGCAAAGGCTGTTTTTGTTGTTGCTTCTTATTTTTTAGTTTTCATGTATGTACAAAGCACAATGCAGTCCGTGTCGTGACCATGACTTTTTCATGAGCAGTAGGCCTACTGTTCTGATTATGCATGTGTGAATGTCTTCTTAGAACAGCGGCCTTGAGTGAGCATTCAAGAACATTTACAATGAGAAGGTCAGACTAATGGAACACAGATGAGCTGGATTCATGCAAAGTTTTTTCATATATTGTACTATTTTTAACTGGCCGAGAAAATTTTTTTAAAGAGTGAAAAGGGAGTACAGCAAGAAATGAAACAGAGAGTGAGAGAAGACAGAAAGGAAAGAAAAAGGACTGAGCTGGAAGAGAAGCTGAGGAAAAAGAAAGAGTTGGATGCAGGGGGTGGGCAGGAGGAAAAGAGGGGGAACAGGAGAAGGGGGGTCGGATGACTTAATCAGTGCACGCTGCCACTCCAAATACTCCCCACCCTCTCTCTCTCTCTTTCTCAGTCCAACAAACACACACCGATACACAGTGATTGAATCTGTGTCAGTATGAAGTCAGATCCCCCTCCCTCCCTTTCCCCCTGCACTACAGCAACCTTCATATCCAGTCCCTGTACATGTGTGTGCGTGCGGCTCTCGCAACCATTCCTCCCTGACATTCCACAGCAGATGTGGGATTGACTGCTGGGATACAGACACAAAGAAAGTCGCAGGAATATTCTTTGGATCTGTGCAGTTTTTAAAACTACTCTGGACCAAACATTCAGTGCTTTTCTTTGAAGTATTTAGCTGAATCGTCTGTTGAAACAGCATCATTACACGGACTCTGCTACTTAAACATCCCATTTCTTTGGGGATTCTGGACTTTGGGGACTGAACAACCCCTGGCAGTGTACAATAGAACATCCTAAACAAAAGGGTGAGTAGAAAGTTGACATGCTGAAACAGAATGAAAACTATAAATGGGATTAGCATCAGGTGCAGTGCTTTATCTTGACTGGCGGGAGTGGAGTGGGATTGATGGGGGCTTTCCAGAGAGGTAACTTAAGAATGTCTGAGTATGATATAAAAAGACAAATGGGAGTTTAGTTGACAGTTTACCTGACAGACTTTAAATATGACTTTGCACATCCTTTAAAATGACTATAATTATAATGTAGTAGGAAAAGGGTGAGTCATACTTGACCTCAGCTTCTGCAAATATTACTGTTGCAGTGTCTCAAGGGTGGAAATTAATAGGAAGATTTCCCTAGAAAGCTTTTTTGAGGAAGCAGGTGGTGTGTTTGTGTCCAACAAACTGAGATACAAGGTGAAATCATTTTTGGTGTCAGTCGACAATATGCCACAGATGCTGATGGATGGTGGAATTAAAAGAGTTTTTGATCATTTCGAATGTTTACGCTTTTAATATCTCTGTATAGTTTTAGTTTATAGTTTTACTCCAGTTTAGTACTTAAACTAAATTTTTTTTGTATTTCGTTTTATTGTAATGAAAATGTTTTTGTTGTTTAATTTTAGTTAATGGTAATAACTATGACTTTACAGTGACTGGGATGGATTGTATATATTGTGTTTCTTTGTTCAAACGACTCAGACTCAGTGCCAGAAAGCCTCTTTGATGTCATTTGTAATCTATATGAAGTGTGTCTGAAACCATATGGAGAGGCAGTGATAATTCATTATCATCAAACAAATCAATCAAGTTCAATCGGCTTGTATCATTTTAAAGCTTTTACTTTTTAAATTTGCAAATGTGTTTATACTTCTACCTTTTCTGCCAAAGCCACTAAATATTCTTTGTAGCAAAGAGTGAAGTGCTATGATGTGCTCAAAATGTGGTACCATTTTCTTTGCTGCACTAGTGCAAGAACATTGCAGATAGCATCTGGAGAGTATATTTCAGTCAGATCCATTTACTAAACAAGCATTGTGGGAGGCCTCTTACCTCTCCCCCTCCACCTTTTCTGCTTTTCCAAAACCATTTTTCTCTTCTGAGCAACATGCAAGCACACACACACACACACACACACACACACACACACACACACACACACACACACTGTTGAGGTTGAATTCTGCTTCCCTCTTACCCTTTATCTACAAGCACTGAAAAGGTTTGAAATGAACAGTGGAAGAAAAAGAAAATGGGAAACAGTCCAAAGAAAAGATTATGGCAAGAGAGATGGAGAAAATGGGGGGAATGGAACACTTTGGGGGGTAGGGGGCATGAGGTTGAATTTCAGAAAGTACCACATTTCTTCTACTTCTGTGTTCATCAGATAAAAGAAATAACTGTAAATCCAATATTTTGTTACTTAGCACAGAATGAAAGTACTTCTATTATCTCAGACTATAGTTTAACAACATTTACTTAACACATTTCAGTGTTTATTGTGTTCCTCTCCAGTTTCAGATCATTTGGTCAGGAAAACAGAACCCAACAAGAGCTTTGGGAAACTTAAAATCTAGTGAAACAGCATGACTAATACACACCCACCAGTATCATGTCATGATGTTGTTGTTGCAGCTGGGACCGAGCTATTATGATGTTTGAAAAAGAGAAAACATACATTAATAAAAAAAAAAAAAAAATTGAGATTTGTAGTCAAATCTATATGTTATAGTGTTTTCTTCTGCATGTGTAATATGTCTGTTCTGTTCTAAGTCTTTTCAATTTAGTTTAAAATGTGTACATTCTTAGATCTAAGATGTTGATTTCTTATGGTTCTTTTAAAAATGTCTTTAAAAATTTAAAGTTCTCTAGAGCTTGTACTATTGGACATCATAAAAGAACATTATTTCCATTGTAATAAAAAAAATAATTTAAGGGAAAAAACTGTTTTACATGTCAGTGTTATTTATTTTTTTCTCTCTCCTAGGCTGTAGAAGCCCTGTGACCTCTACAATGGCAGATGTCCTTCAGCTTAATACCAACAGTCTACAAGTGCCAGGTAACATTCTATTAAACGTTTTCTTTGGGATTTGATACTTTAATTAAGACTTGAGAAAATCATATCCGAAGGGACCATGTAAGCTATTATATTAACAAGTACTTGCACACTATATAACCAAAATTTATATACAGAAGACATGTAGAACAATGGACAGCTGAACAGAAACCTGTGGTCTTCCACATTTATTTCCACAGGAATTTTGCTGTAATTCCTGTCTGTTCCATCAACAATACTGGACAGGGGTGTGACCCTCTCTTATCTATGCCCTGCACTCTTGAGAATATCTGTACATGTCGATAACATTCCTCTCAGACCCTTGAGTAAATTCCACCCATGTTTGAGTATGTGCTCATTTGCAGGCATATTCAAGCGACCTTGATGGAGGGGTCACTACACCAGTATTCACCATGGATTTCATTCTCTTCTGGAAAATATACGTAAATTTTATCTTCCAGTGACATAAGCCCAAAAGTAACTGCAAATTGGCATTCAGAACAGCCACTATTGTTAAATATAATGCCCATATCTCAAAATCTAATTAATATTCACATGCCTTTTTGATAAGCCACTGTGCACATCACAAAAGAGGGGAAAAGAGCTGTTGCAGCTTCTACTTGTTTTATCATGATTTTAAATACTTCTGAAAAGTAAGCTAGATGTATTTCCATTTCTTTTATAAAGGTATTAGGTCAATCAGCAAATACAAGACTCTATAAAATCTAATGTGATCCACAGTGCAGTATTTTTCCAAGGAAAACCATCTATTGGAAATTCTGTAACTGGTAAACACATGCCAGTTGGGCTTAAATGCCTAGCCACCCACTATGGAATTTTCCAGAAATTCTTGATTTCTCTTCATTTCTCAGCCACAATTAAGAGCTCCAAACTTAAATTTTCTAACAATGCATGAGTAACTTACTAAGTTAAAGACTTCTTCTCTCATGCATTCTCTTTCAGGTGAAGATAGATCGGCCTCTACATCTCCATCTGGTTCTCCATCTCCTTCCAGAAATGAATGCAGTATCACTCCTCTTACTCCATCCCCCTCTCCAGTAAGATCTCAATAGACACAGTGCTCTACCATGCAACCTCTGTAGTGCTTTATGAAAGTGAAAGTCATGACATTTGCCAAGTATGGTAACCCATACTTGGAATTGGTGCTTTGCATTTAACCCATCTAAGTGCACACACACAGCAGTGAGAACTGAACACATACACCGTGAACACACACTCAGAGCAGTGGGCAGCTACAGTATTTGCTCCAGCACCCGGGGGGCAATTGGGGGTTTAGTGCCTTGCTCAAGGGCACTTCAGCCATGGGTATTGAGGGTGGAAGAGAGCACTGTTCATTCACTCCCCCAACCTACAATTCCTGACGGCACTGAGACTCGAACCTGTGACCTTCAGGTTACGAGTCTCTAACCATTAGGCCACAGCTGCAAACATTGTCCTCAGAACTAAATTCCAAAATCACATGCTTTAAACTACAGTAAAGTTCAAAAAGGATGTGGTACCACATGAAATATGCAATTGTGCTTCTTTACTTAGCACTCAGTTGGTTTAAAGCAGCACTATCATTAGCTAATCCTCCAGTCAAACTGCACTGCAATCTGTGCAGCACAAAACTGTTTTGTTTGAAAGCTTGAAAGTATCACTAAAGGTGAAGTGTGTCATATATCTGTGCAACTAGTGACAGGAAAGGAATTTTAAAAAAATAATTTCAAACAGGTCTCTTAAAAACTCACATGGTCTGCCATTGGTTGGACATCACATGGTCACAATTCAAACTCATGCCAGTGGTAAATAACCCTGTCCCAGTTGCTGTCCACATGTAACATCTCTTTGTTGTCAAAGTGCTGCTTTTCTATTGTCTTTAAAAAAAACCTTGCTTTTCTTTCCCATTCCAATGTCATCACCTTATTTTTTGTGTTCCACTGTGCTTCTTTGTCCATTGTTTTATGATGTAAACATGAAGTAGACATGTTTGACTATCTTTTGCAGCTTCTTGTGCAAGACACAGTGTTCTAAAAAGTACAAAAAAGAAAAAAAAAAGATGTAAAAATTTTCTTCTAGAGCTTGCATTTAATTGATTCAATACACTGCCCTGCATTTCACATTTTTAAACACAAATCAGCTTTACATGACTGATCAAATAGTCATATGACCTGAAAAAAAAATACATTAAACACTCCCCTCTGAGGTTTTTGGTCAATGTAACACTCAGGTCAGGGAAATGATCTAGAGATAAGAGAAGAGAGGGAGAAGGTAGGTTTCAACCCATTTGAAAAGGTGATAAGGCAATATATTTATTTTCTTTCTGTCTGCCTTGTTTTTCTTCGTTTCCCTCTGTAGCGGACAGAGGTTAGACCGCGTGTGGCTCGTCCGTTTTCTGTGGTTGTTGCTATAGATTTTGGAACCACCTCCAGTGGCTATGCATTCAGTTTCACAGAAGATCCTGAGACCATTCACATGATGAGGTATTATGACATAAGCACAAAAACACAGTCTAAATATTACAACGCCCCAATCCACTTCTTACCCTACATTTCTCCTTACTTTTTATTTTTTAACAGACGGTGGGAGGGTGGCGACCCTGGTGTAGCCAATCAGAAGAGTCCAACTTGCCTACTGCTGACCCCTGACCTCCGGTTCCACAGTTTTGGCTTTGCAGCTCGAGACAGCTATCATGACCTTGACCCCGAGGAAGCCAGGCATTGGCTCTACTTTGACAAATTCAAAATGAAAATCCACAGCACCAGTGTAAGCAGAGCATCTGTAATATCTTGACTATGTTTTTGATGTAAATTTTTGTTCAGGTAGAGTAATTGCTCAGCTTAGGGTGATCAAGCTTTTGTCATAAGATTGTCTAAATACTTGTCTGAAACAGAGCATAAGGAGAGTGTATTATTTATGTCACATCTTTGTAAGAATTTCTGCAGCAGACTCTCTTTACTTTCTATAGGATCTCACTATGGAGACCGAGCTGGAGACTGTTAGTGGAAGAAGAGTCCGGGCTATTGAGGTGTTTGCTCATGCCTTGAGGTTCTTCAGAGAACATGCTTTAAAGGTGAACATAAACACACAAAACAGAGGCAAAGTAGTACAAAGACAGTCTTCTAAACAAGTTCTCAACAAAAGTTCATGAGGATACGTTCAAGCCCTAAAGGTGCCAACTACACTAAGGACTCATATTAGTATCTAAAGTGTACTTCCCCATTGATAAGTGGTTGCACCACAAAAGGTATTATTTTTGTCAAATTGTAGGGGTAAACTGTTGTTCCACCACCACCACGGCTTTACTTTTAGTTCTAATTATTTTAACTGTAAAATCAACAGTATATTATTTTTACTAAGTAATTCATGTTGAGCCATCGATCATGGACATACATATATATATATATACACACACACACACACACACACACACACAAACACACATACAAACCCGATTCCAAAAACGTTGGGACACTTTACAAATTGTGAGTACAAAGGGAATGGAATAATTTACAAATCTCATAACCTAACCATTTTGTTCACAATAGAATATAGATAACATATCAAATGATGAAAGTGAGAAATTTTGAAATGTCATGCCAAATATTGGCTCATTTTGGATTTCATGAGAGCTACACATTCCAAAAAAGTTGGGACATGTAGCAATAAGAGGCCGGAAAAGTTAAATGTACATATAAGGAACAGCTGGAGGACCAATTTGCAACTTATTAGGTCAATTGGCAACATGACTGGGTATGAAAAGAGCCTCTCAGAGTGGCATTGTCTCCGAGAAGTCAAGATGGGCAGAGGATCACCAATTCCCCCAATGCTGCGGCGAAAAATAGTGGAGCAATATCAGAAAGGAGTTTCTCAGAGAAAAATTTAAAAGAGTTTGAAGTTATCATCATCTACAGTGCATAATATCATCTAAAGATTCAGAGAATCTGGAACAATCTCCTCCCACCAACATGTGATTGGGGTAAAAGATGCCCATCAATAGTAAAATGCGTTTCCTAGTTCCCCCCCCCCCCCCCCGCCCCCTCAAATCTAATATCACATCGGAAAGGCATCTGTTTTCAATAAAAATGAAGGAAATAAGTAAACAGTCGAAAATTAAGTATTGGGTAGGGTTAGGGAAGGCTTTATTCTCCCAGTAAGGTGGTATCCATTTAATAATTTGAATTAACATTATAATTTACACTTATTATTGCATGTTGTTTTAATATGTACTACAACATTAAGCTGCAGATTATAAATAGTAAGCTATAAATAGCAAAATCCTGCTATTTTAATAGTGTAAATCAGAGGTGTCAAGCTCAATTCCTGGGGAGCCAGAGCCCTGCAGGAAATTGAGTTTGACACCCCTGGTGTAAATATAATATATTTGCACTTTGCGTAAATAGCATATAGCTAAAAAATACTGATATTTTCACTTTGTGTAAATAGAATCCATTGATATTTGCACTTAGTGTAAATCGCATCCGTCGCTGTTTACACTAAGTGTAAATAGACTCTATCGCTATTTACATTTAGTGCAAATAGCCACTGCTGTGTTAAATACAGACTTTGGCTCAACAAGCTGGTATGGACTCCAGCATATACCAACAACATATAATTTCCAATATGTATAAAATGTATTTTATTAGAAAGATATATAATATATTTATAATTGTACTGTACTTACTCAAGAACTATTTGAACATTTGTGAAACTTTTTTAAAGTGCTGTTAATGTCTTGGATAAACTTTTATTTATTTAGGCATTTGTTGCCTATTTTAGTTGTGCAACTCAAATCTCCCTCCAGGGCCAGACTGAACATGAACCACCAGTATAATGTAGAACAGTAGTGTGCTGTGGCTTTGGTCCAAATCTTTCAGGATGCACTTTTCCTTCACTCATACAAGAACACATCCAATCTCTGTAAAGAGTGGGGGTTGGGGGTCATTCTTGGCTGGACCCAAACCTTCTTCCTCCTTCTTCCTGGAGCCCCTGAAGGCTTGTGGGAAAACATTAACATGGAGATTTTGCCCAAACCTCTGGCCATGCATGGGGGTCATGAGTGCGACACATCACTGTATTTTTTCAAGTGGAACGGAAATAAGGATATCAATAACTAATAGACGTATGAAAATGTTATCTGTGGAATGTAGCTTAGATAAGAGAAGGAAAAGTAGTAATGTTTGTGTGTGCGTTTCAGGAGGTGAAGGACCAGTCTTCCTCTGTGCTGGAAGGTAATGAAGTACGATGGGTCATCACTGTTCCTGCGGTGTGGCGGCAACCAGCCAAGCAGTTCATGCGAGAAGCTGCATATTTGGTAATGTAGGATAACTGATCTGAGAAAATTGAAAAATTACACATTCAAATTTCTTTTTCTTTCTTGCTCTCTCTGTTTTTCTTCTCTTTCTCTCTTTCTTCTGTCATGTTCACATACAGTACACAAATGCATACTCCCATACTGAACATGGCGTCCTGCAGCCCCCCAGTGAAGTTCAGGAAATATGTGTATATTAAAAAGAATGCAAAAGTCACTGTACACATACAGTAAATGGGAATATTAAATTACTTTTGTATGAGCGCGAGAGGTAAAGTGTGCCATGAGGGAACAATAACCTGATATCCATTTTATATAAGTGTGTTTGCCCGTGTGAAATATACTGTTTTGCAGAGCTGTACATTTCCCTATGAGAAAAACATTAAGAAATTCATCACAGAGATTATTTTTGGCACAATATATACATCTCAGGCCATACAACAATACAACAGTGCAGGAATTGCCATAAAAGAACAAATACTCTTGATTCGATCACTACCAGCTGCTCAAACACTAAAAATCTCCCTGAATTTATACCCAATCCATCAACAGCTCTACATATCAAACAGGCTCATGTTAGAATAGGATTTGTTTTAGTAGCCTCAGATCTTTATTTCTATATACTGTACCTTATTGGAGGTAAGGCAGGTTAATTTCCTCTTTGCAGTGTCACAGAGGTTAAACAACGCAAAAGACCAGCACACAAACACAGGAAACCACGCCTGTCCTAGCCAAGCAAGAGAGGGGGAATGAGGCAGCCAACCATCTCCCATCATAACTCCAATACCAATTGGGGCAGTTAACTGATACTTTCACAATGTGTGGATACCTTTTGTTCTGTTACTTTGGTTACCTTGCTACCAGTTGTGCTCATAGCTTACAGGTTTTCTGATAAAAATGTATTGCAGTACTTGCTCATAGAAATTGCCAGTTGATGCTAGAGTGTAGTTGGTGGGTTGCGGGGTATTGTTATTCAGTTGCAAGGTGTTCTGAATGTTTTTAGAAAAGTGTTACTTAGTTGCTAAAATGTTGTGGGTGGTTGCTAAGGCATTGCTATGGCATTTAATAAATGTCCCAAGTCCAAAGAACCCAATAGTGCTTGCATCATCTAGTATGAACTTATATCAGTTGATGTATTAGTGATGGGGATTTTTCAGTAACACTTTCCGCAGGTTACATCATCACACCAGTAGGTGGCAATTTCAGTGTCTTTATGAGTGACTCAGTAAAACAGTCAGCTACCTGATTTGTTCAAAACACTGATTCATTCAGAAAATAATAATGTGAGTCTGTTTAACTGAGTCATTGAACCACTCACTGAACCAATTTGTTCAAAACACTGATTCATTCCGAAAGGAGACATGTGACTCTGTATATGAGCGAGTCATTGAATCACTCACTCAAAAAAAATTGTTTAAAACGCTTGTTTAGGAACAAAACCAATTACTGTCTATATGAGTGAGTGATTGAATTATTTACTCAACCAATTCATTAAAAATGCTGATTCATTCAGGAACCAGAAAAGTGACTGTATCATTAAATCATTCAAGACTTTAAAGACTTTAGCTGGGTTTCACAGCCAGGGTCGCATTTATTCAAAACACTGATTCATTCATGAACTAAACTCATTCTTGGAAACACTTGATACTGAACTGGTGTTTAGAATAAGTGACTCAATGTTACCTCAAACACTATTAATTAAGGCTCATGTTTTTTATCTTATCATAGGCAGGTTTGGTGACTCCAGATTCTCCTGAGCAGCTCCTCATAGCTCTCGAACCAGAGGCTGCATCCATCTACTGCAGGAAGCTCCGTCTACACCAGGTCATTGACCTCAGTCAAAAACCAATAACTAATGGTTTAGATTTGGATGGGTCCCGACCATTTGATTCCAGTTTTAGGCAAGGTAAGAAAAGTATTTTCTTATTGTCAACCAATTAGCATTATACAATATCACTAGCTTTTAGATTGATCCAAATCTCTTGCTTTGAGTGTATAACATTTATCTGTTAAACAATAAATTGGGAAACATGCCTAAAGCATAAGGAATACGGGATTGTTTTTCATCCTTTGAAAACAGAGTACTTTTTTTGTTTTCTGTGGGTATGTGCGGGTTAATGCCAGATTAGAGTAAGACTCAGAACCAAGTGGGTCTTAGTGAACATGAAAGCATGTGGTTTAGGTTAAGACAGAAAGAGAGAGATGACCTATTCTTGAAAGTGTGAGTGTCCCCCAAGGTCACAGAACTGAAAAAGCCTCTTTGAAGGAGTGACACTGTGTTTCTTATTAAGGCTTTACAAAAGATGAAATGGTACTCGTTTACATACACTCTTTACTGTACAAAAAAAGAAAAAAAAATTCTGTATACATTATTCATTCTTGTTTTTACACTCAGACAAAATACACTTACACTCATACACACACATTTCACATCATAATTGGAACAAGGTGCTGCAGACCATGATCTCACCCTCGTCTTGACTGCTTACATTAGTTGTCCTGGATGATTTCTTTTGTTCTTTCATTCTTTCTTGCATTTTTGCTTGCTTACTTATTCAGAAGTATGTGAGCATATGTACGTTCCAAAAATGAAAATGTTTTACAATTGGACAATGTTTACTGCCACAGGAAATCAAGGGACACAAACACACTTAAGCTTCTTCTTTTCTTTTCTTTTCTTTTCTTTTCTTTTCTTTTCTTTACACTTTAGCATTTTCTATGGAGAGAAAAAAAATAGTTTTTTTTTTTTTTTGCAGTGGGTGCATTATTATTAAATCTGCTGTATCAAATCACATGGGTTTTAGAGTAATTATAGTTCAAATTGGTTTGTTTCTCTCTTTGTCTTGTTTCAAATGCTGTTTCATATTGTAATGGGTTCCAGATTGTCCCAAAAGTTTGGTTAAGTTTTCTCTTTGTGTGTTTGGTGCAGGAATGTAAGGCAGTATGTCCCTCAGTGTTCACAGACTGTACCTGAAAGGAAATATTAGAAGTAATGCAGTCCATAAAAAGAGTTCTTCAGGAAACTATCTGCCTCAAAAGTGAAGCAGAGATCATTCTTAGTTTAGCAGGTCATTATTCACTAAAAGCACCCCCTATAAAACTACAGCCATGAAACACAGCCTGTTTTATTAGGTATAAGAGCAATACTTAAAATAAATTGCGCTCACATCTCAAAGATCATGTTTTATAAACAAAGGCTTTAAGTTCATTAAATCAGGGTCTGTTTAGCAGGCAGCTTTATTATTGATCCAGGTAACTGCAGTATCTCCCTCTCTCTTCCGCTCAAGTTTCGAGTTTATTGCCTCTGATATGATAAGGTTTTGATTAATGCTGCCCATGTGTGAGTGATTCACAGATTAAAGGAAATCAATCTGTCTTTCAGCACGCGAGCAGCTCCGCAGAGCCAGGCATAGCCGGACATTTCTGGTGGAGAGTGGTACTGGAGAATTATGGTCTGAGATGCAGACAGGTGAGCATCACCTCCACTTTCTACATGCAGAGTACGCAGTTTGCATAGGACACCAACTCCCAGGGGGCACCATCCCAGCTGCTAAAAAAAAACAAAAAAAAACACCACCATTCCTCCATCCGTGCTCGCCCATCATGTTTGCGTTGAATGCTCATAATTGATGGATGGACATCCGGTGCCGAGAAATTTCCAAATTTAGGGACTGTCTCTAAAGTTACATGTGTGATATTGCTTTAAACTTTTTATTTTCTAACGTCAATAGCATTTGAGACGAATGACTTACAGTCATAAAAACAACTGTAAACTTTCATATAGGTGTCAACTATAATGGACCTTTTAAATTTTTTTACTTTTACATGTAAATTCTGCTACTTTTTTCAAATGTTTTGGAATGTTAAAGCTCAGTAACATTTGAGGAGGAATGTACACCTTATCATTTTTTTAAATATATATTTATTAAAATAAATTGTAAATTATTTGTTAAAGGTACAAATGAAGCCTGAGCATCACTTCCAGGCACATTCCTGTCAAACTTTTTTGCTGTTAATGTTAATAACGTGTTTTAATGTCGGAAATAATTTTACCACCACCAACGCATCTAATAGTCTATTCTCTCCATGTTCCCTTACGAAAATTAGCCACGGTTTTAACAAGAATAACACCAAACATCATTGTTCTTGTAGCCATGCTAACTGCAAATTAGCCATGGTTTTGTTTCTTTAAATAATAATTCACAAAGAAGTATTAAGATAATTTCCTTTGGTTATAAAAACAGACCTAAGCCATCAATAGCTTTTAAAATGACTTAAAATGCATTATTAACAATGAGGCAATAATGATTGGTTAATAACACTGATAAAATAATGCAGGCTAAGAAAAAATAAAAATTTATGTACATAACATATTATTACAAATACATATGGGAGCCAAAGGGTAATTGCTGCTTTTACATTTACAGGAGGATCTAATTATTGTTTAGGCTATTGTCCAAACATTTAATTCAAATATTCATTTAATCTTTAATTTTTGGCCACCTTTTTGCTATGGATGACACAGCACCTATAATTTCTTCAACAAAAAAAAATATGTGGACATCACAACCCTTGCAAAAATTAACCATGGTTTTATCATAGTAAAACTGCTTAATTATTATTATTATTATTATTTGCATGATTTCTGAATGCTTGAGACTACAAAATAAATTAGACAACTGTATTAATAAAGTCGTGGCCATAGGTAACTGTCGAGAGCTACAATTGTAACTTGTAAATAATAAAATTCCTATTTTGACCCTTATAGTAGGTGTTTTTTTAATCATAATATTTAAGGAAGGGTGGTACAGCAATACAATCCTTAGGGAACACATTTGGTCAACAGAGGCCCTGCAGGTGAGAGATGGAGACAGACATCAAGCTATCATCATCATCATCACTTCTGTTATATATATATTCAGCTAATTTCTTTGGATAGTAATTTTGTCCTCAGACAAAGTTTGTTTGAAACAGATCTTGTTGCCCGTAGGACATAAAGAGTGTTGATACTGTGACAAATTAAACATGAGAATGCTTTAATAAAGGCAATTATTTTTTATCTGTGATTCTTTGAAGTAACTGAAGTAACCACAAATAGACCGGCAAAAAGATTTCAAACAGGCAAGCAAAACTGAAAAGTCAAATCCCAAAGTAATAATTTCCAGCCTTGTATTGTAATTAGCTACTTTATATGAGAAGTTAGATTAAATCTTCCATTCTTAAAATATGATTCCCCCCCATCACACTTTCTTGTTCCTTATGTGTATATAATATTGTTTATATGACTCTAATTGCTTTGCATATAAAGAGACGCTCATTATGGAGCAATCACTGTTTTGTTATTACTGGATGCACAGTCTGAGTGGATGGCTGCAGTGTGTGTGCGTGCAGTGCTCTCTGCATGACTGGCACAATGACAAGGTGCAGGGTCAAAATAATCTTCTTTAGCTCCAGATGTTTCCTGGAGAAAGAGGGATCAAGTTTATTACAATCTAACTCGCACAATACTCAAAAAACAGATCTCTTTTGCTTTCTCATAATGTCTTGCAGTTCTTAGTGGTGCACACATGTGTATCGACACACACAGAGGAGGCGATTTGCCATGAAACTGAGTTTCCACTGTAAACAAACAAGAAACACACTTTCCTCTCTTTTTAGTCCTGTGTAGTTGAGTAAAGTCAGTTGGCATGAGCCAAGCTAAGCCACTCTTATCTCAGACTGTATCATAAATGTCTGAAGGCTGTTTGGTAAAAGATCTTCCTGACTGCAGAAGGTCAGAAAGAGAGAGAAGAACAAGAGTGTTGTTTAAACAAGTCTGGTAACAGTTACTAAGCAGGAAACCAATGACTGAATAAGTTTAACTGTGTGTATTCTCAAAGGTGACCGGTACATTGTGGCAGACTGTGGTGGTGGGACAGTGGATCTAACGGTGCATCAGATTGAGCAGCCACAGGGCACTCTGAAGGAGCTTTACAAAGCCTCAGGTTAGTTGAGAACCAAATTTGATTCCTTCACATACTCGCACTACCTCCAATAAGACTTCAACCTCACAGATCTTCAGGACTAGAGTGAAATGATGCATGGCTAAAGTGAAGAGTCATGAATAACCAAGTTCAACTCATTACATGATTTTGCCAAGCAGGATATGTTCCTGGATCAACTGCCTTCAAGCTGTCACTCCTCCTCCAAGCACACACTTAGGTGACGTAATGTAACATAGACTGCCATGTAGTGTTTGCTATGATGTGTTTGTGTGGGACTGGCAAAAAGACACACCAAGGGCACATATAAGCACCCATCTGAAACCTAAGATCTCAGGTTTGGGGGCACCCCAGACTTGTAGACTTCACACACGCACACACCCACCCAATGGCATCTCAAGTACACATAATTGGGACAACAAACATCAACCTATTGTATTGTAAAGGTTTAGGACAGGGTTGTCCAAACCTGCTCCAAGAAGGTCACCTTCCAGCAGAGTTTGGCTCCAGCCCTAATTAAACACACTTGGACCAGCTAATCAAAGTCTTCAGGATCACTAGAAATTTCCAAGATGGATTGTTGTAGCTAATCTCTACATAAAATTGTCCCTCCAGGATCAGGATTGGATACCTCTTGTTTAGGGAAAATGTTAGGCTGTGTGCCACGTGATTGAGGGTTCAACTAATATTCTTATTATTCTATCATTTCCCCTTGATTTTAGAGCTAGTTAATGGTTAGAGTTGGTGTCAGGGTTAAGATTGTTTATTTCAAGACCTGTTGATCCAGGAACACATCCAAATCAAAATGATTACCATGAAATCAAATCTGGTAAATCTTCAGTGATGATGAGAGCCATACCCTGTTATTTCGTCCTGGCTGTTCATCAATCACTTATTCCAGAGGATTTGGTTAAGGCCTTGAAACAAACTGAGATGAGCATGCAAATCTAGTGGCATGTAGTTCTATCCTAAATGGTACATACATGTTTCTCTTTCAGGGGGTCCTTATGGAGCAGTTGGCGTTGATCTTGCCTTCGAGTCTATGTTGTGCAAGATCTTTGGGGCTGACTTCATTGAGAGTTTTAAAGCTAAACGTCCAGCAGCTTGGGTGGACCTTACCATTGCATTTGAAGCCCGCAAGCGCACAGCGGCTCCTGGCCGGGCCAACTCATTAAACATCTCACTGCCCTTTTCCTTCATTGACTTTTACAAGCGACACCGGGGGCAGAGTGTGGAGACTGCCCTGCGCAAGAGCAAGTACGTCTGACTGATTGAGAGCTTTATTATATCTTTGAAAATGTGTGTATCTATAATAATGTGTGATGTTTCTGTCAGTATGAATTTTATAAAGTGGTCATCTCAAGGGATGCTGAGGCTATCAGCGGAAGCCATGAATGAGCTTTTCCAGCCGACCATCAACAACGTTATAAAACATATTGGTAAGACACACTGTCTTTCAAAAAAAAAAAAAAAAAAAAACGCAGATTGGTGGTCAATTCTCTAAAGTCTTATTGTTTTCTCTCACTCTAACAGAGAACTTAATGCAAAAGGAGGAAGTAAAGGGTGTGCGTTTTCTCTTCTTGGTTGGAGGATTTGCAGAGTCGCCCATGCTTCAACGCGCGGCACAAAATACACTAGGGCGAAACTGCCGTATCATAATTCCACATGACGTAGGTCTAACCATCCTCAAGGGTGCAGTCCTGTTTGGTCTAGACCCCACTGTTGTCCGTGTACGCCGATGCCCATTAACTTACGGTGTTGGGGTTTTGAACCGCTTTGTGGAAGGCCGACACCCTCGTGATAAGCTTCTCATTAAAGATGGCCGAGAATGGTGCACTGACATCCTGGACCGCTTTATAAGTGTTGATCAATCGGTGGCCTTGGGAGAGGTGGTGAGGCGGAGCTACACTCCAGCAAGAATGGGACAAAGGAAGATCATCATCAACATCTACTGCAGTGACAATGATGACATAACCTACATTACCGACCCCGGGGTGAGGAAGTGTGGTGCCATCACACTAGACCTGCTTGAGTCAGGGGCAGTGGCAGCTAGCGCTGGTGATAACAATAAAGGATCAGAATTTGAACGCAGGGAGATTCGCACGACGATGCAGTTTGGAGACACTGAGATCAAAGTCACAGCTGTTGATGTGGCAACTGGCAAACTGGTGCGGGCATCAATTGACTTCCTGTCCAACTGATCCTATTGTGCCGTTTCTGGAGAGAACTGGAATGCGAATGTGAAGGATATTTAACAACAGCTAATCTCATCAATTAATGGCTTAAATAATAGCTTTGAGGTTGAAGATCTGAATTATAAACTGGAACATTACTGGGATTCCCTGTAATTATGTGCAGCACTAGCTATGAGGACTGTCTCTGAATTAAGCGTACTGCAAGCTTTGGATAAGAAATATTCTAAATTATAAACAATGAAAGTTTCAGTTAAACAAGCCACAGACAGAACAAACAAACAAACAAAACAAAAAACACATGGACGGGAACCAAATTTACTAGAATTATCAAAGAAGCATACATTTTTATTTTATTCCTATTAGTTTATTAGCAGAGGAGCTAGTTTTAGTTCAGTTACTCCTTGTGGTGAGCATCACACATGCATTAAGTAGACATTATATTCCTTCTAAATTAGCAGACACTTAGTATTTTATTTATCAGATAAAGCCACTTAACTTTTTTGTCTTTTTTTTATAACATTCTCTTGAACTATACACTAATCATTTAAAAACTTGTATCAGGTCACTCTTAAGTTTAATTAATAGTTGCGCCACCTGGAGGTAAGAAATTAAGTAAAAAAATATCTGATTTTCTACAGAGGTACAAAAGAGGTAGCTACATTATCCAATGCAATCCAATGCATTATCCAATAAACATTTTCCATACCTGATTGTAATTGTAGTTTATTTGCTCTGTGCCTGTTTTTATTTCAGGCACCATTAGATTAGCTAAAGCTTATGAAACACTACCTCTCTAGACTTTAAATTATTCCAGGTATAAACTAAAATTATTACATTTATCATTGACATTTAAACTTTTAGTCTTTCATCTGCCTTATATGAGCAATGTTGATGGCTTTTCACCCGTCCAGAAGTAAAGAAAATAATTTTTAACAAAAACCTGCTTCAAAGATTTTGGTATTACTATTTAGTATGCTAGACATCCGTCTGACATATGGGGATTAAGCTAGGGCTTAAATCACATCATATTGTTAGCATATAGTCCTATATTTTTTACTTTAGTTTAATACATACCATGAAGCTGTTTGTATACTCATCCCAATACCTGAAAATAAAATATATTTTCCTTTAAATGTTATGTTTACGATATTAATTATTATGTCTGAAGTCTCTTACCACTCATGACTAAAAGGTTAAATCACAAATAAAGAAAGAAATCACACAAATGTTGAGAAGGAAAACACTGCTTTTAATGGTCCAATAAATAGTTCCACCGAATGACCAACACATGAACATATATCAGCAGAGTGCCTGCATATCAGTGCTTATACAGATCTACAAACTGATCACTCTTTATTTGAGTGTCTGTATGGTTTGTGTGTGTTCTCAAGACTTTCACTAAACAACATTCAAATCTCCAACTATCCAACAGATGACTCAATACCTGGAACAATTAGCAAAAATGACATTTTATTCTGCTTTAGTCTAAACACACGGAAATGCTTGGATTTAATGGGACCAGAAAGTAACAAAATGGGTCAAGGAAACAAATCAATGCCCTATAAGTAGCCAGCATTTGTTTTGACCTCCTGAATCCAGAGGCTCTGCCCAAGACACTACTGGGGATGGGTGTGGATTAGTGAGCGTGTGGGGGTCTACCGCGACCTCTTCCTCTGCCAGCAGGTGGTGCTGGGCCATCAGCAGAAGAGCGAGGATTCTTGATGGTCTCATCCACCGAGAGGATGAGACACGCAGCTTCAGAGGCAGCGGTCAGGGCATTGATACGCACAATAGAGGGCTCCCATACACAAGCCTGGAAGTTATCTGCTATATCTTCATTATTCACATCCACTCCAAACCACATACCACCCTAAGGAAAAGATAGATCATGCAAATGGCTTAATTTTAATACTGACATTTAATTTAATTTAGATGATTTAATGAAAAAGAAATAGGCATGACTTGTGTAAGTACCAGTGCATGCTTGGCCCTCAGTTTGTTCAGGATATTGGTAGCATCAAAACCTGCGTTGTCACACAGCTGTCTGGGAATAATCTCCAGGGCTTTGGCATAGGCTCCGATCAGCAACTGCTGCTTCCCTGGAATTGTTCTAGAGTAATCCCTCAGATACTTTGACAGCTCCATCTCAATAGCGCCACCTCCAGCAACAATAGAGTCATTCTGTCATGGGGAAATACATGTTCAGTACATGACTATATTTGTAGCCTTCAGCAAGGACTATATTTGTTTTATTTTTAAAGGGGTCCTAATATGCTTTTCACTTATAGTCAGTGTGTATGTTTGGGCATAAAAAAGATCCACAAAGTTACAAATATCAAAGTCCACTCCAAACAGTGATATTTAGTAAAAAAAAAAAAAAAACCTTTTCAATAACTACAAGGAGCGGCTTGTTTGGACTACAGCTTTGTTTTCCAGGTTTTGTGATGTCACAAAGCGGCCCATTAGAATATTATTAAAATAAATCCCACCTACACAAATTCAATTGTTCGAACAGCCAAAACGAACTTGGTTTCGGCCTGAATTTGTTTGAATTGATGTCCTATCAGTTTGTTCTTTGATTTTGTTTGAAGTATATCGGGGCCTTAAGCTAACCAATCACATTTCGTTTTTTGGAAGGCAGGCATGTTCTAGTAACCCCTAAAACAAAATCAAGACTTTGTAAAAGAGCATAATAGGACCCCTTTAATAGCTAAAGAAAATTGTATCCCCTTGCTAGCAGTTTTTAAAACATTCAGAAATTTCAGTGCATCATGATTATTCAGGACTAGATTACTACTGTCCTATGTCATTCAACTTATTATACAATGTTAACAAAGTTTTCAGTCTTCGCCCACAAGAAATACTAGAAATCAAAGATAAAATAAATCTGTAGGCGGAGTCATTTATAGCAAGAGATAGAGAAAGAAGTTTTCCTCACCTTGATTGCTCTGCGCACAATCATGATGGCATCGTGCAGTGAGCGATCAGTTTCCTCCATGAACTGCTCTGCACCACCCCTCAGGATGATGGTGCAGGTCTTGGCCTTCGGGCAGCCTTTGAAGAAGTTGTATCTGTAATGCAATACACAGTTACATTGCGTGTATGGAAAATATTTACGTGAAATCACTTATTAAAATCTCCAGTTTCATGGAAAATTACATATTGTAGTTACATAAAATAAACATACCTTTCTCCTCCAACCTGCACTTCTTCAAACAGCTCACACTGACCAAGCACATCATCAGTCAGGGCACCGACACTGGTCTGAATAGAGCCACCACAGGCCTGGAGGAGACATTACAGATGCTTCAACTGCCACATGGTCAACAACACATAACAACCACATACAAAACATTATTACGTGTGCATAAGTGATGATATATGGTATTCATTAAGTTTTCTGATAGCAGAATTACAACGCTAAATAAAATTGGACTATATTTACCCCAATATAAAAACAGATTGGAATTTAATCATAAAAGTACTGTACACAGCCAAAACTAACTGACAGCATAAAGACAGGAAATCATCACACCATCATAGTTCTCTTAAGATCTTCCTCCACAACACGGCCTGCACAGAACAGATCTCTGTCTGCAAAGAATTGTGTAGCAACATCTCCAATGGGCAGCTTCGACAGCACCACTTTAGCACCAGATTTGTAGATCTTCTCCAACTTATCGTATAGGATGTTCCATTCAGCATCAACAATGGCCTGGTAGTCCTGCAAACAGCCACAGAAACATGTGGAAAAACAACTGAGTTTGGCCATGATGGATTATTGACATGACAATCTCTGCAGGGTTTGTACAGAAAATGTAAAATGAAATTCCAGGACATTCAAACACTTTGAGTACTACCCTTTTGGTTTTCAAGGACTTAAATCAGAGATCTTACCTATCAAACTATTTTGTTATCTTTCAAATTCAAATACACAAACTAAATGAGACAAATAAAGTGCATCACAAAAGCATGCTATACTGTGGAAACTTTAGCATTTTAAAGGATATTATGGCTAAGTTATCGCTTTTCTTAGTCAAACTGATTTTTTTTCTTCATAAATATGATTGACCTGAAGAATAAAAGCTGTACATACACTTGGGAAATTATGAGCTATATCACCACTTACCAACACTATAGTGTGTGACAATACACTTAGCTCACGAGATGAGACAAAGTACAAATACTTGGTTCACTAGAAGGAGACAATATTTTAATACTATTTTTAAGATTTATTTTTTTAAATGACAAAATATTTGTCTTTTCATCACACAAATCAAAACAATGCAGTTGTATTTTGAAATATATTTTTAACTAATCTAGGGCTGAAACTAATAATTGTTTTGGTAATCAAGTAATATACTGATTATTTTGACAATTGAGTAATATGATATTTTTTTGTAATACAAATAGACCTAAGTGAAAAACAGGCTTTCGTATGACTATTTATATATAAACTAATGATGAGGCAATAACAATTGTTAAAAAAAAAACAATTACATGGTTTTATTGAACACATAAAAATAGGCCTACATAATGTAATATGCCGACACAATATAAACACAACCGGCAAATTTGTCACAGGACACGTGA
Organism: Carassius carassius; assembly: GCF_963082965.1. Classification (NCBI taxonomy): domain Eukaryota; kingdom Metazoa; phylum Chordata; class Actinopteri; order Cypriniformes; family Cyprinidae; genus Carassius; species Carassius carassius. Next base: position 30,326,055 of record NC_081757.1, on the reverse strand, counting down.
TATGACAGTTGCTTCCGACTATATATGAACTGCGCGGTTTAAAACACCAAATAGTTATGCTATGACGAGAACAAAGAGTCTCTCTGCAAAATGGCTCTGAATTTATATCAAATGTGCTGCATCGTTAATTTTGCGTAAAAGGATAGAAATTTTAAAAGAAAAGTACCTTCTCAAAAATATGCCTGTTTTCAAGGGTTTTCCAAGACTCACATTTCCAAAACTCAAATTCAAGGTACTTCAAGCACCTTGTACGATCCCTGTGTCTGAAAACATGAATTTGCAGACTTTTGGGAATAGTTAGTGTCACTTAGTTTTCTGACTTGCTTATGGCCTAGTTTTTTTTTCAAGAGACAACCGGTGATGGTTATCCCTTTCACACGTGTGTTTAAAATATTCCAGGTGAGCCCCCAGAGTGAATTTATTTAGGATTATTATTTTAGAATGGATCGCCTTGTTGTTTCATGCTTGTCACGGGACACTCCACAGCCACAATAGCACTGTATAACTTATTTTGTCTGTCCTTTTTTATTAAAAATATTAATGTTCACTATATGATAAAATATCTCATATTCCGATTCTCAAGTATGTGTAAGCAAATTTATTGGTCGTTTAAAAACTTTTATAATGACCCTGTTAGTGGATCTATACCGGTGGATGGACGCCACCATGTGGGATTAGACTTGTGCCGGTATTCGGTAATGCGATATATTGCGGTGATTAATATGCACGATATTGTTATCATGGGCACTTCTAAATACAGTGAATAAATATACATTACAAATTATTTCGAATTTGGAATGCATTTTAAGAATATTATTCCCATCAGCTGCTTAAAATGCACAACATCGCTGTATGCTGCTTGAAAGAGCGCATGCGCTCTGATGTAAACATGCGCGCATGAGTAACATGTGAGAGACGCGCTGAATGAAAGCACATTCAATCTCTGACAGCAGATGGCGCTAAATGCAGCCCTTACCCTAGAAACATAAAAATAATCTTAAATATGATTCAGATTTGTGTTTTCCCTATGGTGTTTATTACAGAGCCAACTACTGAAATATTTAGACTTAATAGGCTATTTATCTTCAAACATTCATTTTTTTTTTTTTTATCTGGACTACAAATGCCCTAGATATTGTTTGAAAGTGTTTTGATCTTTTATTGTTCATTCACACTTTACATTATGGCTTCATTAGTTAACAAACTGCCAATGAAAAAATTATTCTGAACATTCATTAATCTCAGGTATACCAATATTTAATAACGCTGTTAAAATTGAAAGTTGCAACTGTGTTAATAACATCTATAGCAAATGTAACTATTGCTCATTGTTTAGCTGTGCATTTACTGAATGAGCACTATGCGATGTCCAAACTGATTACACTATATTTTATGTATTGCACTGTATTTTATGTAAAATCATTTTCTATTTTTAAACTGTCTTAAATTCATTTTAAGTCATTTTTTAAATCATTTTCAAGTTCTTAAATTGCTTGTTTTATTTTTGTGATTATTTTTCTTCATGACTTTTTGTTTTTACTTTCTTTTTGAATTACCATTGTTTACGAAACGTGCTATATAAATAAACTTGCCTAGCCTTGAATGTTTAAGCATTAACTAATATTAACTAATGAGGTCTTACTGTAAAGTGATACCTATTGGTTTTTATAGTTCTTTTGCACTTTAATGTGAAAAACATTTAACTTTTATATATTTTACTGTATTGCTTTGTTTTAAATGTTTAGTTATTTTTGTTATAAGAAAAAAAGTTATTTAACCTGTTATACTGTATTATGACAGTATAAAATAAAATTTCAATACCGTGATAATACCGTATACCGTGATAAAAGCATCATCAATTAACCGCAACAGGAAAATTAGATACCGGCATATCCCTATGATTTACAACACGTATATTCATCCTCCAATCGCGCAGCATCCATCTCTGGTACCGCACCAGCCAAAGCTTGAAAGCAGATTTTAATTCAGCAGTTGATCACGTGACACACTGAACTGTCTAATCCAGGGACCAGCCTAGAATGATCACACCAGTGTGATCGTGTGCATTAAAGGGTTAAAAACAGTACTGACCTCCACAGATTTGACACGGACTTCTGCATTATCCTTCTCTGCCTTTAACTCCAACTCAATGTTGAGCAGTGCGATTTTTGGGTTCACATAGCGTTTGGGCTGCATCTCAAAGCCAGCATAGGAGAAGGTCTTCTTGAATGCCACACCAGCTACAAGCTGAGAGTCCTGACAGACAGAAACAAAAATAAAGGGATGTAATGTTAAAGTCTACATCTGTTTATTTTGCTGCAATTCACTAGAGACCTTCACCAATACTGCATCTCTGTGAGATTACACTGGGTAAATTCACACGGTTCAGCTAATCCACAACAATGACCTTTATATGTAAAGGCTTTGTACAGACTGGCAACAAAAATTAGTTTTGTCTTATCGAGTAAAGGCTGGAATGGCTTTTCCCCTGATATGCCATCTGGAGTAAGTCAGTGCTGGTTGGAAAAGGTCAGAAGGTCTGCATATTCTCAATAGTAAGATTAGACATTTCATCAAAAAACGTATAGTACACAGAGGACAGAATCTGATTTTCTAGCTTCAGACGAAGATTCCATCTAGTCAGAGATTATTAAACATGTTGAAGCCCATTTTTAACAAGTCTTTCAGCATCAAGCTATATTTTGCATGAGTTTGTTGCGTTTTTTAAATAACCTGCCCAGTTGTTCCTGCCCAGGCAAAAGTATGGCATGTGGTGTTTTAAAATCTAATTTAAAAGATGTGAGGTGTACTAATAAAGATAAAGTAAATTTTGACTACAATATCTAATGTACAAACAGATCTGAACATACAGAAAGTGATAGTCAGTCCAAATTATTTGTTCTCAGTGTGAACAAAAGTCTAAAAGAAATTAAATCAAATAAAATTCCCTGGAATCCAGAACCCTGCTCCCTCTCACCTCCAGAGCGCCGCCCTGCACTTTCTTCACTCCAATCATCTTCAGAGGAAGTAGATCATCCAGCATCATCACTGCATCCACCACCATCTTGGAGAAGAAATCCTTCTGTCCTGCAATCAGCTTGGAGTTCAGAGCCGTAGCAGCACACTTCTCCAACAACCCCCTCTGCTCACTGTGGTAGTAACAGACCACAAATGGTCCCCGCTGTGACATTTATGCAATAATAACACATTAATATAATTCACAACAGCACACAGGGTTGGGACTCACTGCTTGTCATCCTTCTTGATGGTAACAGCGATTTCGTTGATCTTTTTGACAGCGAGCTGTGTGGCGATGCGGAACGCTCTGATGATGGTCTGGGGGTGAAGACCCTCCTCTACGTATGGCTTTAACTGCTTCAGAAACTCAGCAGCAAGCAGAGTCACTGAGGTGGTGCCATCACCAACCTATACAAACAGACAATGTAGATGATACACTCTAGCGCATTTAAAGAACCACAATATATTTATGCAAATTGAGCCCATCTTGTAAAATTAAAACTTATAATTAAGAAACAGACATAACAGGCTCCTTCAGTCATGTTGACATTCACAATACTGTCTTTTAAGCACACAAAAGCTTTTGTGTTATAAAAAAGGAAGTGTATCATTAAAACATTTAAAGTGCTATTCTTCTGCTATAAAAAATACAGATTCTGAGGCTAAAACTATAACAGAACATTTTATAAATATGTGCTTTGTAGTCAGTAATGTTGAATAGGTGTTTCATTGCATATCTATGTTTTCAATCAATCAATGAGAACTAAAACTATCTACCTAACTAACTACCCTTTAAAGCAGTATAAATATACCCACAGAACATGTCAAACCTACCTCAGCATCCTGAGATCTGGCAATATCTACCAGAGTCTTGGCTGCAGGGTGTACAACATCCAAAAGTTTCAGAATTGTGGCTCCATCATTAGAAATAGTGGCTTTGCCTGCAATAATATGTCGTGTAAATCACAGCATGTAAAATCAGAACATGATGTTAATATGATACCAGGAAATATACCAGTCTGAGACTCTGAGTTCTTCCCAACCAAACAAGATTTACCTCTGTTATCTACCACAAGCTTGTCCATGCCACGGGGGCCGAGGGTGGTCCGCACAGCCTCTGCCACAACCTGGCAGGCATTGATGTTACTGATGAGCTGTGGGATCCCCTGAGAGGAGTCTGTGCCCTCCTTCAGGAGGATGACTGGAGTGGGCTGAGGGGAGAGTTTTAGGAATCACTAGAATATCATAACTACACCATCTTTTGAATTCAACTAAAAGTGATAGATATTTTTTAAGAACAGATCAAACTAGAAAAACACAACATCATTAAAATAGACATTCACAATATTACACAATTGTGATCATTTCCATTATCTTTCCAAGCCTGTAAATCACAATTTTTTAAATGCACTGATTTTTTTAAAGGTTTTCCATAACCATGGAAGCCTTCTGACGGTTCTTACACAGCCAGTGTATTGACCATTTAACGAAATATACGTTAATTAATAAAGTGCTGATATTTACTTATACAACTTGTGCATGTATACATCCATTATCTCTTTATATACACACAGACAGACATATTATAAGACTGACTGTTATAAATAATAGTAATACCCGCTCTCGTTTTAGTTCTTTTCATTTGTTGTCATGCACAAAAGATGTGTCATGAATAACCCTTATATCTCTCCGTGTTTGTCTCTACGTACTTAAAATAAGGGTCTTGATTCGGAGAAATAAAAACAATTGTTTCATCAAGTTACAGGTTTATCATAGCAACTAAAGAGACGAACAGTTTCGAAGGGTGTAACCGGTTCATTAGCTCTTTCTCCGTTACCGAAATGATGCTCAACTAAAGCCTCTGGCATCATTTAGCAACCACACAGATTAAAACTACGGAGTGAAATATAAAACATTGTGTACACGACGTACAGACTCGACTTAATTAATTATGCCTGCAAA